>NW_011494884.1:1881500-1919514 GCF_000754665.1 Bison bison bison
GACGCCATCCAGGGAAAACGGGCGGGTGGGGGTGGGGGTCTCATCCATGGCTGTGTGTCCTCAGGAGGAGGGGGAGGGCCAGACACAGGAGTGGGATGCTGGCCTGAAGGGAGGGGCAGTCAGGCAGGCAGGGTCCCCGGGGGCACCTGGGATGTGCCTCCTGAGGGCCCGGGGCACCCCTTGGGGTAATGGGCGTTGGCAGCCAGCACTGTGGTCCCATTTTATGCTCCCCTCTGGGCCTCGGGGCTAGAAGGCGTCTCTTGGGGTCCACTTCCCAGGGGCCAAGGAAGCAGGATCCTAAACTGTCCAGGAGACCTGTCCCTGCAAACAGGGGTCCTTGCACCCACCACATGGCCTTGAGTAACCCTCTTCCCTGTGGGAGGTCCCTGTGCTCTTTCAAAGCTGTGGAAGGAGCTTTCTCAGCCTCTGGGGGTCTTTTCTCCATTGTCTACTCAGAGCCCCAGGACAAATGGTGCCCTTGCCTGCCCGGGATGGGTGGGTTTGGGGCCCTGTGCCAGAAGTCCCATGGGCCTGGGATAGTTTATGTCCTCATCTTCAGTCCTCTGCTGCCAAACACAGAAGACATTTTTCAAAGACAGGTGATCAATTTTTCTCTTGCTCTTTCTGCTCAGTCATTCATCTCCCTTGAAGCAATGCAGGTGAGAGATCCATGTACTACAGCTCAAAGCAGCAGTATTTTGAAGCAAAAGGGTCTGTGATGATCTGGATCTAGGAAGGAAAGGATGTTTCCTTTTCCAAGCCTCAGGGGTGCTTCAGGGTCCCTTCCCAGGTAGACCTCTGGATGCCGTGATGGAGGGTGATGGAGGCAGTGTCCTGGTCACCTGGTGGCTGAGAGCCACCCAGTAAAGCCACTCCAACGGGGATCTCTTGTTTCCTTTTGGAGAACTTTGATGACTCTGGAAAATAACAGACCTTGGGGCTTAGAATGCAAGGATCCACAGACTAGCTGTGCGTTCCCTGAAGGCCAGTGCACAGAAGGTGCTAACTCAGTGCCTGCCAGCTGGTGCTGTGGGTTAATAAAACTTGGCCCATACCTCATGCGAGCTCCAGGCTCCTCATCCTGAATAACGTTCTTTGTAGACTTTTGTTGACAAAGAGCTCATAATTCACCTTGTCAGGGAGGTCCTGCATCCTGCTCCCCAACTGTGGTGGGGGGGGCCCAGCCATGTGCTGGGGGTTTCCTGGTACCTTTGACTTCCTGGCGTTTGCTCCTCGACTACCCACTCTCAGCTAGGGTGCTCAGAACACATTCACAGAATAACTGAGACAGTAAATAAATGAATAAATGGCTCAGGCAGGTGGAATTCCCCTCTAGTCACCAAGGGCATCTTGGCAGAGGCTTTGGGGTGCAGTGCACGTGTCGGGGACTAACCGCACGAATTGCCAGACTCCCTGTTCAATCATGTTTAGGGACCTTGGATAAGTATTAAATAAAGCTGAGGCCCCTGTGAGCAGGAAGGGAGGCCCCGTGGGGACGTTGAGTGGCACCCTGCTGACTCTTAGTGAGTGTACTTGGGGGCAAGGTCTACCCTCGAGAGAATGCCCTGGAGGGTGAAACCATAGTGCTGGCCCCTCTCCATGTCTACAGTTGGGCTGGGCACCCCAGGGACTCAAGGACAGGGTGGGTGCTGGGGGCCCCCTCATCTCGTTTCCCCTTTCAGGCCAGTCCCTCCCTCGGGGCTGCATGAGAACTATTAATGACTGTGCTGTGCTTATCTCCACACATTGGCGGGCAGTGCTTTATCCAACTCTTACTGTCTATCTGACGGTCATTTCAGCTTTCCTCTTACTCCATCCACGGGCACACAGTTTCTCCCCCATAACATACTGTCTTTTTACATTTACTTATTTATTTTTGGCTGTACTGGATCTTCATTGCTGCTCAGGGGCTTTTCTCTAGTAGCGAGCGGGGGCTATTCTCTGGTCGTGGCGCATGGGCTTCTGGTCGCTGCGGCTTCTTTTGTTGATCTAGGTGCAAGGGCTTTAGTAAGTTGTGGTGCACGGGCTTGGTTGTCCCGCAGCATGTGGGATCTTGCAGGACCAGGAATCAAACCTGTGTTCCCTGCATTGGCAGGCAGATTCTTAACCACTGGACCACCAGGGAAGCCCATGAAGCGATTTCTTCACTGGTACCTGCTGCTGTCCTGCTGTGGGTGGAACTGCACCCTCCTTGAAAAACACCCGTTGAAGCCCTAACCCCGAGGACCTCAGGCCGTGAACTTACTCGGAGATGAGGTCTTTACAGAGGTGATTAAGTTAGAGGGAGATCATTAATGTGGGCCCGGATCCAACAGGACTGATGTCCTTATAAGGGGAGATTTGGACCCAGACGTTCACACAGGGAGAAAGCCATGAGCAGCAGAGGCAGAGATGAGCTGATGCTTCTACAGGCAGAGGGGTGCCGCCCGTGGACCACCAGGACCTGGGGGAGGGCAAGGACACACCCTCTTGCACGGCCTCAGGAGGAGCCAGCCCTGCCGGCACCTCGACCTTGGAATTCTGGATGCAGAGCTGGGAGACATATCTATCTGTTGCTGAAGGCACCCGCTCTGTGGCACTTCATCTGGCAGGCCCCAGCAAACTTGTTCTCCTTCCCCAGGGCCTCCTGGTCTCCAAGACCTTTACCTATGAGCCCTTCCTGGTTTCTCCTCCTGGTGACACTCACTCCTCAGTGCTCTCACCCAGTCTGACGTCTTGAGACATCCCTGATCCCAGCCCAGACCTCTCCCCCAACCCCAGACTCCATTGGTATCCTCAGTGAACCTTCCCCCACCTTCACCGTCCCCAGACCCCCATCTTGGTTGACAGCAACTCCATCCCTTCTAGGGCTTCTCTAGTGGCTCAGATGCAAAGAATCCACCTGTAATGCAAGAGACCTTGGTTTGATACCTGGGTTGGGAAGATCCCTTGGAGGAGGAAATGGCAACTCACTCCAGTATTCCTGCCTGGAAAATTTCAGGATCAGAGGAGCCTAGTGGGCTGCAGTCCATGGGATCACAAAGAGTTGGACACAACTTAGCGACTAAACCACCACCACCACCATCCCTTCTAAGCCCAGATACCTGAATCGAAAAAGCTCCCTTCTTCTCTTTCACCCCCATGTCCAATCCTGGTGGTCCCTGCCACTCAGTGATGCTGCTCTGCCTGACCCCAGATGGTCCCCAAGGGTCTTCAGGGCTGCCCTCTCTGACCGTTTCCACTCCTCTCCCCATACCTGCCCCACCCCATGGCACTTGCCTTCTGGCTGCTCCTGTCCCCAGGGCCTTTGCACAGGCTGTCCCGTCTGTTCTTTTCTCCATGAGGTTTCCCCAATTGACTTCTTAACGATTTTACCCCAGCCTCTCCCTCTTCTGTTGTGCTTTACTTTTTCTCTCAGCACCTACTAGCTTCCAACAGGCATTTTGTCTACTGCTTATCATCATTTTACTGGCTCTGTGAAGGTGAGGCCCAGCTCCATGGCAGGGCAAGATTTTATTCTGTTCCATTCCCTGCAGAGTCCTCAGTACCAGGGACAGTGCCCAGAGTGCAGAAGGTGTTGAATACCTTAATGAATGAAAGAGTAGATTATCGTTCACAGCAGACACATTTCTTGGCAGAAAAATACATACAGACAGACAAGAAAAAGAAGCAAATAAAAAATCAAAACCACCATGGATAAGAGTTATTTGTTTTTTCTTAATCCTCAGAGCAAACTTTGGGGCAGGTATTACTTATCTTTTTCAGGTTCAGACAGGGAAAGAAATTGACCAAAACCACACAGCAAATAGAATCCAGGTGTGTCTGCTCCTGGCCTAGGACATAGGGCTGATTCCCAAAGGTCCCACAGACCCCAGAGCCACCCCTGTGTTTATTTGTCAACATTGCTTCCCTCTTAGCTAGATTTTGCTCATGAACAAGGACAAGATGCTTCTCTTGGGTTCTCAGATGACCCTCCATCCCTTGTGTCTGCTGGATCCCTGGCCAGCCCTTGCCAGGCCTGCATCCCTGCCCCCCTGGGGGCTGCTGCTCCCACCTACTCCCAGGTGTTGAGGACTGCCTGCTCCCCTGCCTCTCTTCTGGGGACCCCACCCCCTGGGCCCAATCCCACTGCAGTCCTCTCCCTCAGGGTCACTCACTCAGTCTGAGCCATAAATGAAGACTCATAGGAGTGATGAATATTTTTATTAGACAGAATTAAATTCTGGTACACATCATCTCTATCAAGAGCGGAGGAAAGGAAAAAAAAAACCCTGCTCGTTCACTGTGTTCCACCAGAAGCATCTGCTTATTAATGGGCTTTCCCAGAAACCCGTTTATTAGGTTGGGTTACAAATGAACCGTTTTAAACAGATGATGTGGATTTTTCTGAATTTGCTGCAGAGCCAATTAATAATTGAATTAATGAAAGAAGTGGGCCTGATATTAGGTTTTATTAAATGCTGTTTGTTGCATCTTTGCCATTTAAAACATGACTGTTGTTTAAAAAGAAAAAAAATCCACTAGGCAGCTGGGCAGAATGGAAGAAGCAGAGGCTTGGAGTCAGCAGGTCTCAGTGTGACCCCCAGCTGCTTCAGTAAAGTGTGTACTTGTGCCAGGCCACGTCACTCCTTGGGCCTCTGTTGTCCCATCTGAGAAACGGGCACAGACGTTCTCAGGGCTACTTGGGGTCATTTCAAGAATTAAGTGGGTTGGGACTTCCCTGGAGGTCCAGTGGTTAATAATCTGCCTGCCAATGCAGGGAACACGGGTTCAATCCCTGGGCTGGGAAGATTCCACAGGCCACAGGGCAGCTAAGCCCTCGTGCCTCAACTACTGAAGCCCATGTGCCTAGAGCTGGCGCTCTGCTACAAGGGAGGCCACCACAGTGAGAAGCCTGAGCACCACGGTGAAGAGTAGCCCCCTCCGGCCGCAACTAGAGAAAGTCCACTCGCACCAACAAAGGGCCCCTGTGCCGCAACAAAGACCCACAGCAACCGTAAATAAACAAGCAAATAACCCATTGGTTGTTAAAAAAAAAAAAGAATTAAGTGTGATTAAACTTGGGCATTTTAGACATATTTCTCCCTCCCTTGCTCCCTCCCTTCTTCCTCCCTCCCCCTCTTCCGTCTTCTGAGAATAGTCACCAGCACTTTCCCCCAGCGGACAGGGTGGGAAATCACACAGCAATAGGTCCTCCTTGTTCCATGTGTCTGTCCTCGTCCTGGTCATGAGACCGAGAAGACTCATCAGGGGCCAGGGAGAGCACAGCAAGGGTGTGTTGGGCAGAGCCTACCTGCCGGCCCTGTGACACCTGACGCGGTTTGCAGCCTGGCCAATTTCCATTTACAAATACCCCCCACCAGGGGCTATTTCCAGCTTCCAACCTGCCCTCTGGGAGTGTGGAGTTGAAAAGAGGTAGTTCCCCACCGTTGCCACCACACAGATTTGTAGACACAATCATCTGAGAAGCACAGAGTATAATAAAATAGAGTAAATCACTAGGAAGTGCTGAGTTTTGAGTTTTTATTGCCTTTGCTTTTATTATAATTGATTGAGTTGTAAATAGTTTATTTTTAGTAACAGCCATGTTTGGACTCCAAGGAGATCAAACCAGTCAATCCTAAAGGAAATCAGCCCTGAATATTCATTGGAAGGACTGATGCTAAAGCTCCAATACTTTGGCTACCTGATGCGAAGAGCCCACTCATTGGAAAAGACCCTGATGCTGGGAAATATTGCAGGCAGGAGGAGAAGGGGTTGGCAAAGGATGAGATGGTTGGATAGCATCACCGACTTAATGGAATGAATTTGAGCAAACTCTAGGAGATAGTGAAGGATGCAGAAACCTGATGTGCTGCAGTCCATGGTCTCGCAGAGTCGGACATGACAGCGACTCAACAACGTTTCTCAATTGGTGCACAAAATTTCTGAGAATTTCAAAATTGACTCTTGCCAGCTACAGTGGACCAGTTTCAGGTGAAGCTGGAGGGGATAAAGCACGCCTGATGTCATCAAGGGTGCTGTTCTGTGATCTTCTGGTGCCCAGTCCTGGCCCTGTGATGGGGAGGGGGGTGTCCTGGGCCCTCTGGAAAGAAGGGCAACCCTCTGGCCCAGCTTGCACTTGTCAGAGTCAGGAATCCTGTCCCGTTGAGATGACCTGTGGCCACCACCTTCGGGTCTGTGCTCGGACCCCCCTCCTGCCCCTACGTCCCTGCTCTGCTGCACGGAGAGTTCTGTATCCCATGATTTCTTGTCCTTCAGCTCCAGATAGTTTCAGCCAAAAGGAAACATTGGAAAATTGGAGGGTAGAGAGAAACCAGGATGCTTCCGTCCCCATCTCTGGTTTTAGGAACATTTCTGGAAGTGCTGTGTCTCTTCCATCCCTCTTTCTAGAGTCCCAGTCCTCACAAGGGGTCCCAACTCCTGGCTTCAGTAACACTGCCCTCTCTTGGGTCCCTTCAGCCCATGGAAGATAAGTCCCTGAGATGCCTCAGCCCTTTTCTAACTTGTGTGATCAACTCCTTGTGTTGAATTCCCTTTGTTTGACAGATGCGATGCATGCTGGTAACCACTGAGGTGATCTCAACTATGGACCAGTGGTTAAAAGGGGTAGAGGGTTTAGGGGGGCTGGGTTGGCTTCAGTACAGTCCATGGATGACATTAGTGGCTATTCTGAACCCAGGTTACAGAGGGGGATGATGAAAGTGCATGTCACCATGAATTAGAAAGCTCTGTGAACTTGGCCCCAGACAAGCGTATGCCTGGAGTGCAGGCAGTCTCAACTGGCAGGGACGTCCCACCAGCCGTGACCGTGTATCAACCACAAAACTGCAGAGATCATTCCCAGCGGCTCCACCACATGGCTGGCCCCACCACGTGGCTGGCCCCACATGGCAGCATGGGAATCACGGTCCATCTTCAACTCTCTTCCCAACTGACTTTGGGCAGGGGCTTTTAGCACGGAGTTACCCCCTGGATTCTATGGCCGTTTTTCTGGAAAGGGGCCAACCTCATGAGGGATTCATGTGCTCAGGGGGCAGGTAAGGACTGGAGACAACAGAGACAAGAGCGCTGCCTGGCCATGTATTAGGAAGAAGGATGCTGGATTCCATCCAGGTTCTGATAGACAGCAGCCTCTTGGCATGAGAGCATGGATGGTCCTGGGCAGTTGTGGGCTGACCTGACTTAGTCCCGCTGCCTGTGGACCCAGCTACTGCCCCGCCCAGTCAGTGCCTTTGTCCTCACGTGTCCTGGTGGCAGGCAGGACTCTGACAGAAAGAGCAGCCTTTCAAAACACGGGAACTCCCCGCCTCCCAAGAGGATGAGAGGTTTGTCAAGATGCTGAGAGGCAATTTTCCAGGTGTCAGGCTTCTTGTGGGCTGCAAACCACCCAGCTTTGACTGGACTGTCAATTTGCCTAATGAATTGTAACATGAGAGAGGTTTATAAGTTCCAGCCTGTGATGTTTTCTATTTTAAAGCATAGGCAATACATTTGGCATGCTAATGGCTGCTACACTGCTACACTGTTGTAACTTTACTTGCCAATCTTCTAAATTCTTGAAGACCAGTCCTTGGCTAGTGACTGTTCTGAAGTCTTTATTCAGTTTGTTACAATATTGTTTCTGTGCTTTTTTTTTTTTTAATGTTTTGTTTTCCCAACCATGTGGGATCTTTTCTCTAGTTGTGGCACAGGGGCTCAGTAGTTGTGGTGCACAGGCTTAGTTCCCCAGACAGGCATCAGACCCTCTTTCTCTGCATTTGACGGTGGATTCAATCACTGGACTACCAGGGAAGTTCCCTTTGAGCTATTTTGCAGATACTGAAACCCCCACTAGGTGGGAGAAGTTAACTGCATTACCTCACCACCAACCAACCAGAAGAATGTCCACCAGATGATTACGTACGCCACAACCCCCCTCCCTCGCCCCATCTTTAAGAATCTTTCCCTGAAAGCCACTGGGAGTTTGCATCTTTTGAGCACGAACTTCCCAGACTCCTTGCTTGGCGCCTGCACTTTCCTTCACCACAAACCCGGGTTAGTACATTGGCTTCACTGTGTGTGCGGGCGAGTGGACCCAAGTTTGTTTCAGTAACACTTCGGCTTCTTTCATCTCTTTAGGAAGCTCATCTTTGGGAAAAACTCCCCCCTTCACCAACAGGATATGAGATCCCTGGCACTAGTGGAAGTGATTTTTCCTCTCCTAGGAAGAGGCAGTGCTGGGAGGCAGGAAGCAAGATGGGGGAACCCAGGAGGCAAGGGGGAAGGGCCACTCTCCAACTTCTGGGAGGACAGACTACCTGGCTACAGCAAAGTGAGAACAGACATCTTCAAGTTCCCCCCGGCTTAAAGCCCTGTTGTTTGGAACCCCTGCCATCCTGCCTTCCAGGTTACTCTATAAGAATGGGGAGGAGGGCTTCCATGGTGGCTCAGTGGTAAAGAATCTGCAGGCTAATATAGGAGACACGGGTTCGATCCCTGGTCCAGGAAGATCCCACACGCCGTGGAGCAACTGAGCCCCGTGCATCACAGAGCAACTAAGCCCTCTAGAGCCCATGCTCTGCAACAAGAGAAGCCACTGCAATAAGAAGCCGGCACACCACAACTAGAGATAACCCCTGCTCGCTGCAACTAGAGACAAGCCCATGTAGCAGTGAAGACCCAGCATGGCCAAAAATAAATGAATGAATAAAAACAAAAGAAAAGAATGGGGAGAAACTAGGAAGACACTGATGGTGCCCCCAACTTCCATCCCCAGAAGACCCTCTGTGTGGGAGGAGACAGTTGGTTGGCTTTCAGCAGCTTGGCATCTCATCTGCTGTTCATTTCCACGGCTAGGTGAGCCAAGCCTGCCCTGCGGCCCCTCACTGATGCACAGCTGAAGACTCCCATCATCGGGAAGGAGGTTAGCAGCTAGAATTGGACTGTTACTTGGCACTGGGCCTGATGGGGGAAAGAGACAGCCAGGACTTTTTGTCCAGTTTCCCTCCCAGTGTCCTGCAATTCTAAGTGCAATCATGAAGCATCCTCTTGCCCAAGAGGGCATCTTGGAGGCCTTAGGACAGCCCTGGTAGGGGGTGTGCTGCTTCTCAGCTCTGGTCCTGGAGCATGAAAGCCGCCGTGGACAATACATGAACAGAGGGGTGTGGCCGTGTGCCAATAAAACTTTATTTATAAAAATAGGCAAAGGGCCATGGGTTATCATTTGCTGACCCTTGCCTTAGAGTAACACGAAAAGGCGCCTGACCCTGGGTTAGCCGCTAGAACAGGGGTCCCTCCCTGGACTGCTGACTAGTTCCTGTGGACGAGACATCAGGTCTGTATGTTTGTTTAATTGCTCTTTCCTGGACCAAAGCAGTCACAGCCGCCTCCTCACCCAGCACTGCCCTTGGGGTTGTCTTTGATGTCACCACAGCTGCTGCTGCCCCGCTCCCCTCACCAGCCAAGGTTTAGGTAGAGATAGTCAGAGGGGCAGCCCCACCCAGGGCTGGAGACATTGGGAACTCAGAGTTCACAGGGGGCTATTTCTGCCTGAGGGATGGACAGGGGCTCAGCACATGCAGAAGAAGTGGCCGCGGGCGGCTGGACAGGAATACCGTAGAAAAGGCACGTGATTTGGAGCTGGAGTTGGCTGTCAGCTGACGCGCTCAGGCAGAGCCGCCAGCTGAGGGGGGTCCATGCTCCTGGAGGGAGGCTGGTCCCGGCATCGGCCTCCAGAGCACAGGGAGGTCCCTGGGTCCCAGGTGACAGGGCCCGCCAGCAGCCATGGAGAAGTCAGTACCCAAGGTGGTGCAGGGACGACCAAGGCCTTCTGGGTTCAAGTGGTGGATTGAGTGGGAGGGCTCCACACCTGCCCCAGGTCCTCGGACTCTTCATTGGGGTGGGGGCGCAGGGTGAGGCTGGGGGTCAGTGCCGCCCTGGCTTGATCCAGTTTCTGATGGTCCATTTCTGTCCTGAGCACCTCTGCACCACCAGGCGGAGCCCAAAGTTGGCATCCTTGGACATCTCCACCTCCAGGCACCGGCCTGTGTCTCTGCTCACAATGGGGCCGCCCTGCGAGGGAGGGAGACCCAGTGAGCCCATGGGTCCCATCCCAAGAGCTTCCCGGAAGTGGGGGTGATGCCAAGGCCACCTGAGTGTCAGGGTCCTGCCTCTTCCCAGCCCTCTTGTCTCCATCCCTCTGGCCCCACTGACCGTCTGCCCTCCAACACTGCCTCCCAACAGCCACCTCTCTTCTCCTGGGGCCCCAGGAATGATCAAAACAATGGACTCTAGGGCCCTTGAGATGGGCGTTGCCCCCAATATCCTCCCCTGACCCCTGGCAGGTCTGATTTACCCACTGGCCACCTCTGCAGGCCCTCTGGTCCTCCCAACATCAAGGGCTCTAGCCTAAACCTGAAGATCCCAGGCTCATATTCTGTTCGCTGTCCTCCAGACAGGTCCTTGCCATGCACTCTGAACCTCACTGTCCTGGCCCCAAAGCCAGCCTCCTGGGGACCCTGATTTCACTGACTCTACGTGACACAGTGACAGCTCATTCCTGCTGTAACCGGGAGCCCCCAGAGAGCACTGTGCACATGTCTGTCCCAGGGTCTCCTGCTTGGGAGGAGTTGGGTCAATTTCAACAAATCTCTGGGGCTTCCCAGGTAGCAGTAGTGGTAACGAACCCGCCTGCCAATGCAGGAGATTTAAGAGAAGCAGGAACAGGTTCGATCTCTGGGTTGGGAAGATCTCCTGGAGGAGGGCAAGGCAACTCACTCCAGTATTCTTGCCTGGAGAGTCCCATGGATAGGGGAGCCTGCCAGGCTACAATCCATGGGGTCGCAAAGAGTCGATAGGACTGAAGCAACTTAGCACACTTGCCCTCAACAAATCTCCGGGCAAGTCCAGTTCGGTCCCACTCAATCAGCAGCTGGGGCACTCAGAACCCACCCTTTCTGCCAAAACCCTCCCCCAACCTCCAGGAGGCTGGAGGAGTCAGCAGTGTGGGGCAGCGAGGCCCTGAAGAGGCAGCCAGGGCGCTGGGACCAGCCAGCCCTTCCCTGACCCTGACTGCCAGCATATCCCCTAACGTCTATGGAGGGGGTTCATGTGGGACCAGCTGATCCAGCCCCCCTGGGCCTTGAAGTTCGGCCCCCGCTGCCCTCAGCTCCCTCCACGAGCTGGCCAGAGACCCAGGGGTCCCAGCAGCCTGCTGACCTGGGTGAAGTCCCACAGCCGCTGCGCGGGCCGGGCCACATCCTCGCACTTCTTCAGGGCGGGCGTGCGGCCCCTGCCGTCATCCACCAGGCACTTGGAATCAGGCAGGAAGGCGGTGGAGCCCAGGGGGCCCAGCTGCAGCAGGCCCTCGGCGCTGTACCGCACCAGCTGGGGAGAGGCCATGAGAGCGGAGTGCATGGGTACAAGGTGGCCCTGCGCAGGGCTGGGCCCTAGGCCCTGAAGGGGGTAGGCGGGGCATCGTGGGCGGGGAAGGGTGGGGCTTGGTGGGCGGGGCCAGCCCAGTCACCAGAGCCAACCTTCCGGGGGAAGGGCTGGCCCTCCAAGAAGAGCGCTGTGCCCCGGGATGCAGGGGAGATCGTGTCTGGTGGCCCCACGCCCCCAGCCCCGTTCTTTCTGCAAATCCCCCAAGGAGGACCGCCTCGGACCCCTTCCCCTGAGCTCCACGTGGACCCCACCCTCCGTGGGGCCGGCCCTTCAACCTCGGAGGAAGAGGGTTCCACGGTTGCGCAGGCCACCCGTCTCCCCTTGAACCACAAGCAGCCCCAAGTTTACGATCCCAGGTCACGTTATTTGCCAAACACCAGGTAAGCAACATCTGTGCGCTAATGAGGAAACCAGTGCTCCAGATTCCTCCGCGCCTGGGCTGTGTGGCTTTGAGCAAGTCACGTCACCTCTCTGTGCCTCGATTTCCTCATTTGTGAGCAGATAATGACAGTGCCTGTCTGGCAGGGCTACCGTGAGGACCCTAGGGCACCGCACGCAGAGCGCGCTGAGCGCACAGAAGTCACTGTGCTTCTCTCCTTGCCTTTCTCTTGTTTGCTTTCACATAAGAGCGCGGGCGCGCGGACACACACAAACACAAACACACCGCTGTATTTTCCAGTACAATCTGATAGAACACCACCTCCCCTGCACCTTCACATGGCCCTGCGACTCTGACACCCCCGTCAAGCGTGGGGCGCACATTTTCTCCCAAGTCCTCCTGCGGAGGGTGTGTGTGTGTGGGGGGGGTGTGTGTGAACATCGCAGAAATGGTGCCATCGACTCTGAGGCAAGGTGTCAACACTCAGGACACCTCCGGCATCTCCTTGTACCCTGCTAATGGGATAGCTGCTCTGCAGTGAGGAGGCTGGGGCAGCCCGATGGGGTGGGGGTGGAGGCTACGTGGGGAGGGCCCAAGACCCCAGAACAGCCAGCTGACAGCAGCTCAGAGGAGGCTCCGCCAGCCTGCCAGGTGGCCTGGGTGATGCTGTGCAGATGACAGGCCCTGCTGCAGATTTATGACCAAAGTGGCCCTTTCAGGTCATTTTGTCTGGGGACAGGTGATCACAGATATGCTCATGCCCCTTCTCTGATAACTTTCTGATGTTGAGGAGGTTTGAATCTAGGACCTGCAGCCCATGAAATGTCCAGCACGAGCTCCAAGTGGGCTACCTGTAGCTTCAGCCTTGCAGGTAAGGACTCAGTGGAGCTGAGCATGGTCAGTGCTCAGGAGGGCCAGCAGGGTGGGTGAAGCTGATGGCCCATCCCTGTGCCCATGGAGGACTGGACAGCCGGAGGGTCTGGTCAGGAGGCTGCTCTGCACTAAGGAGGAGTCTCCACTCCTGTGCCTCTGGCCAGCGGCTCCCCTGGCCCTGCCCCAGACACCCAGCTGGGGGAGCGAACTGGGCTGAGAGGGGCATGGGTGACTGTAGAGCGTTGCTGCTGGCTTGTGGGGAAGCCACATACTTTTCAGAAATGCATCCTCAGGAAGCATCGACTCTGGGATCTCAACTTCAGATTACTTGGGCTCTCCTGAGAGCTGGTGGGTCACATGCCCCAGTAGAAGGGATTGAGGGGAGGATTTCAATAATCCAGACTTGTGAGTGAATGGGCCGTCATTGAGCACTGGCTGGGAGTGGGTTAAGTGATGTTTATCAAACTGCCAGTCAGGCAAGAATTAGACACCTACTGTGTGCTCAATATGGTGCTGGGTCTAATGTGATCGAAGTTGCCAGATAGGAGTCCAAAAGCTCAAAGTCCAGCCCAGGACAACAAAAGGTTCACAGGCACTTGTCTGGGTCCACAGAGGGCTGAAGGCAACTTACAAAAACAAACAACAACAAAAAACAAACCCTGCAATATAATAAAATAAAGTACTGAAGAAATAAAGTCAAAGGGAAAATAGGGAGTGGAGAGATGTTATTCCAGGAAGGAGAGTAGTAAATAAACTGTATGAAAATGGGCAGGATGATTAGCTGCTAAACGAGAAGATTCAGAAGAGAAGAGGGGCTTCCCAGGTGGCTCAGTGCATGAGACACAGGAGACGTGGGTTCGATCCCTGGGTCAGGAAGATTCCCCTGGAGGAGGAAATAGCAACCCACTTCAGTATTCTTGCCTGGAAAATCCTACGGACAGAGGAGCCTGGTGGGTGACAGTCCATAGGACTGCAAAGAATGGACACACCTGAGTGACTGAGCATGCACCTGACGTATGCAGAGGTGAAAGGATTCAACGTCTGCAGTGTGCTTTAAAGTGACTCAGAAAAAAGTAGATGATGCAAACACAGCCCAGTCTGAACACCATCGCATCTGGATCAGGGGTGGAAAACCGTGTCTGTGAAGGTCAGGGAGCAAGCAAGCGTGCTCTGTGGACACTGTCGCATGTTCTTTTTCTTCTTTTCCATCCATAAACCTTTAAAAAGCTAAAAACCATTCTTTGACTGGCAGGCTGCTGTTTGCTGATCCCATGAGTGTGTGGTTGGTCATCTTAAGACTTTTCTGGATGTTTGAAAATTATCAGAATAAAACCTTACAAGTTAAAGGAAGGGCCTCTAAATGACCCCCAGGCTATCCAGTCCAGCCCAGGAGGGGTCCTGTGCCTATGTGGAGGTGGACACACCTGCCCTGTGTCCTTCTCAGGCACACTGGTCAAACCAGTACGGTGGACAGAGGACAGAGGGCTGGGCCCTACCATGAAGGGTCCATGCATTCATCTGTGTCCACTAGCTGAAGACTGTTGACTAACCATCTGCGGGTGTGAAGATTTTGGTCCAAAACTGGATTTCTTTATGGTCATTGTTATAGGCTGTATATTGTCATCTGCTTATTTAACTTATATGCAGAGTACATCATGCAAAATGCCAGGCTGGATGAAGCACAAGCTGGAATCAAGGTTTCCAGGAGAAATACCAATAACCTCAGATATGCAGATGACATCACCTTTATGGCAGAAAGCAAAGAGGAACTAAAGAGCCTCTTGATGAAAGTGAAAGAGGAGAATGAAAAAGCTGGCTTAAATTCAACATTCAAAAAACAAAGATCATGGCTTCAGTCCCATCACTTCACAGCAAATAGATGGGGAAAGAATGGAAACAGTGACAGACTGTTTTCTTGGGTTCCAAAATCACTGCAGATGGTGACTGCAGCCATGAAAGACACTTGCTCCGTGAAAGAAAAGCTATGACAAACCCAGATAGCACATTGAAAAGCAGAGACAGGGACTTCCCTGATGGTCCAGTGGCTAAGACTCCGAGCTCCCAATGCAGGGGGCCTGGGTTTGATCCCTGGTCAGGGAACTAGATCCCACATGTCTCATCTAAGACCTGATGCAGCCAAATAAATAAATATTTTTTAAAAAGAAGAAAAGCAGAGACACTACTTTGCCGACAAAGGTCCATCTATTCAAAGCTATGGTTTTTCCAGTAGACATGTATGGATGTGAGAGTTGGACCATAAGGAAGGCTGAGTGCTGAAGGATTGATGCTTTTGAAGTGTGGTGTTGGAGAAGACTCTTGAGAGTCCCTTGGACTGCAAAGAGATCAAACCAGTCAACCCTAAAGGAAATCAATCCTGAATATTCATTAGAAGGACTGATGCTGAAGCTGAAGCTCCAATACTTTGGCCACCTGATGCAAAGAGCTGGCTCATTAGAAAAGACCCTGATGCTGGGAAAGATTGAAGGCAGGAGGAGAAGGGGACAACAAAGGGCAAGATGGTTGGATAGTATCACCAACTCGCTGGACATGAGGTTGAGCAAGCTGTGGGAGATGGTGAAGGACAGGGATGGCTGGCCTGCTGCAATCCATGGGGTCGAAAAGAGTTGGACACGACTGGGTGACTGAACAATTGTCATAGGCTGAACTGTAGCCCCCCCAAAGTCATGTTGAAGTCCTAACCTCCCAGTACCTGTGGATATGACCTCATTTGGAAACATGGTCATTGCCAAAGTGCTCTAGGGAAAATGAGGTCACACTGGGCTTCTTGTTGTGGGTTAGTTGCTACGTGGTGTCCTACTCTTTTCATCCCCATGCACTATAGCCTGTCAGGCTCCTCTGTCCATGGGATTTCCCAGGCAAGAATACTGGACTGGGTTGCCATTTCCTTCTCCAGGGGATCTTCCTGACCCAGGGATCGAACCTGGGTCTGCTGCATTGGCAGGTGGATTCTTTACCACTGAGCCACCTGGGAAGCCCCATACTGGGTTAGGGTGGCCCTAATCCAACATGACTGATGTCCTGATAAGGAGAGAAGACAGAGACACGGGAGAAAGGAGGGGGAAGATGAAGATACAGGCCATACAACCCGTGTGCCAATGAAGGCAGAGACTGGAGGGAAGTGGCCACAAGAAAAGAACTCCAAGGGCCACTAGAGGCAGAAGGGAATGTCCCTAGAACCTCAGGAGGGAGCACAACACTGCTCATACCTGAATTTCAGATTTCTGGTCTTCAGAGCTGAGAGAATAATGAACGTTTGTCATTTAAGCCAGTGCCCAGTTGGCTGTACTTCATCATGGTGGCCCCAGGACACTAACAAAGCTGGGGATTGGGGTTTGGGGGCATAGCTTGTCCCCCTTAATATTTTAACAGCCTCCATGGAGACCAAACAGACTGAAGATGTTTGCAAAGAAGAAATCACTGCGAGTGTGTCTGGCCTGGCTGTGGACACAGGTCCATCAGATCTCTCCGTGGGGCTCGGCCACGTGGGATGGCCTCCCCCATCTACCTGCCTCCACCTGCACTCCGTTTCGAGCAGCAGTGAGGCCCCTTCTGCTGGCTGCCCCAGGGTCCTCGTGTGGAGAGGGCTTCCCTGGGGAACTGAGCAGGGTCGCTGGAACACCCACCCCTCACCCAGCCACGCGAGTCCCTGCACCAAAAACCTCAAGGCCGGCCCTGCACTGCTTCTCTCCACAGCAGGGCTCAGTGGGAAACGACCACGTCCACCTGTTACCTTGTGTTGCTTCCCCTCGAGGCAGCAGACAAACAGAGCTGTCCAAAGATACCCCACAAGACATGGCCCCCCACTTAGGGTCTGTGCCAGCCAGAGGACTCCCCTCCTGTGTCTGATGGGCCCAGCAAAGTGGATTTCTTCCTGGAGGCTACATTAGCATCTCGATGGGCCAATGTCATCAGGGGTCCTGTGAGGAGGTGGCAGGGTGGGAGGGAGAGAGGTGTGCTCTGTTGTCATTATAGGCTCAGGGGTCCCTCCCATCCGCAAAGTACCCCTGGGCAGCTGCGTGGACACGTCAGCATCCATGGATGTCCTAGAGTACAGATTCAGAGAGCTTCGAGGGGGCCAATTGTCATTTTGGGGGTTAATTTTAAAGAACACTCAACACTCATTGAGAAAAAGCATTTCTCCTACAAGCTGTCCCATACCCCTGAACCCACTGATTCCACTTGCAGCCTGGAGCCTGCACACTCCACTGGCCTGGGTTCTGGACACTGGCATGGATGTTTTTAAAGCCCTCCAGGTGACTCTGAGCTGCAGCATGGTTTGGCAGGTGTTCAGCTCTAAGAACTGGTGGTTAATGTGATACTGCCTGGGCTTGTCTACCCTGTGGCCACTGTTCACCTTCATCTTCCACTTCAGTCCACACAGCAGCCTGAGAAGTAGGTACCATGATCATCCCATCCAATGGATGGGGAAACTGAGGCACGGATGTTGGGTGATTTGCTCAAGGCCTGTTTGGCACCAAAGCTCTTGCTCTTAATTTATCCAGGGCCTGAACTCAGCCACTGTGGCATCAGGACACCCCAGCCAGCCTGACCCCGTTCCCTGGGCACTACTTCTGGCTATGGTCTGGGCTGTGGTCCCTGAGAGACATCACCATCCTCCCTACCTGGGAGGACATCCCGTGGCAGGGGTACAGGATGGCGCGGTCATCGTCCTCCGCTCCTTGGTCTAAGCAGTAGCCGCTGGCTTTGCTGTTTCTCACCTACGACCAGAAGCCAAAGGAGAAGCCCCATCACAAGGACCCAAAGGCCAAAGCAGGCTAGAAGGGCTTTACTCACCCGTCCCCTGACCAGGGCCAGCAGTCTCAGGAAGGGGTAGTCCTCCCAGGATGAGAGGGGAAGGGAAGAAGGGGAGGGGGAGGGGAGGATGGCACTCTGGCCAGTGGGCTGGCTGAGGACTGGCTGGCTCCTGTGAATGGCCTCCCCGAGTTCAGGTCTTTGGCTATATGACTGCAGCTCCTCCCATTAACAGTGGTAGGGTTGGTAGGGGGGTGTTGCTATTCCCACAGTTCCCGTCTGGGCCTGCTTAGAGGCTTGCGTGGCTGAGAGATGCAAGAGATGCCTGTGTGCAGCTCTGAGCCTCAGGACTCCTGCAGCTTCTACTCTGCCCAACCCTGACTCCACCCTGAGAGCAAGCCGGGCTGCCCTGCTGGGGGTGACAGACATGGGAGAGGTCTGTCCCCCAGCACAGACCAGGGCAGGAACACATCGCTCTTCCTGGCTTTAAGGAGAGGCGGGTATGGCCATGCATGTGGGGGCTGGGGCAGACAGGAGGGTCTTCCCACAGCTGGTGCCCCTCCTGGTGCGTCTCTGGGTCCTTCCGTTGTGCTCTCAACATGCAGGTATTGGCGGCACACGAACAAGGTGGTGCGTGTGACCACCTCCATGTGCAGGCCTTTGCACGTGTCTGCTCATGTTCACATGTCATTTTGTCTTGGCAACAAGTATTTGTAACATGCAGAGCATGCTCGATGGATGGGGTCTGTGTACAGAGGGGAAGATGTGTGGGGTAGCTCTTTGTATGTATGTATGTGAGCAAAACTGTGTGCAAATGTGTACTTTTGTGTCTGTGTACACTTACACGTGCATGCTTGCTTAGTCGCTCAGTCATGTCCGACTCTTTGCGACCACATGGACTGTAGCCCGCCAGGCTCCTCTGTCCATGGGGATTCTCCAGGCAAGAATACTGGAGTGGGTTGCCACGCCCTCCTCCAGGGGATCTTCCCAACCCAGGGATCGAACCCAGATCTTCCACACTGCGGGCAGATTCTTTACCGTCTGAGTCACCAGGGAAGCCCAAGAATATTGGTATGGGTGGCCTATTTCTTTTCCAGGGAATCTTCCCAACCCAGGAATCAAACTGAGGTCTCCTGCATTGCAGGTGAATTCTTTACCAGCTGAGCTACCAGGGAAGCCCGCAGACTTACACATGTATATGCATTTGCATGGATCCACGCATGTGCATGTGGGCGTGTGTAAACACATGTATGCGGCACATGTACACACATACACACGTGTCTCCGAATCTAGTTTGTGATCTGCGGTGGCAGGCACGCGTGTGTGTCCATGCAGCTCTTACACTGGCGTGTGACTGTGCCTGTGTGCTCTGCCGGCTGCTGTCCATGGACGTTCGCACAGGGACAGGCCAGGGAGCTGGGAGGCGGGGTGCAGGGTGCCAGCCATCCGCGGAGGCGGTACCTCTCCGTACGTGAGGGTGTCGTTGTACGTCCTCATCTCCGGGTACACGTTGTCCAGGTACCACTTGAAGCTGCGGCACTTCAGCCTCTGGCGCAGGGCCAGCCGCTCGGACACGTCCCCGAAGTCCACGCCTGGGTTCTGTGAGGCCAGAAGTGAGGCAGGGCAGGCGCTGGGGTGTGCGGAGCCCCAACAACCCAGGCCACGACCCAGGGTGGGGGAGCTGCGGGACCTACAGGCACCCCTCCAGGAGCGTCCCCGCCCTCAGGCTTCCTTGTCTGGGAGCCTCCTGCCCTCCCAGGATCCTGCAAGGTCCAGGGCAGTGGGGCTGATGGCAAAGGCCTGGCGTCTCTGGCCTGTTTGCAGCAGGTCCCGCTGGAGACCGGCCTGGTCTTCCATCGGCCACTGGTGGCGTGTGTAGGCCTGGTTTGCTTGTCATGCCCTGCACACTCACCTGGGGAGGTAACTCAGAACATCCTGAGTACTGCTGTTTACCTGGGCTGGGCCAAGGCATCTGTGCTACAGGATGATTTATGGGGGTTGCTGTGGGCATTAGCTTGACCTCTGCAGGGACCTGAGACCAAGTCCAGGCACACAGACATCAGCCACGTGCACGTGAGCCTCATAAACTCCAGACGCTGACCTTCCCTGGTTGGTGACACCCTACATGCGCTGCTGCTGGGAGAATTCAGCACTGTCTGTTCTTTCTTCATAACAAACCCCAACCCCCATGTGACAGCTCTCCTGAGTTCTGAGTCCTTGTAGCCAAACACTGAAGCTCAGGGTGGTCCCAGAGCCCCTGGCACTCAGTGACAGGTGGGGGATATGGGTGGGTTGGAGGAAGCCCGCTCCCTAAGCCCAGTTTCCTGAGGCGTTGATGCCAGCTAAGGACTGCCTGAGGGCCTGGAGAGAAGGGCAGACTCTTGCTGGATGCAGGTGCGAGTGGCCCTGAGAGATGTCACCAGATGCTGGGCTGTGATCTGTGATCTGTGAATGACTCAATTCAGAAGGTTCCAGTGAAGTTTAAAATACTAGGACATTTTGCATATAATGAAGATAATTGTTGCTTCTTAACTTTTTTGTTATACACATGAAGCTCTATCTTTTGACAGCTAAAAATCCACACACGCATGTGAGCTTATATGTGTGTGTGGATCCTAATAGAAGATCAAGCTTTTTCTGTGGGTGGATGTTAAAAAAAAAACTGTTCCCAGGACAAGTCTATCCCCAGAGACTCAAATCCTCCTGTGTCCAAGGAAGCAGCCTGTGTGTGAAGCCTGGTTCTGCAGCTGGTCGGGGTTGGGGGACAAGGAGAGCCTGTCCTCAGCACATACATGCCCATGTATGTACATGCATGCACAGGTGCACACACACACGTATGCCCAAGCCCCCTTCTCAGGCTGCCCTGCCCCCCAGGCACTGGTTAGGACCCTCTGGCTCACACCCAGCTCCTGCTTCTGGCCAGCAGCAGCAGGCAGACCCCTGGCGTGGGCCTCCTGCCTCCACTCCCCGCAGGATGGGTGGATCGGCTGCAGACACCACACATGAGAGAAGCCGCCATCCCCAGGCCTGAGACCCTCGTGACAGGGTCCTGTGGAGGACCGAGTTACATGCCTACTCTGCCACTCATCAGCTGTGCACACTCGTGTGTGCAAGGCATGGGGTCATCATATCACTGTGGACTCCTGCAGAACTGACATGAGAGGCTTCCGCAGGGCAAGAGGGATGCTTGTGCGTCCCAGGAGGGGCTGTGGTTGCCCTGGGGGAGCTCTCTCCTCAGTGCCACCGCTGCAGCCTCTCAGGGGCTCGTAATATCTAGTGAAGGAGCTCTTGTGGTGGTGGAGGGGGCTGCCAACGAGTGTCACAGCTGTTGGAAACAGGCTCTCCTTGGTGAAGGAAATGATGTTTCTGAGATGGAGCTGTCCAGGAGGCCCCGCACTGCGTGGATGGGCTGTGCCCTTGGATGACCCTGAGGCCGTCCCCAGGTGTTACCCCCGTCCCCAGCCCCTCCCCGCCCAGCTTGGCCAGCTTACGGTCATGGGGATGTTCCAGGCCATGTACACGTGGGACTTGAAGCCGTCCATCCACACCTCGGCCGCTCGCAGGGCATTGCGCTTGGCGTAGTAGTCGATGTCGTTGTTGTAGGGCTTCTTGGTGCGCTCGATGTGGGCCACGCGGGAGCAGGGCAGCACCTCCATGCTGCCACCACACTGCCACACCTGCGGGGCACCCGAGGGCCCTGGGTAGTGGCCCTGCTACTTCCCGACAGCCGGGAGGGAGAGAGCGGGGCCAGGGGCCAAGGGCACCATCCTTCCCTCCCTGCATCCCCTGCCCACGGTCCCCAGGACAGGTCTTCCCTCCCGAGGGCACAGCACGAGGAGGCCTGGCCGCCTGGGCTGTTCCAGGGGAAGAGGCCAATGAGAAGCTAAGGCCTTGGGCTAGGTTCACCAAAGCCTGGGCGCAGGCTTGCCTCCCCTTCTGGCTGCTGCTGCTGCTGCTGCTAAGTCACTTCAGTCGTGTCCAACTCTGCATGATCCCACAGATGTTAGCCCACCAGGCTCTCCTGCCCCTGGGATTCTCCAGGCAAGAAAATTGGAGTGGGTTGCCATTTCCCTCTCCAATGCATGAAAGTGAAAAAGTGAAAGTGAAGTCGCTCAGTCAAGTCCGACTCTTAGAGACCCCATGGACTGCAGCTCACCAGGCTCCTCCATCCATGGGATTTTCCAGGCAAGAGTACTGGAGTGGGGTGCCATTGCCTTCTCCCTCCCCTTCTGAATTTCCTACCAAATCTCATTTCTTTTGCACATTCCACGATCTAAACAATGGAGGGATTTTTCCTGACACCTTAACACTTCATTATTATCCCTCTCCTGTGGCCCTCGCCCCAACTCAGCATTTGCTCCGGGCCTGGAGTCTGGCCCGAGAGAGCTTACTTACCACCAGCAGCTGCCTCTACCACCTCTGAGCTGGAAAAACCAACCTACAGTCTAATTTTAAAAGAGCAGCTTCCTGTGCAAACGCCACCCAAAACACTCCAGATAACTTCAATCCAAGGGTGCACTTGATACGCAAACAATGGCTTCAAGCACCCCTGACACAATCTCAGTCTAGAGAAAAGTCTAAAGAAACAACTGCTCCTCTGCAAACAGGGCTCCCCAAAATCCCTCACTGATGCAACCTGCATCATGATCTCCTTTTATGCCTGCTTACTTCCTGCACTGCTTCACCTCAACAAAACTCAGCCTTACTAGGCATGGGCTGTGTTAGTCTTCTATTCTATTCTATCCCATCCTGCCTGTGATGGTTAAATTTTGGGGGGGGGGAATTTTTTATTTTGTATTGGGGTACAGCTGATTAACAATGTGATGGTTTCAGGTGAACAGCAAAGGGACGCAGCCATACGTATACCGTATTGGGGCTTCCCAGGTGGCCCCAGTGGTAAAGAACCCGCCTGCCAATGTAGGAGAGGTAAGGGACGTGGGTTCGACCCCAGCCCAGGGATCCATTTCCGATATAGAAATGGATCCATTCTCCCCCAGACCCCGCTCCCATGTAATGGTTAACTTTATGTGCTGTGTGGTGCCCGGATATTTGGTTCAACCTTACTCTGAGTGTGTCCAGGAGCATGTCTCCAGGGGAGATGAACACTTAGGTAGGTGGGCTGAGTAAAGCAGATTGCCCTCCTCACTGTGGGTGGGTCCCAACCAATCAGTTGAAGGCCTGAGTGTACAAAAAGGCTGAGAGAGGCACAGTTCTTTTTCTCTGCCTGGCGGTCATCGAGCTGGGATGCTGGTCTTCTCCTGCCTTCAGCCTTGGGTTGGAAACATACCCTCGGCTTTCCTGGGTTTCCAGCTTGCCAGCTGTGGGTCTTGTGCTTCTCAGCCTCCATCACTGTGTGGGCCAAGTCCTTATCATCTCTGGAGAACCCAGACTAATATCCTACCATATCACATCCCACCCCATCCCACTGAAAAATGCTAGTACCATCCACCAGGTTGATGTCACCATGAACAAATCAGTCTGATCAACTTGGCCCAAGCTCTCTTCAATCAGATTGTTACCCCTAAGCCTCTGCTAATTTAGACATTTTGGAGGTGCCAGGCACATGCTCAGCACCTTACTCAGTTCATCTCACTCACCCCCACCATTACCCAGGAAGGACGGGTACCACAGGCAACATTCTCCCCACTGTACAGAAGAAGATACTGAGGGTCAAAGAGGTTAAGCCATTTACACGAGATCACGGGATATGACCAGGCCTGACTGATCCACAGCCTCTTAATGTTAATGCGGTGCTGCCCACGCCTCCCACACACAGACACTGTCTCCTGGAAACTGTCATCTTTTATAGTTGAAATGTAACATCAGTTCACAAACATTTGTCCACTCAGCCAAACACCTAAGAGCTGTAGTTTCCGATCGCAGTGAAGATGAGCTTTAATTCATTTCCTGTTGCCCAGTTATTAGACATTTAAATCTTCCTCCTTCCTCCTTCAATAGTTCCTTCACTGTTCAAAACAATGCTGCAATCTACATTAAAAATGCTTTCTTGGGACAAACCTTTACCGTAACTTGGCAGGCATGGGTGCTTTAAGCTAAAGTCTTGATGACAAGTACAATAGGGAGTCTCTCAGCCTTGAGCATGGGTTTCATTCTGCGGGTCCCTCTGGCCTCTTGTTTGGCCTTCTTCAGCCGAGAAGTTCTCCCTTATGCCCAGTTTAAGTGGCACCAGCTTCCTCAAAGCCCATTTCTCACCCACAGTGACTGTGAAGAGTGGCCGTGATGCCTCCGGGCTCCAGCTTGAGCATCCAGAGCCCATCTCAGGGGCCCCTGTGGAGAGGCGTGGAACGTTGAGCCTGACACCAGTTTAAGGCCACCCACATTTCCTGGGACTGCCATAAATAAGGACCACAGGCCAGGTTCAAACAACAGACACTTACTCTCCCACAGCTCCAGAGGCCCTGCTCCCTCGGGGGCTACAGCAGAGGACCCCACCTGCCTCTCCCAGCTTCTGGTGGCCCCGTCCCTCCCACCACACGGCCTCCTTCTCTGTGGGTCTGTGTCTTGCCTTCCCTTCTCCTCTCTCTGGTAAGGACACCAGCTGTCAAATTTACAGTAGTTTGGTTTAGTCGCTAAGTCGTGTCCAACTCTTGCGACCCCATGGACTATAGCTCACCAGGCTGCTCTGTCCATGGGATTTCCCAGGCAAGAATACTGGAGTGGGTTGTCATTTCCTTTTCCAGGGCATCTTCCCAACCCAGGGATCAAACCTGGGTCACCTTCATTGCAGACAGATTCTTTACCAACTGAGCCACCAGGAAAGCCCTGTTGTGCTGTGCTGTGTTAAGTTGCTTCAGTCATGTCCAACTCTGCGATCCTATGGACTGTAGCCCAACAGGCTCCAGGAAGCCCTCTACACCCTAAATCCAGGAGAATCCCATCTTGAGACCCCTTACAGATTTTAGGAGGATGTATCTCTCAGGTTGCCATTCACCCACCATAGCCACCAAGCTCTCATTTCAGGAAAGAGGACAGCCTAGCCCTATTGCTCCTGTGTCCCCACTCTGCCTCCAGACAGAGGAATAAGGCAGGAAAATCTCTCAGTGGAATGTCGATGGCCCTTCCTCACATCACGCATAGCCAGGATAACAAATCATGTCTGAGCAAGTCAGACATCCTGGGCTGGGGAGGCTGCCTGCTCCTCGTGGCTCACTGAGCATGCACCCAGCACCAGTTCCCCTGGCCCAGCTCACCACCACTTGGGACCACCGCTCTGCACCCTGCAGAGGGCAGAGAGCAGCATCTGCCTCCCTTGCTGGATGGTGAGAACCCTGCCTGCTCTGTGTCAGAGATGCTGGCTGAGGTTTATGCCTGCATCGTCTTGCTTCCACATCACTGGAGGAGGGACTGCTGCCCATCCTGGCCTGACCCTAGGGAGTTACAGGAGGAGGGTGGAGGGCACTGCGGAAGCTTTGAAAGGCCAGGCCCGTGTACAACTCCCACCCCTTTGGGTCACTGTGCTATGCTTAGTCAATCAGTCATGTCCGACTCTTGCGAACCCATGGACTGTAGCCTGCCAGGCTCCTCTGTCCATGGGGATTCTCCAGGCAAGAATACTGGAGTGGGTTGCCATGCCCTCCTCCAGGGGATCTTCCCAACCCAGGGATTGAACCCAGGTCTCCTGCATTGGAGGCAGATTCTTTATTGTCTGAACCATCAGGGAAGCTCAAGAATATTGGAATGGGTAGCTTATCCCTTCTCCAGGAAAACTTCGGGACCTAGGAATTGAACTGGGGTCTCCTGCATTGCAGCTGGATTCTTTACCAGCTGAGCTACCCAGGAAGCCTGGCCATGACTTTGGCTCACACATTTCTATCAAATTCCAGCACAAGGCCTAGCTGCCCGCGAGCCTGGGAATGCAGGTGGACACTTGGTGATCCAGGAACCTTCCAGGAGGCCAAACATAGAAACAAACAAAAGAAGCTCTGTAGACCTGCAGGGCAAGCATCTGTCCATCTTCTGTGGCCATCGTCACCAGACGTTTCCGAGGGGCCTCCCTGCTGTTCATCATCCCTGCCCAGTCTCCACCTCAGGCTAGAGGTTCTTCAAAACCCATGCCCAGCCATCCAGTCCTCTGATCCTCCCAGGACTCGCCACCCCTCACCCCTGCTCTCTCTCTGCTGGTCTCAGATCTTGCCCCACAATCTGCCACAGCTGCTGCCTCCATCAGGAACACCCTCCTGACTGGCTGCCTCTCCAGGTTCAACTCCTCAGATGTCACCTCCTCCGTGATTCCCTCCTGAACACCCCATTTAAAGCTGCAGCCTCTCCTGCCTCATTCCCCTGACCAGCCTTATTTACCTCTGTGACTTCTGTCTCCTTCTCACATGGGACACCATTGGACTGCTGATTTCATTTTGTCTGTCTGTCCCACTAAAACGTAAGCCTTGTCAGTGGGGTTTTCCACTGCTACATTCCCAACTGATAAAGCTGGACCAGGAGATAGCAGTGAGGTGAAGATAAACCCCAACACTGCCACGTGGGATGGGCGGGGGATTAACCTGTCTTCAGCGCAGATGAAAATGAGAACTGAGGTGTTAAGAAGCACATCCAGCATCGCACAGCTAGTTTGTGGTGGGCAGGGACTCAGAACTGTTGCACAAAGCCCCTGAAGTTGCTCTTCACCCAGGGCTGTGGAAGGTGTCATGGGGCTGATCCACATGATCTAAGTGTTCTGGTCACACCCACTCTGTGTCACAACTGCTGATTATTAATATCTCAACCAAGGTGGTTAACTGCCACCCAAACAGAATAGCAGACGTGAGGCAGAGGGCCAGGGGTCAGGCCTGCAAGCAGCTGCTTGGAAGGAGGCTCAGGGCACCTGCCCACCCCACCTGAGGGACCCCCCTGCCTGCAGGGACCCCTGTCCCTCAGCCAGCAGGTCTCCTCAGCTCCTGGAGCCTCAGGGCTGGAATTCCAGAGCAGCAGCTTTCACACATAAAAAGTCTGGAAATAATGGTCTGCCAGCAGGGATGCCAATGAAAGCTCATTCATCCTCCAGCCCCAGCGTCATCCTGATCTGTGCCCCAGTAGAAGCCAAGGCACTGGGACGGTGACCTAGTGACTGGGCTGAGTGTGGCCTGGGGACGGCAGGGAAGGCGACAGCGCCTGGTGCCATCCCTCTACGGATGCTCATCGTGAATCAAGTCGCCATTTCTTCTGGTTTCTTCTCCATCTTCTTCCTGCACCACAATGATCAAAACAACATTCCTGGAGAGCCCTGCTATCAAAAAGCCAGTGCTTCCTGTGGCCTGAGCAGAAAAGGAAAACAGAGCTGGCCACTTGGCCTTGGCATTCATCCATGTGGTGGTGGGAGGCGATGGGTCTATATATCATTTTTATGGAGACGCTTCTTGACTCTGAGTTCATTTCCTTAACCGCACAGCCTCCCCGCAGCCAAGAGAGTGGCACGCGGCCCCTTGCTGGCCCCGCTTCTCTGTGAGCCGGTCTGTCTTCAGGGCGCTGAGCCGGGGCTGGGGAACACAGATGGGGTGGGGGGCCTGCAAGCACCGCCAAAACAGGGGCACCCCAATCTGCTCCATAGTAGGACCTCCTGGTGTGGCTAAAAATCCTGTGGTCTGGGCCTCACCCCCATCAACCACATCAGAACTGATGATCAGATGGTGGGCTCCCTGCGGACTGGAGTCTGCACTCAGGCACAAGGCCGTGCTGTCCCTGGGGCCTCCTGGGAGGCGGAGGGAGGCGAGCCCCACGGTTCTGTTTGGATAAAGCTGAACTCAGGGGTCCCTGCTGTTGCAACCAGGGTTTCCAACTGGGACCCTCCAGAGAGGCAATGAAGTGACGAGGCCTACAGGTTCAGCCCTGCAGTGAGACCTGTTCACACACCCAACTCACAGTTACCACCAGATAGCTCGCCCTGTGGACATGCAGTGCCCTGTGGAACTACCCCCGCCCCATGGCAGGGACGCTCAGGAGGCTTGCCTGGGAGCCCACCAGGGCCTCTGCTCTCTCCCGGCAGCAGTGGAGTCCGAGGGTCCAGCGTCCCGGCCACTGGGACAGAAGGCAGGTCTGTGCTGACACATCAGGCCCAGAGCAGAGACCCAGCGAGTCTCAGGTCCTTCAGAGCTGGCGGCCCAGCCAACAGGCTGGGCTGATTTTCACAGACGCAGCCCCGGTCGCCTACCAGGATGGAGGAGGAAGCAAGGTCGGACGCCTGCTCCCCGCTGACTCAGGGTTGATCCTGAAGCCCTCTGGGGTCCCAGGGTGGAAGCTGGAGAGAGGCCAAGGGTACTCAACTCCTTACTCCTAGGAGTGGTCTGGGAGCCGGTCAGCAGTGTGGACAGTCAGGCCCAGCTGGCCCTCCTTGATCAGAACTGAAGTGTCTTTGGGAGACCTGGAGGGAGGTGCCACTGCAATGGCTGAGCTCCTTTTTATGCATCCGATCTCCCCACAGGCAGTTAATGACTGTCCAAACAGATGCCCGCCGTAAAACACCAGCCTGGAAACACAGGCACAGTCTGAGCCGTGAGCGCCTCCCCAAATGTCTATCCATCCTTCTTGCACTTTCAGAGGACCTGGGGACATCACCTCCTTCAGGATTATTCAAAAAGATTACCCCAAAGGGCACTGGAAAAGAAGGCGTTGACTCCTGTGCCCAAATGCACGTTCATGACCTGTAACAGCTGGCTCACTAGGAGATGGCTGGCGTAGCTGCATGGACTCAGAGAGGCCAGAGAGGAGCTCTGCAGAAGGTCAGGGCTGAAGAGGGGAGAGGAGGGCTGGCCTGTGTATTAACTGTCTTTTTACTTTAAATTTTTATTTTTATTGGAGTGTAGTTTATCTACAGTGCTGTGTTAGTTTCCAGTGTACAGCACAGTGATCCATTTATACATATACACGTATCCATTCTTTGTCTTTTCTCTTTACTCTGCTGCTTTGACATCTGGGGCCTCGCTGACCCGGAGGGACTGTCTCTCCCAGGTTCCTAATTCCTGGAGGCTGTAAACCACTCACTTGAGTGCCTCTTTATGTGCAAACCAACCAGCCTGAGCCCACCCCAAAGCCCCTCTAAGAGCTCTCACACTGAGGGCAGGGCCAGTCCCATGTCCCAGAGCCTTGGAGTTACTCAACCAGCCACCGCTGGGCTCCCCTGCCTCCCCGATCCTTCCCTGGGAACCTTGTAAAGGTTCTGACCCTGGTGTACCCCACTCTCTGCCTCTTGACCTCCCTGTGGCCCCTCCTCCTGGAAACTGGCAGTAACCCCCTCCTGTCAGTGGCCATCATCTCCAGACCAGCTGGCTTCCCCATAAGTGAATAATGAAACAGCTGGCCAGGGCTGGCAGCCACCTGGGGGCTGGGACACAGGTGACAAGGGGTCTTAGATCCCAATTCCCTCTCAGATTTCATCTTGCAGAGCAGGGTACACCTCCCTCCATGCAGGCCCAATTACTATTATTATCCTATGACTGCCTGGGAGGAGGATTTTAGCTGCTGGGCAAACTCGGAGTGTCCTGATTTGAGAGTTCAGAAGCTGCAGACTTTCACATGAGGGCCTTGGAGAGCTTTCTTTTGGTCCCAGCATCCTCATGACCTCCCTCTGGTCCAGCCTGTTTGAAGCCCACTTGGGAAGAAACCATACAGAAACGCTGGCTCTTGGAGATGCAGACCCGAGACACAGTGGCGCCTCCCGAGCCACTTTGACAGAAGTCATCAGTTTCACCAGTGACCTGCTCAGGACCCTTGTCTTGCTCAAATGATCTGCAAGTGACACTGGGAGGCTTTTGGTGATGGAGCTGCAGCTGTATCACCCTCTTGCAGGCCGCATCAATTATGAAATTATGTGCCTGGAGATGACTCCTGGCTGGCATCTGAGCCCCCGCCCATCCCCAGGACTCTGCTGTGAGCCCAGGTGGGAAGGGTTTTCTGAGTGAGGCCCTCCGCTCCTGGTGATGTTGTTTCACAAGTTCATCCACCAGAGCCATCCTCCCTCGTTTCCCAGGGAGCTCAGGTCCTCTGGGTTCTCGGAGGGGCCACGCAGAGGGTGGCGCGGCCCAGTCCTCCCCGACGGCCCCAGCTGGCCATTTAAGTCTCTGAGGCCCGAGACCTGAGGATGACGAGAACGACCCTTTTTCGGTATCAGGACTGCCTGATAACTTTAATGAGCAACCACATTTCACTGGATCCGGGCAAGAGTGCACGTCTGGCTGCTGTCTGTGTGCACAGAAAGTTGGGGGTTTAGGGGACCCGGGGTAAGGCGTGCTGCTCCAAGCAGCCACTCGGACCCACCGGCATCTCCCTGGGGCTCCGCGCCCTCCCAGTGGCTGTGGATGGAGAAGGAGCGCGGGTGTGGAGGGTGGCCTTGGAGGACTCACGGCTCAGACTAAAGCCGGGGAGCACGCCGCCGCCTCTCCGCATTGCCCCATCGGGGAGTTAATGGATGGTGGTGGGGGAGACCACACCCAACAAGGCTGGGCGGTGCCAGGCTCCGGGGAAGGGAGGCGGGGCTAAGCGACCCTGCAGGCGGAGGAGAGGGGGAGGGAGGAGAGGAAGGGACGGGATAGAGGAAAAGGGGGAGGTTAGGGGGCGAGGAGGGAAGAGACGGGTGAGAAACAAAAGGGAGCGGGACCATCCGGCCTAAGTGCTCGGCCAGGTGGAAAAGAAGGGGCGGCCGCTGAGTGAAGGCTGGAGGAGCAAATGAGAAGCCCCTGGCGGCCCACGTCTCTTTGAAGGTGGCAGCTGTGCCGGAGCGGGGCGAGGGGCTGGCATTCCCAGGCTTCTCCGAGGAGGGCTTGTCCCCGTGGGCTTGTTTATTACTTGGATCCACACAAGAGGCACCGCAGCAGGGTAACAGGCAGGGTGGAGCAGCCAGAGGTGGGGTGTGGGAGCCCGGCCTGGCATCTTATCACTGTCCCACCCTGCGGCCCAGAACGGCATTTTCTCTGGCAGAGGGAGGCTCCTGGCAGATGTCGGTGGGTCCCCAGGCCTGTAGTAGGGGTTCCTGGCTTCCCTCCGATGTGTCCCGGGCCTTCACTGGCCATCTTCCTCCTGCGATCCATGAGCCCTCATCACCACTCGGAACCGGTTCCACAGTCTGTGAGGGGAAAACGCTTTCTCTTTGGACCTAAGAGCAGGGAACTCACTGCGGGACCGGAGAGAGCCCGAGGGGCGGAAGCTGATGCTTTACTGAGTATTATTCTGATGTTAGAGCCGGCTTTGTCCAGGCCAGCTATAAGGACCATATTCCTGAGTCTGAGTGAACTCCGGGAGATGGTGATGGACCGGGAGGCCTGGCGTGCTGCGATTCATGGGGTCGCAAAGAGTCGGATACGACTGAGCGACTGAACTGAACTGACTGTTACATGGTGAGAAAAACTTGGGCCTAATTTAGTTTATTCTTGACTCCTAGGTTTACGTGTGATGAACTGTGTATGTTTCCTTCTGGGTGTTGGAATCCACTAAGCATGATAAGAGTTGAGTTTCACCTTGAAAATACTGAGGATGGGACTTTGCCTGTCAAGCTATGGCCAATGTCTACTCACATTGGCTTCTTTCTCTCTCTCTCTCTTTTTTTTTTTTTTTTGCCTTTGTAATAATCCATGGATCCGAAACCAATCAAACTGTCCATCCATCCACCCACTTACTCATTAATAAACCCATTCATCCACCCATCCACACTTATTGAACACCTATCCACCATCCACTCATCTATGCATCCACCTAGCCATCCAACCATCCATCCATCCATCCGTCTACCCATCCACTCACCCACTCGTCTACCCATCCACTCACCCACTCGTCCATCCATTCATATATTCATTCATACATTCATCCAGCTACCCACCCACCCATTCATCTATATTAGTCCTTAAATCAACATGACTCTAGGCACTGTGCAAAGCTGTATTAAGAACAAATTGAGAGGCGAAGGAAGCTTGGTGTTCCTAGCCCAGACCTCTAGGGAAAAAGTTGTTTATAACATAGGCTGAGGCTGAAAGGAACCTAGATATCCTGCCTCACACTGTCTCACCTGGCACACACCCAAAAGGTACGAGCCACCATCTTTCTTTTGGCAGTACAGAATTCCTCCCTTTAACCAAAAAACTGGGCTTCATATCCACTCTGGAGAAAACCATGTGCATGATTTCTTTAGAGATTTCACATGTGAACCTAATTTTTTGAAATTATTTACAATCTGTTCAACTGCCTGCCGCCCCGCCCCCCACGCACTCTCTGCCCGGGCCCAATTATTTCAGGAAATAATTCCTAGAGCGCAGCCAAGGCAATGCCTCTCTCTTGTCGCACAAACTCCTCACTCTGCAGGACCGATTCATCTCCAGGGGCAGAATTTGACTGGATTTAGCTTTGGAAAAGCAAGTCGCAGCTCCCTGGACTCAGTTGGGCTCAATTCATAAATTTTTGACAAGAAAACATCTCTTCCTGGACCATCTCAGGCCATATATATATACACACAAATATGCTATAAAAAACAGCTGCTTCTGTGTTCTTATGCCAGATGCACAGAAACTTTTGAGCTGAGTTTTCATTCCAAATTCCTCCCACTTGTTTCACTGAACAATTTGAACATCTCAAACAAAAGAAAAGAAAAAACTAGTTTCCTTCCTTCTAAACAAGTGGTTTTCAAAGTGTGATCCTGGAGGAATTCCCTGGTGGTCCAGTGGTTAGGACTTAGCGTTCTCACTGCTAGGGCCCGGGTTCAATCCCTGGTTGGGGAAGGCAGCCAAAAAAAAAAAAAAAAAGTGTGGTCTTTGAACCACAAGCATCAGCATCACCCAGCACTCCTTAGAAATGCAGATTCTCAGGTTGGACTTCAGACCTGTTGAATCAGAAGCTCTGCAAGTGGGGCTTCCCTGGTGGCACAGTGGTAAAGAATCCACCTACCAATGCAGGGACACGGGTTTGATCCCTGATCTGGGAAGATCCCATAAGCCTTGGAGCAACTAAGCCCATGTACTACAACTATTGAGCCTGTGCTCTAGAGCCTGGGAGCCGCAACTACTGAGCCCATGTGCTACTGAAAACCCACAAGCCCTAAAGCCTGTGCTCTGCAACAAGAGAAGCCACCACAATGAGAAACCGGCATACCATGACTAGAGAGTAGTCCCCACTTGCCGAAACTAGAGAAAAGCCAGTGCAGCAACGAAGATCAACACAGTCGATAAATAAATAAAATTATTTTTAAAAAAAGAAGAAACTCTGCAAGTGTTTTAACAAGCCTTTTGGGGAGTTCAGAGGTTTGCTGGAGTTTGAGAACAGATGTGCTAAATGCTGAGTCTTCTCACCCCTCCCCTACCCCCTCTCATTAGTACTTCAAGCGCTTGGCATAATCGTCTATTTTAGTAGCTCTGTCTCTTGAACACTAATTGAAGGTGGGACCACATCTTCTTGAGTTTTCTCTCCTCAAACATAAGTGAGGCTGTACTTTTTAAGTCATGATTCCCAAGCCCACTGTAGTTGGAAGAAATGAAAAAGGAGATATTTAGTTAATAGGGGCTTCCCAGGTGGCTCGGTAGTAAAGAATCTGCCTGTAATGCAGGAGACACAGGTTTGAAACCTGGATTGGGAAGATCCCGTGGAGAAAGATATGGCAACCCACTCCAATATTCTTCCCTGGGAAATCCCATGGACAGAGGAGCCTGGCAGGGGTCCTAGTCCATGGCGTTGCAAAAGAGTCAAACATGACTTAGCGACTAAACAGCAGCAAGTTAGTGTCATGGATATGGAAATCTTTATTACCTGCCCCCGCAAACATATAGGAATGATAGACAAAATGATTTTAAAAGTTAAAAGTACATATTAGAAAACAAGATGGAATTCCCCTTAGCTCAGAAAAAGCAAAAACATGATAGTGTAGTGAGGCTGAAGCTCTAAGGCACAGTCATCTAAGCTTTATGAGGAGACAGGTGCTGAATGAGTAGCCAGGATCCTTGCAGGAAACCAGGGCTGAGACTAGGCTCCCTGATTATGAGTAGAAGCTCAAATCAGCTCTGATTGCTCCCTGGTTTTCAGCCATAAACAATCAACTGAGAGAGGAAGCAGAGGTGTACACAACACCTTGGAATCAGGTTGGTTCTCTGAATAAGAAATGAAACAGGAGATCTCAAGGTGAAAACTAGAGTTCAATAAAAAGAAAAAAGAAAACCTAAGCCACTAAATTCTGATCTGGGGAGTGCTCGGACAAGATAACCTGAAACTTCCAATAACAAGCGAGTGTGGTGTGAAAATACAACTCCCATGAAAGATGAGCTGTCAAAAAATTGCAAGGCACACAACGAAATCCAACTAGGAGAGTCATCAACAAACCCAAAGACGGGTAAATTTAAACTGAAGGAAAGAGAGAGAAAAGAATGACTAAAAAGGTCTTAAGTAGACTATTAAGATTTTCAGAGATGAAGGAGTGAGGGGAAAGCATTCATCAATAAAGAGCTTAGGGATCAAAATAGGCAGCTATAAAAAAGAACAACCAGATATAAAAGGCACTAATGGAAGATGTCATAAAGTGTATTAATTGAAATCAAAATCCAGAGCTAAAGAGGTGGCTTAAATAGTCACCTGGACATGGCTAAAGGTAGAATTTATTCATTGGAATATGGAGCTGAGGAAATTACCCAGAACACAAGGCAGGATGAGGAAGATATAGTAAAGTGGTTGAGATCTGAGGAGATCTGGAGGGTTGATGAGCAGCCCCACCAGGTATCCAACAGGATTTCCAGATGAGGTGAGGCCACATACAAGAACCCGAGCACTTTCTAGATCTGTAAGCTAAGCCTCAGGATGATGACCTAAACCAGGACTCAAGAAGAATACAAGGCAAAGGGTCTCAGAACACAAGGGATTCAGGGCCCAGAACTATCTTCCCATCCATTCCTGTGTGATACTAAACTCAACTGATGTACAGGTGGACCAGAGTTTGATAAAATGTTTCTAAAGTTCATACAAAAGAGGAAAAACAAGAGAGCAGCCAGAAAGACTCTAAAATAAAAATGAAGATATATGGACTTCCCTGGTGGTACAGTGGATAAGCTGATCCACTGGAAAAGACCCTGATGTTGGGAAAGATAGAAGACAGGAGGAGAAGAGGGTGACAGAGGATGAGATGGTTGGATGGTATCAGTGGATTCGATGGACATGAACTTGGACAAACTCTGGGAGATGGTGAAGGATAGGTAGGCCTGGTGTGCTGCAGTCCATGGTGGTCTCAGAGTCAGACATGACTTGGCGACTGAACACACACACAGTGGATAAGAATCCGCCTGACAATGCAGGGAACATGGGTTCGATCCCTGGTCTGGAAAGATCCCACATGCCTCAGAACAACTTAGCTCACGTGCCACAACTACTGTGCCTGTGCTCTACAGCCTGCAAGCCACACTGTTGAGCCCACGTGCTGCAACTACTGAAGTCCACACGCCCTAAAGCCTGTGCTCTGCAACAGAGAGTAGCCCCTGCTCTCTGCAACTAGAGAAAGCCCATGTGCAGCTACAAAGACCCAGCACAACCAAAAATAATAATAAATAAATAAAAATGAAGACACATTCATTTAGTAGACAATAGCACCCCACTCCAGTACTCTTGCCTGGAAAATCCCATGGATGGAGGAGCCTGGTGGGCTGCAGTCCATGAGGTTGCTAAGAGTCAGACACGACTGAGCGACTTCACTTTCACTTTTTCACTTTCATGCATTGGAGAAGGAAATGGCAACCCACTCCAGTGTTCTTGCCTGGAGAATCCCAGGGACGGGGGAGCCTGGTGGGCTGCTGTCTATGGGATCGCACAGAGCCGGACACAACTGAAGCGACTTAGCAGCAGCAGAAGCAGCATATTTTATAAAGCAGCAGGCTAAGAGTAGAAAGTTTAAAATAGATACAAACACTTCTAGAAGCACTTAGAATATGATAAAGAGCACCTTTCCCATCAGTGGGAAGGGGTGGACTATTTAATGGATAATATGAAAAGAGTTAGTCTACCATTTAAAAATGATATAAAAGCAGATCACAACCTTACTTATATAATGAACATATTCCAAATGGATTAAAGCTTTTAATGTAAAAAAGGAACTATAAAGTGTCAGAAGGAGATGTGGTCAAATAGTCTTTCAAATAGGCCTTTCTAAGAACGAGAGCAAATGAATGTCATTTAAAAAAGTACATATTTACATTAAAAAATTATCTATATAAAAAGTCAACATCATAAAATTAAGAACAAGGAAAGCATTTGTCTCACACAATAAAGCATCAATATCCCTACTGTATAAAGTGCTCTTAAAATCTACCATGAGATGCCCCAAGAAAATATTAGCAAAGAAAGAAAAACATATGCTTAACAAATGTCCAAAAATGTTCTAGCTCATTAGTAATTGAAGAAATGCAAGTTGACCAACAAAACATTCCCTGTGTGTCTTCCATATGTGAAAAAAGGACGATTATATTTAATCAGAGAAGAGGACAGCAGAGGATGAGACAGTTAGACAGTATCACCACCTCAGAGGACATGAATTTAAGCAAATTCCGGGAGATAGTGAAGGACAGGGAAGCCTGGTGTGCTGCAGTCTATTGGGTCACAGAGTCGGACATGACTTAGTAACTGAACAACAACAAATATTTAATCAAGGCTCCAGTATCCTTGCTGGAGAATCAGGCAGACAGAGGAGCCTCAGGAACTTATGGACTTATGGTCCTTATGGACTCTATGGTCCCTAGAGTCACAAAGAGTCGGCCACAACTGAAGCGACTTAGCACACACACATGTGTGTGTTACATGCCCAGGAAACTATCTCATCATGTACCATTTGAGAACACACACACACACCACCTCTGGAGGAGGAGATGGTAACCCACTCCAGTGTTCTTGCCTGGAAAATTCCATGGAAAGAGGAGCCTGGTGTGCTGCAGTCCATGGGGTGGCAAAGAGTCAGACAGGACTGAGTGCTCACACACATGCTCACACCACCTACACAGCACAAATCACACACATACATACCACACACACAACCCACATACATGGACACACACCACTCAGACCTACACATCACAGACATGTAGATATACAGATACATGCCACACACCACACATCACACACACACCACATACACAGACACAGACCCCCATACACCACACATAGACATGTAAACACACACCACACACAAACACGTATACACATATAGAGGAGGATTTGGCAAATTGTATCAAAGACCATAAAAACATGTGTTTCAGGTGACCTAGCAAGTCTACTTCTAGAAATTCTATCCTGAGGAGATACTGAAACCTGAAGAAAGATACAGACAAGAGAACACGATCTCAGGGCTGCGTGGGGTGTAGGGGCTGCCGGTCACAGAGCCCCACTATCAAGTAACTGCTACAGCAGGTGGACAAAGGACACGCATGGCCTTGGGCTTTCAAGAAATGTACACATAGAGAACCTAAGCAAGCATGCAGTGCCCATCATGCATATGTATACTCTGCACATGGGGAGACCGGTTAGATACACACAAGGGACCTCTGGGAAGATGTCCACTCCAGCAAAGGCAGAGACAGGATCCTGGGTGACTCAATTTTGTTCCCATTAGCTGACCTTGTATTTTTCTAATGAAAGTCGCTCTTATAAAGGGGAGAAAATAGTATTGCAGAAATCCTTGTGCAAACAATGAGCACTATCCCATGCCGGTTACATTTCATTTAATCCCCAGACGGCCCCAGGAGTCACGTCCTGCATGCCCCTGGGGGATGAAAGTGGGAACCGAGGTTCAGAGGTGGCCCAGGTGCCTAACAGGCAGCGATAGCCTCCAAATGCAAGTCTCAAGGGCCCTTTTGAAGACCCCATGTCGTCCAGGGTTTTCTCCCAGGACATTCAGTGGGTGGAGACTTTCCCTCCCCTGCCTGCATTCATCCTCACCTAGCAGGCAGACAGAGCCACTCATGACTAGAACACGCCCTCCCTGAAGCAGAACTGCAATGGGCCTTCACAGTCTGTTCACCGCCCTCACTGAGAAAGATCAGGGACCAGCCTGAGGGCTGCCCATGCCCTGCACCTCCCCCGCCTCGGTGTCTCCCTCCACCAGTAACCAGGCCACTTCCCTGCTCTGGGTCCACTCCTGGAGAACAGGTAAACCACCCCCCGGGCCCAGATGGTGTAGCGCTAATGCAGCCCCTCAAAGGGTTGGAGCTGAAGGCGCTGCAGTTACCCTCAGTGCCTCCAGGCTTGCCTGAAACACTGTGGGGGAGGCAGTGACTGGGAACAAACGATTTCCAGTTTCTGCACAGCAGAGCTTTCCAGAGCAGGCACTCCCCGTTTGATTCTGTCCTGACCTTTATTAAACCTAATGGACGCAACGGATTCATTTCCACCTAATTGGCTCTAGGACTTTCCTCATTAGGGGCTGAGCAGTTGGCAGTTTTACAATCACAGAAATGTAAATTGGCCCCGAGACCACAGAATTACTCCTCTAATTGGAATGAATCGATCAGAAGGGCTGTGTGGCCACCTGTGTTAATGGCGGATCAGAAAGTGTGGTGGCTGCCAGGCCTGTCTGAGTGGGAGCAGGGGTCCTGAGAAGGCTGGAGGAGTACACGGCCTGGGGCCACTCAGGGTGTC
>NW_011494884.1:1919663-1938798 GCF_000754665.1 Bison bison bison
GGGGGGTGAGGGGGGGGGCGCCACACTCCTGCCGCAGGGCCTTTGCACTTACGGTTTTCTCCTCCTCCGGAACACTTCCCTAGCGTTGCATAACTTCTTCCCCTCCTTCACAACTGCTAAGATGTCACCATCTCAGTACCCCCTTCCCTGATCATCCCATTTAAAATGACAGCCTCCATGATCACTACACTGGGAATGAAGGGATGGGACGCGTGTGCCCTACTGAATCCCCAGCACCTAGGACGGCAGTCGATACTCTATTCCTCAACAGGCGATTGTTCAGCCAATGAACACCTCGCTTCCCTTTGATGCCCCGGAACCCAGCACTTAGATGATTCATCTTTTATTCTATAAGTAAACCAAACACTGAAGACCGGTAGCATGCAGCAGTGAATGGGACCCAGCCCAGAGCACATGACTTACAGTGAGGGACGGGAGGAGACCCGCAGTAAACCGTAAGCTAATAAGCTAGACGAGTGATGGATAGAGCCACATAGAGCCAGAGTGTGAGAAGACGAGGCTTAGCTTTGGTGGGCGGGGCGAAGCGGGGGGGGGGGCGGGCGGGGCGGGGCGAGGCGGGGCAAAGAGGGGCGAGGAGGGGCGGGGCAACAAGGCGGGGTGGGGCTCTCTGAGCTGAGTAAGAGAAGGCTCGGAGTAAGAGAAGGCTTGAACCAGGGAGGGTGGAGGCCCGAGGGTGGTGCGGGTGGTAAGAGGGTGGGCACTGGGACACACAGGGAGCGGGATGGGGAGCGTTACACACCGTGGGGGAAGTTTGGGATTCTCAGGGTGATGATGAAAGAGCCCCCTCTCTTGGCTTCTGTGTAGCGTGAACAAGAAGGGTGCAGACTGCGGAGGAGCAACTCCAGGTGGGCTTGATACCTACATGGGTCCTCGGACTCTAAATCATCAGACATTGTAAGAGGCCAGATGAGAAATTCAGGCAAGGCTTTGTTAGGACTCGCGCTGTGGCACCAGGGAGTGAAAACCAGTGACAGGTGCCCTTGCTGTTCCGGTAGATAGGGTGACGGTGGGGGTGGATTGATTGGTGGGTGGGGCTGGAGGGATGGCTTAGGTGGTCTGCCCATCCCCTTGGTGATGCTATGTGCAGGGATCATGGGCAGGACCCTGATTTTGCTGCCCCCGCTTCAGAAATGGCAGTTGGTCTGTGGCCTTTTTGTATCTTATTGTTCCTAATTTGACCCAACTGAACATGGGTGCAGTTACTTTTAGTTCCTTATAGTTTCTTTGTATTCTTGTCCAGGTGCAGCGTCCCAGGCCCCAGCCTGTCTCAAAGCACACTTTTAGATGAGTGAATTGGAGCAGAAGGAGAAAAGTGCCCAGGGTCACAGCTAGTGGAGGTGGTGGTGGGGGGTGTGAAGAGCCACACTGTGTTGAACAAGCAAATAGGAGACCATGACATTGGGAGTTAAGGAAGAGTGCAAATCCTTGGACTCTCCCGCTGTCCTGAGTCCCTCTCCTGAGCCTTGGATCTGGTCTGGCTTGTGTGTGTTTCCACCACTCCCGAGACTGGGATGTGAAAGAGAATCACAGTGTCTGCCTTGTGTGCTGGTACGTGGATGCTGGGGCCTGGGGCCACCACGTGTGAGGAGGCCCGGCCACGGCAAGGCCACGGGGAGGCACTGTCACTTACGGCCCCAGCTGAACTCCAAGACAGGCGGTGTCCACCTCGGATGTCATGTCCTGCTGGGCTTTTGGATGAGTGCACCCCAGCCACCTTCTGACAGCACCCAGGTGAGAAACCATAAAGCTGAGCCCTTCCCAAACTCCTGACCCACCAAATTGTGAGCAAAATAAGAGGGTAATTTTAAGCAGCTAAATTGAGGAATATTTGTTACACGGCAAGAGTAACTGGTACACAGGCTAGCTGTAGCTGGGGACCCATGTCTGTGTGTCCTGTGTTCATTTCCCCAGGTTGACAGGCATAGAAAGAGCTTTATTAGCATGTGCCCGCCCATCTCTGTGTTCTCCTGGGGGAGCCCTGCTAACTCATCCCACTGCCCATACCCTTCACCCCAGGGCCTTGCCACACAGCTGAGCACTCACGGTGCTGGATGGGACACATCACAGCCCAGGAGACTGCAAGCAAATGCCTCTTTGACCCACAGTCTCTAAATATCGGCTCAATGTATATTATATGGGGCTTCCTATGCATATTATATATCAGGGCCAACTGGGTCCCCTCATTTGGAGGTCAAGGTCAGCCTCACTGGGCTCTGATGCATTGACCTCAGCTTTCCTGACTCAGCGGGATCTCAGATGAATTAGCCAAGACCAAGGTGGAGGCATCAAGGTGGGCCCTGGGGGAGGCGAGGAGCTGGTGTCCAGTGGGAGGGGCCCTGCTGCTGCTGCTGCTGCTGCTAAGTCACTCAGTCGTGTCCAACTCTTCACGACCCCATGGACTGCAGCCTACCAGGCTCCTCTGTCCATGGGATTTTCCAGGCAAGAGTACTGGAGTGGGTTGCCATTTCCTTCTCCAGGGAGGGGCCCTGGATCTACTCAAAAGGGAGATGGAGCCTAGGATTCAATCTGAGATTTTCCACTTGAAATAATCAAGTTAAGAGAGAGGGGCCAGTTTGGGGTGGCAGATAATTTAGGTATCGATGTGGGAGAGGGTGCACCAGGGCTTACTTGAAACACAGGAATCAGCCGCTTTCCCTGACCTGATTCCCATGCTGGCATCCCTCAGGGTGGATTATCAGTCCAGCCTCCTTCCTGAGCTTTGGGCAGTGTTCCGTTCACTTCCTGCCCTTCTTTGTGTCTTGTGAGGTGGGAGTCTTCTACCCAGGCCCCCGTCTTCCAGGGACACAGCTTTTCTTGGAGGTTGATGCCCAGAGCTGTGAGGCGCTCCCACCAGAACAGAAACTGCTCTAGTCATTTCAAACAGGGGTGCGACACCGGAGGGGTCACCGGTGGACTGGGCTGTGAGGAAGACAATGCTCAGGAGGCAGCCAGCCACCAGTAAAAGAACCGAGCTGTGTGGAGGCTGGGGCGCACAGAGCACAGGCCTCTCCCCAGAAGCCGCTGGAAGCACCGAGGGTCTGTGAGGGCAGGAACTGGAGCCCCAAGGAAGGGGGAGGCATGCGCAGCCCGGCCCTGCCAGAGCATCTCCAGGAGCTGGGCGAGCAGCCTGCAGGGGACCCAGCGGGCACTGCCCCCAGACTGGGGACTAAGAGGACCGAGGGGCCCACCCTGCCCCCTAGTGGCAGTATGTGGAACTGCTCCAGTGCTTCTGGTCAGCGATGGCCATGGGGACACATTGCTGTGTGATGTTCAACAGTGGCTCCACTGAGAATGGCACCTAGGGAAGGTCACTTGAAATGAGTCTGATCTCTGCCCTAAACAGGGGGTCAGGGAGGCACGCCTGTTCATTCTGATCCCCCCAAGGCCTGGGCTTGCCATTTGCTCCTCTGCAGTCTGCTGTGGTCCGTGGGCTGCTGGGCTTGTAGGGAGACCCTGCCCTAAAACTCAGGACTGGGCAGGAGCCCCCAGGGCGGGTGACAGTGGAGCTGCTGCCCTCGGGCCCACGGGTATCCCGCCGCTGGCTGTTCACAGCACAGGGCAGCCTGCAAGCCGCAGGGCGGGCATCCCTCAGGCCGCTTGCTGGCCCTCCCCACCCCCAGGCCCCGTCTGCTGTGAGGACAGTCTGCTCCTCCTGGACCGGGAGGAGTCACTGTCCTGGGGCCCTTGATCCCGGCCGCCAGGCTCGCCCCTGGAGGTCCAGCCTCCCTTTCATGTCTCTGCCTGATTTTTTCTTTCTTCTTCTTGCTATTTATAATTTACTTTATCTTGCTGGGATTTTTCTGTTTCCTGGCAAGCTACCTTAAATCTTGTCAATAATAAAACTTTATAAAAATAGAACTACCATATGATCCAGCAATCCCACTCCTGGGCATATATCTGAACAAAACTATAATTAAAAAGATACATTCACACCTGTGTTCATAGCAGCACTATTCATAATAGCCAAGACATGGGAAGAACCTACATATCCATCGACAGATGAATGGATAAAGAAGATGTTGCATATATATACAGTGGAATATTACTCAGTCATAAAAAGAATGAAGTAATGCCATTTGCAACAACATGGATGGAACTGGAGATTATTATACTAAGTGAAGTAAATCAGAAAAAGATAAATACCATATAATATCACTTATATGTGGAATCTGGCTTCCCAGGTGGCTCAGTGGTAAAGAATTTGCCTGCTGAGGCAGGAGAGTCAAGAGACTCTGGTTCGATCCCTGGGTTGGGAAGATCCCCTGGAGAAGGAAATGGCAACCCACTCCTGTATTCTTGCCTGGAGAATCCCGTGTACAGAGAAGCATGGTGGGCTACAGTCCATGGGGTGGCAAGAGTCAGACACGACTGAGCACAAACACACATATGTGGAATCTAAAATACAATACAAATAAACATATCGACAAAAAGAAACAGACCCATAGACATAGAGAAAAGACTTAGGGTTGCCAAGAGGGGGGGAGGGGAGAAGGATGGGTTGGGAGTTTGGGATTAGCAGAGGCAAACTATTAACTAAAGACTGGATAAATAACAATGACCTACTGTAGAGCACAAAGAACTATATTCAACGTCCTGGGATAAAGCATAATAGAAAAAATATAAAAAAGAATATATATATCTGTAACTAAAAATGTTAAATATATATATATATATATGCTTACATGCACACACCTGGACACTCAATATACAAAAGTATGTGTGATTTGTAAAAGTAATATTATATGGTAGCTCAGCTGGAAAAGAATCCACCTGCAATGCAGGAGACCCTGGTTTGATTCCTGGGTCAGGAAGATCCCTTGAAGAAGGGATAGGCTACCCACTCCAGTATTCATGGGTTTCCCTAGTGGCTCAGATGGTAAACAATCTGCCCGCAATGCGGGAGACCTGGGTTCTATCCCAGGGAAGATCCCCTGGAGAAGGGAATGGCAACCCACTCCAATATTCTTGCCTGGAGAATCCCATGGACACAGGAGCTTGGCAGTCCATGGGGTTGCGAAGAGTCAGACAACTGAAGTGACTTAGCACGCACTCACGAGTCACCAAGGAAGCCCAGATGGAGGGTACAGACAGATTTTAATCAGAGGGTCTTAAATTTCTTGTGGGCTTTCCTGGTGGTTCAGATGGTAAAGAAATCCACCTGCAATGCAGGAGACCTGGGTTTGATCCCTGGGTTGGGAAAATCCCCTGGAGGAGGGCTTGGCAACCCACTACAGTATTCTTGCCTGGAGAATCCCCATGGATAGAGGAGCTTGGTGGGCTACAGTCCATGGGATCACAAAGAGTTGGACATGACTGAGTGATTAAGCACAGCATACCATATTACTTTACATAAATGGTAAAAGAATCCATCTGCCAGTGGTAAAAGAATCTGCCTGCTGAGGCAGGAGATGCAGGTTCGATCCCTGGGTGGGGAAGATCCCCTGAAAAAGGAAATGGCAATCCACTCCAGTATTCTTGCCTGGGAAATCCCATGGACAGAGGAGCCTGGAGGGCTACAGTCCATGCGGTCGCAAAAGAGTTGGTCACAACTTAGCAACTAAACAACAACAAAAATAAATATTGTGTATGTATGTCTAGCTCTGTCATCTATAATTGTATCTGCGTGCTGGTCTATCTGTGTCTATATTCAGATCTATATCTGAATGGGATGGAATACCTACACCCATATCTATAGCTACATCCTTATTTACATGCGAGTCCACACTCACCTCCACACTGAAACCATGCCTACACCTACACTTGCCTCACCTCAGCTAGTGAACTGGCTCCTGGTGTCCCACCGGCAGCGCCAACCCCAGCACCTCCCCCACAGCGAGGAGGACCTGCCCAGTGCAGAGCCCAGAGCCCCATTTACACAGTGGAGACCCAGGTCAGGGGCGTTGGGGGCCTACCTGTGGTCAAAGCACCAGGGACAGACAGAGCCTAGTGCTGGTCCCCTTTTGCTGGATGCCCCTTCAATATCTCCGAAGGTTCCTACCTTCCTGCAAACATAACCCCTGGCCTCCGCATCCCTTGCCACTGTAACCACCTGCTCGAAGCCGCCCATGTGAGCATCGTCCTGGCCCTCCTCCTGCTGTCTAATGGCCAAACCTGTGGTGGCCACTGTGTGTTCAAGAAGTATGGTGGGTGCAGGGGAGGGTCCACATCTGGACCCCCTCCTGTCTCACCAGCCAGGACCAGGGGACTCCCCAGCTCTGCCCTCCCCCTGAGCCTGTCAGCACCCCGGGTCCCCCATACAGGCTCAGCTGTCCCCCAGGAGTCCTGGGCAGCTACCCCACTTCTGGGAGCCCCCTTACTTACTGTGGGAGGCACACTGTATGTGGTATGCCTGGGCACTGCTCGTGTTATGTACGGGTCATTCCCTGCCTGTGCCTTCTGTCTCCCCAGCCCTGTGCAGGGTGCCCTCTCTTCCCAGCAGGGTGTCTGGTGTCCATGGTTAGGCACCCTGGCCTCCAGCTCCTGCCTCTCCTCAGGAGATGCCCCCCACCCCACTGTGAAGGCTCACCTCCTTTCCCGTTCTCTAGGAGGATATTCCCACCAGTCTTCCTGGTGCTCCAGGCACCACCGGACATGGAGACATGCCCATCTCTCCATCGCCCTCTCCCAGGTGCCCACGTGGCAACACCCAGGGCAGTATCTCCCCCACCCCCCATATCCAGTTCTCATTTGGACAGTTCAGGGGCCTCAGATAGACCCCCACCCTACCTTACATGGCCTGCTTCCTAGATTCAGGTGGTGGCGTCTAGCCTGGCTTCTCTCTCCTCTGGGGTTGCAGGACACAGTTGTTGCCCTCATCCGGCTCCCAGACACCTGGTGCCTGCTCGCCTGGACCAGGTCCCCCCTGTTTCTCCCTCCCTTGTCAGCTCCCCCAGGCTGGCTTCTGCCTGACCCTGCACTGCCCCTGACTTGAGACACTGCAAAGCGCCCCCGGGGTCCCTGCCCTCATACTCCCCCTCCTGCCTCTCATGGCCCACAACCCCTGGATGGGCCCACCTGACTTGCTTGGCAAGTCGACCCCGGCTGCCCTTAGCTGCCAGCTGAGTTTGGTTTGGAAGGAGACAGGAAGTGAAAGGTCGTGGGGGTGCTTCTCCTCTGCCCAGCCCTGCATGCATGCCTTTCGTCTCCAATGGTGGCTCATCCTTCCCAGGGTGGGGTCCCTCTGCCCAGGTGCCTGTCCGCTGAGCATTGTGTTCCCCCCACCCAGTTCGAGTGTCAGGGGGCAGCGGCTGGGCTCCCCCATCCTGCAGGACCACTGCACCTTCCTCGGGACTCTGACTCTGCTCCCTGAGCTGACATCATCTAACTCCAGAAGGATTGGAATCCAATGCAGAGAAGGAGGAATAGACCAAATACAGAGAACTGGCACTTCCTGCCAGGTTCAAGAATCATTTGCAAAGGTTTGGTCTTTAATGATGAAACCAGTTGGGAAAAGTCAGCATATTGAAGACTACCAGATTAATCCTCTGATTCCATTTTAACATGTATAATTGAGGGTTGATTCTAAATTCGTGGTTTAAAATTGGACCTTGTCAGAGAATTTAAAACATTTGCACACAATCCTGAAATGCTTCAGAGAATTTGAGATGTGGTATAAGTTTGATATACTAGACACAGGAGAATTTTGTAAGCACTTAGGGGAGCTTCTGCAGGGATATCAGGTCTTCGAAGTTCTTAAAGAGAAAAGAAAATATGCCACATTTATAAGTGTCATTTTAAAAGGTTCAAGGGAATTTAACTAGGCAGAAATGGAACTGATTATTGTTTAATAGTGTTTAATATATTCAATCTGAGTTAGTCAAGCATTAATCAAAGAAAAGGGGAAGTTGAGTGTTCTTTTATTATATTTATAACCATAAAAATATGATCTCTAGGTTTCACTTTAAAACCTTAAAACAGATTTGGAAAAGTGTAACTTCAATAAACTGTATATAAAATTTTAAAAATAAATCTTATATAATCTTTCCTGTGAATAAAGTCTCCGCAGACAAATAAAAACCCAAGTGAAACCCCAGAAACAAAACATAAAAACCCAAGGACCCCAAATCAATCAAAGCTCATCCCCACCTCAGCACAGCCTGGCCGCAGAAGACCCCGAGGCCTGGCCCCTGGCCCCTTCCCCTCTGTCCGTGTTTATGGAGTGGGCTCAGAGCAAGCAGCATGCGAGCCTGGCTGGCTCACGGCCTCCAGAGTGGCAGCCGGGGGTGCGGAGGGGCAGCGGGTTCTCAAAGGGGGTTCCAGTGGAGTGAGTGGACCCTGGGAATTTGTTGGAAATGGAGATTCCTGGGCTCCCCCCTGCCATACTGAATCCACATCTCTGGGATGGAGTGCAGTGATCTATTTGTATGGCGCCTCTAGGTGATTCTGATGCTGCTGGAGTCTGAGATCCAGGCTGAAGGACCTGCCGCTTCCTCGTAATGGGTCTCCCAGTCCCTCCCAGTCTGCCTGCGAACCTGCTCTGCTCTGCACTCTGAGTGGTGGAGCGGCTGTCACAGCATCCTGGGGCCTCGGTGAGACCAGCTGGAACCTGGGACCCTTTGCTGCAGTGCTTGTACCTGGACAAAGGTCTCCTTGGGCAACAAAACACAAAGAAACTCTAAGGGACTAAAAATAACTGTGAGCATGCGCAGTTGGGGCAAATTCTGGACAAAAGATACAAAAAGACTAAAACCCAACGGCCACTTCTGAAGAGCCAGGAGCAAAAGCAGGGTACTATGCATGCACCCCTGCACACAGCACCATCTATGGGGTGGACAGACCACCTAAGCCACTCCTCCAGCCTGAACCCTTGGACACACCCCTACCCTCACCGCATATAGGGAACCAGCTCAGCTCGCCCCCACCTCGGGGAGCAGGCTAGGGAAACTGTTGCTTGTTTTCACTGCCTTCTGTAGCCACTGAAGCCCCAATAAAGTTTTGCCTAAATTTTTTGTTTGGCCGCTGATTAATTTTTATTGATTAGGAAGGCAGAGAACCCTGGTCGGATCATCAGGACGCAGCATCACAGCTAATGATGAATCTTATCACAAATAATGTCCTAAAAATTGGAACTCAGTGCCCATGCTGGCTTCCTCTTATTTAAATCAGAAACAGCTCTGAACCTCAGGCTTGGTTGCTGGTGGGTGAGCGACTCATGGCCGGCCCACCCACTGCTGCAGGACTTGGTCAGTTCACTGGCTGTCCCCAAACCCTGAGTCTTGGCCTCTTTGAAGAGGGGCAGGAGGGCACGGGAGTGAGGTCAGAGGTGGCAGTGTGGGTTCACATGCCTGTCAGGCTCTGGCTATCCTGGCCCTGGCAGCCTTGCTCCCACACAGCCAGAGCCCGTGGGCCGACTGTCACTTACAGACCATGGGAGCTGCCCTGCTTCACAGTTTGGATCCATGACCAAGCTCATTCAGCTTCCCCTAAGAGGGGGCACCACCAACCGGGGTCATCTGTAGCTCTCCAAGTTATTCTGCCCTTGGATGGGGCAACCCTGATAATTAAGACTAGTTGGAGGATTCTTGGGCAAGTGTGACCAGAGGGGACTTCCCTGGTGGTCCAGTGGTTAAGACTCCATGCTTCCACCGAAGGGGCATGGGTTTGATCCCTGATCAGGGAACTAAGATCCCACATACCTTGGAGCAACTAAGCCTGTGTACCACAACTAGAGAGCCCGTATGCCTCCAACGACTGAGCCCACGTGCTACAACTACTGAAACCCATGAGCCCTAGAGCCAGCGTTCCGCACCAAGAGAAGCCACTACAATGAGAAGCCTGAGTACCGCAACTAGAGAGTGGCCCCACTCACTGCAGCTAGAGATAGCCTGCTCACAGCAACAAAGACCCAGCACAGCCGAAAATACATTTAAAAAGAAGTTGTTGGCATCTTGCCTGCTGTTCTGTCCACGTTGACCAGTCACTGCATCAGATTAGGGTTGACAACAGATACCAGAATCTGGGAGAGGCAGGAGGGATCCTCCCCAGCAACCCCCAGCCATGTTGGGTCTTCGGACTAGTCTGTTGGTTTAAGCTTCCCAGTGATGGTGCTCTGTCAAGGCTAATAGATCCTGTGTCAAAAATGTTTGATTAGGGAGCTCCAGTGTTGCCACTGGGTAGAGACAGCTAACCACTGGTTAGTTAGCCTTGAGCTAGTGTGAGTCTGCTTTCCAGCCCTGGGTACACCTGGCTAAGCTGCTTCCCCATCCTGGGCCTCTGTGCACCCTGGGTAGAGCAGGGTCACTGGACTGCAGTTGCAACAGGAAAGGAAGGAGTATTAGTATCCTGCTAATGCAGGAGTGAGGCAAGGACTTGGTGGCCCATGATCAGGGGCTGAGGGTTCAAACCCACACTCTCCTGGAAGCAGGGTCCTGTGGCACCCCAGGTCCACAGACCTTGAAAGCTCTGCCCATCCCTCTCTGGATGGGCTGTGTCACATCATGTCAATCATGCTGTGACCGTCCCACTGAGCTGAGAATGAAGCCCAGAGCACCAGCCTTCAACAGGGCACTGGCTTAGAACCCAATCCCATTTTACCTAGGAGTACACTGAACCAAGGGGGTGAAAGACCAACACACTGAAAACTACAAAACAGCAATGAAAGAAACTGAAGAAGACACTAATAAATGGAAAAGTATCCTTGCTCATGGATTGGAAAAATGTTGCTAAAATGACCATACTACCCACGGCTATCCATAGATTCTGTGCATCCCTATCAAAATGCCAATGATATTTTCCCTCAGAAATAGAACAAATAATTCCTCTAATTTCTGTGGTATCACAAAAGACTCCAAAGCAATCTTGAGAAAGAAGAACAAAGCCGGAGGCATCACATGCCTTGATTTCAAACTATATTACAAAGCTACGATAATCAAAACATATGGCATTGGCATAAAAACAGGCACATGCAGGGATCAATGGGACAGAATAGAGAGCCCAGAAATAAACCCAGGCACACATTGCCAGTGAATTTATGACCCAGGAGCCAAGAATATACAACAGGGAAAAGATAGTCTTCTCAATAAATTGTGCTGGACAGTCCAGGGAAAACTGAACAGCTATACACAAAACAGTAAGCTGAACCACTATCTTACACTATCATGCACAAAAGTTAACTCAAAATGAACTAAAGATTTGAGCATAAGACCTGGAACCATAACATTCCTAGAAGACACAGATGTAGAGGCCCGTCTTGTGGACACAGCAGGGGAATGAGGGAGTGGGACGAATGGAGAGAGTAGCCTTGATGCATACTGCTGCTGCTGCTAAGTTGCTTCAGTCGTGTCCGACTCTGTGCGATCCCAGAGACGGCAGCCCACCAGGCTCCCCCATCCCTGGGATTCTCCAGGCAAGAACACTGGAGTGGGTTGCCATTTCCTTCTCCAATGAATGAAAGTGAAAAGTGAAAGTGAAGTCGCTCAGTCATGTCCGACTCTTAGCGACCCCACGGACGGCAGCCCACCAGGCTCCCCCATCCCTGGGATTCTCCAGGCAAGAACACTGGAGTGGGTTGCCATTTCCTTCTCCAATGCATACTACCGTGTGTGAAATAGAGAGCCAGTGAGAAGTTACTGTGTAGTACAGGGAGTTCAGCTCAGTGCTCTGTGACAACCTCGGGGGTGAATTGGCAGGGAGGGAGGTCCAAGAGGGTGGAGATATATGGCTGATTCGCACTGTTGTATGGCAGAAACCAACACAACATTCTAAAGCAATTATCCTCCCATTAATAAACAAAAATAAAGTGAACTCGGAAAGAAAATAACTAGAAGAAAAGATCCTGCCTGGAGTCTTCTCTACACACTGGCCCCCTGCAGAAGCCATGGGGGCTTCCGATGCCCACAGTGCCCATGCGCACTCTGCCTTTCACCTCCACCAAGACAAGCCCACGACCTTGTCTCTTCGCCACTGATGGACAAACTCCCAGTGCACAGGACCAGCTCTTAGTTTCCAAGCTCCCCACCAGCCCTGACTTCAGTGCAAAGCAACAGAATGAGTGGCTTGAGAAATAAAGTAAGATCTGAAATACAGTCTCTCATTACCACATTCATAACGCTTCCCAGTCCCTTTGCCACAGAGGTTTCTTACATTGACCTAAGTTTGGGGGCTTTTACCTCCTCCTGACCTGTAACAAGCAGCTCACAGACCAGCCAGGCACAACTTTTGACAGGTCTGCTGGGCACACCATCCCCGTGAGTGGCCCCAGCGGCTGAGTGACACTTACCCTCATGCCCAGCTCTATGTTCTCCCCACCGTACACCTCCATGCCTGGGTCCAGCAGACCAATGTCCCCGAAGTACTCCCGGTCCACAACGAAGGAGCAGCCGATCATGGCCGGGGTCCTGGGGAGAAGCAGACAGGGACCGAGCAGGCCATCAGTGTGCGGCACAGACCCCAGCAGCCTGGGGGGGGGGCCGCCACCCTCTTTCCAAGTCCTCACACGTCATCCCTGAGCTCCTTGTCTTCACCTGGTCACTGTGCCCAGGGCTTGCCTCAGGCTTGTCTTTGCACCCATCAGAGATGACAAAAAAACCAACATTCCATTCAGACAACTTAGTGTAGATTTTAAAAATTTAAAAATCTGATTACCCAGTGAGTTATTTAGTTGCCCTGATCATAATCTCCCAAGCTTCAGTCACTTACCTACCTCCTTCATTATTTTATCTGTGTATCAGGAATCAGGGCCACAACTGGCAGTCACACAGCTTGTGCACTGCTCAACTCTATGCTGCTGCTGCTGCTGCTGCTAAGTCGCTTCAGTCGTGTCCAACTCTGTGCAGTCCCATAGATGGCAGCCCACCAGGCTCCCCCGTCCCTGGGATTCTCCAGGCAAGAACACTGGAGTGGGTTGCCATTTCCTTCTCCAATGAATGAAAGTGAAAAGTGAAAGTGAAGTCGCTCAGTCATGTCCGACTCTTAGCGACCCCACGGACTGCAGCCTACCAGGCTCCTCCGTCCATGGGATTTTCCAGGCAAGAGTACTGGAGTGGGGTGCCATTGCCTTCTCCGACCAGCTGTACTATATTCCTGTATTAATTCTATTTACATCTACACATTTTTAAAATGTGAGTAAATCTTGCCTTGCCCCAAGCAATTGTATCTGTAAAATCACGTGTCAATGTGCTAGTTATATTTTCTTCTAAGATGTATTAGCAGTTTATCAGTGTTGAGACCTCCACTGGACTCATGGAGCAGTGGTGATCAAAGCAGGTCATGAACGGACGGAGTGGCAGAGAAAAGTGGGCGGTATCACTGTGAATGGACCTGCACACTCGCTGACTCATTCATTCATTTCTGATACACTCACATCATAAACTCAGTGTATACTGAGAACCTATTAGTTGGAGGAGAAAAAAAAAATAAAGGAAAAATATCTTTCTAGCAATAGGCACAATCTCTGTTTTGTGAGAAAGCAGGACCTTCCAAGCTTTTTAAAAAAATTTATTTACTTTTATTAATGCCTGTACTGGGTCTTCGTTGCTGCACAGGCTTTTTCTCTAGTGGCAGAGAGCAGGGGCCACTCTCTAGTTGCGGTGTGTGGGCTTCTCACTGGGATGGCTTCTCTTGTTGCAGAGCACAGGCAGTAGGGTGTGCACACTTCAGTGGTTGTGGCTCCCGGCCCAGGCTCAGTAGCTGTGCAGGCTTAGTTGCTCCGAGGAATGTGGGATCTTCCCGAATCAGGGATTGAACCCATGTCTCCTGCATTTGCAGGCAGATTAGTTACCACCGAGTCACCAGGGAAGTCCCCTTCCAAGCTTTGGATGGAAGAATTTGCTTCAAAACAAAGACAACCACCTTGTAGCCTAAGGGCTCAGTTTCTTCCAAGCTCTTAGAGGACTGGCAAAGGCTCCCCCATTGTCCCCGAAGGCCCCCCAAGACCCCCGAAAGACAGGGTTGTGGCTGCCCTCTCCTATGCTTCCACTTGTGCCCACCCACTGCTCTCACAGGTATGAAATCTCTCTTCACTGAAAACAACACAAAAAGTTGTTCTTAATCACAGTTTAAAAGAAGCATTTCTGGTCCCAGTGACTGGGACACCAGAAGCAAGTGCCCATGAGTTGTCCAAGAATAACAGAGGCATTAAAAGGCAATTATCCTTTTATTTGTGTAAAGATCCAATTTGTTTTGTCATGACATTTGGGCCACAAATCTAATAGTAACAAAATTTTAATGTCATCTGTGACGCGTAGCAAGCGTTTAACTAGTTAAGTTATAGTTCACCGACGACGACAGCTATTTCTTTCATTTTCTTAACGACAACACAAAAATCTCAGGGTGATCTCTCATGAATTGAACTGCCAAGTCCCTGCCAAGTCTATTACAGCTGTAATGATTTTTTTATTATTGCTCCGAGTTCCAAAATAAACTTCACCTCACAAGGCGACGGTAGCAGAGTCAGCTGGCTCTGAATTTATTTGCATGAGAAATTCTTGCTGTGATTACAGAAAACGGTGAAGGCCGAGGGTTCTCGGGTTTGGTGGAGGAGGAACTTGGTCACCCTGGGGAGCATCCTTACATCTGGGCTGATGTGCTGCCCGCCTGGATACAGCCTCTCCATGAGGATGCTCTCCTGGACTCCTGCCTTGCAGAGGCCACAGACATGCAGACACACACAGGTGCACAGACACACATGCCACACACATGCATGGACAAGCAGACACACGCAACAGACACATGGATACATGGACGCATGGAGACACACGCAACACACACATGCATGGACAAGCATACACATGCAACAGACACACGGATACATGGACACATGGAGACACACACGCAACACACATACCCCATAAGGACAGACACACACAATAAACAGATGTACAGATATACAGACACACACAATACACACACATAGTCCCACGAATGTACTCACAAACATACACACCCAAATGCACACAGATACATATAGACACACATAACATGCACACAGACAATACACAGAGAAACACACGTGTACACACACATAAACACAGATACACACCTGCAGCAAACACACAGAGATACATGCAGCACATGCATACACAGAGATACACACAGACACACATCTAGGCATCACACACAGGCACACATCCCCAGGTCCATGAAGCCTTGGAGTTCTATATGAATAGGAGCTGATAAAATGAAGATCACAAATGGGCTCTTCAGCTTTTGGGAGAGTGACAAGGGACAAGAGAGGCACCTGCTCTCGATGCCTTGAAGAAGAACACGGGCTCACAGGCAGGGCACTGCCAGGTGATCAGCATAACACAGGGCAGGACAGCCGACCTGGTGTAGGGGCCGCATGCACTGGTGACAAGGTGGTGGAGAAACTGGTGTGCATTGGCTCAACCCTCCTGGAAAAGTCTGAAGCTATGAACAGAGAGCCAGCAGTGCTTGTGCAGTGATGCAGTGCTGACCCAGCTCCTTGCACACCAGCTGTGTGCCCTTGGGCAAGCTGGTCAGCTTCTCTGTGCTCAGCTTCCCTGCCAGTAACACGAGAGGCAGAATGGTGCCTCCTCCAAAGGCAGCTGTGCAGATGAAAACTATATGGAGGAGGGTCTGGAGCCTGGGAACCATTTACTGTTACTATTTTACCCCCTAATTCCGTGGCTGGCATTTATCCTAGGAGACTGATCCGAAAGCTATTTGCACAAAGCTGTGCACTGCAGCGTGAGTTATAGTGGCAAAAGGGAAATCAACTTAGAGTTCATCAGTGTAGATGGTCGAATGAGTTTCGAGCCGTTCTTTTGACGGATTGTTACCTACCCAGCAGGCGAGGTGCTTATCAAGACCACCCAGTGCCATAAGAAGTGATGCTTGGGAGAAGGTAAGCGACAAGTCAGCAAGGAAAATGTCACCAACCTACCACTGTGACCAGAGAAGCAATTATGTGTGAGTGTGCCTGTATGCACAGGCTTCCCCTGTGGCTCAGTGGTAAAGAATCCGTCTGCCATGAAGGAGACACAGGAGATGAAGTTTCGATCCCTGGGTTGGGGTGATCCCCTGGAGGAGGAAATGGCAACCCACTCCAGTATTCTTGCCTGGAGACTCCCATGGACAGAGGAGCCTGGTGGGCTACAGTCCGTGGGGTCACAAAGAGTCAGACATGCCTGAAGCAACTGAGCATGCATGCATGCACATCTATAACGCATGCACAGATCTATATGTGGTCTTGTGTGGGTGTGTCTGTGTGTGTGGATCTATGTGTGGTCTTGTGTGGGTGTGTGTCTGTGTGTGTGGATCTATGTGTGGTCTTGTGTGTGTGTGTCTGTGTGTGCAAATCTATGTGTGGTTTTTTGTGTGTGAGCATGTACACGTGTCTGTGTGCTTGCATTGTGTCTTCGTGCATCTCTATGCATGAGTGTGCATCTGTGTGTGAGTACAGGTGTGACTTGGACCCTCATTCCATGTTCCCCTGCTTGTGGAGGGGAGCAGGTGCTGGGTGTGGGCCCCTCCGCCGACCCCACAACATCCCCTCTTTTCCTCTGGGTTCATGTGGCCCCACTGGAAGCCGGCTTACACCCATGGTCTCTCTGCATCCACAAGACACACTGGCATGAATCTGGACTGCCCCAGGGACAGGGGTGCAAACCCATATGTGGGCTCTGTGGCCCCAGGAAGATGCAAGCCAGATGAGCCTACGGGCTGCAGCTGCCCTCCTGGAGGCGGGCGGGGAGGGGCCCACACAACGCAGCCAATGCCCCACATCTGTGCTCTGCTAGCAGCTCAGAGCCACACGGAGACAAACACGCCACTGGTCATGGGTCCCGTTTTGACCTCATTCAGAATTCAGGAAATAGCTCCATTTCAATGATACAGTTCATGCGGGCAGCCACCTCCAGCACACAGGACCCCTGGGGCCACGAGGGCCTCCCAGCCCCTCACTGCCCTCTCTTTCTCCATCTGTCAAGGCTGAGATACTTCTCTGCAGAAATCCAAGCCTTCTTTTGACCCCTTTCTTCCTTGAGCTTCCAGGATAATGACTGGCAGAGAAATTTCCTTAGGTAAATTTTCACACACCAGCCTCTCCCAGGCCAACTTCCTCAGAGCAGGTGTGGGAGCTGTGTCCTTCAGGAGAAGGGCATCGGTTCCCCGCCCCAGGTCCGAGGGAGACCAGAAACCCCAGAGCAGTTCTCAGGAAAGACCCTTTCAGGCCCACAGACTGGCCCCAGGGATGCAGGTTCCCAGCCTGGGGTCAGGTTTCATGACGTGGTAAGGGGTAACATCACAAGGTTTGCCAGGAGCCTTTGCTGCAGGAGTTGGGGTACCAGGGCTTCTTCTCATGGGTCTGCCGCTGAGGGGAGGTTGTGGGAAGACCCCTTCCCTGAGAAGCTGGAGAGGAGGGCCATCCTCTGGATAATGACTTTGGAAGCAAAGACCTCAAGGCTGCCCTTGGAGTCTTGTCACTCCAGACTCTCCAGCCCAAAGGGCGTGTGAAGCAGCCTGTTGGGAGCAGTGGGGACTGTGACACTGTCCCCCTCCCCCACCCTGAGAGCTCAGTAACAACTCAGCTCCAGTGGATCATCACCAGCTAGGAATGGGGACCTGGGTTTTTCCAGAATCTTCTACTTTTCAAAGAGTAGATACCAATTTCGTGTGAAATCTCTTAAGTATAAACATTGGTTCCAAGTTTGAGACATATATGACAAATCAGGTGACATACTGAGATTCAAGTGGCTTCCCTAGAACTTGAAGGACAAGGTCACACCACTCTAGGCTCCCTGGGCACTGTGCATACTAAGAGTGGGAGATTCAGAACACCTTGTTCTCCCCCCAGGAAGAATGGCTGGGCGTCTGGGAGCTGTCTGCAGCATCACTAGGAGGGCAGTGAGTCCCAGCATGGAGCCTGCTGAGGGCCAGCAGGGTCTGGGGAGAGGCTGGGTGGCTTCCTCTCCAATTTTCAGGAAGCCTTGGCTGGGTGTGGTTAAAGCGACTGCATGGGCCAGCTGGCCACCAGCCCTGAAGGTGGCCTTGAGAGGCCCCTGTCAGGGCTCTGCTTCCCCAGTGGGCTGCACTCATGCACATGGAGGATACAACTTGGGGACTAGCTGTGACAATGGCACCATGTGGACCTGAGGAATGTTTGTGATTGTCACACGCATTATTGGATGTGAACGGCCCTCAGGGTCTCATCTCAACATGGCTGTGTGTCGGCTCTGTCCCCGTGGGGTCACCCTGCTGGGAGATGCCCAGTGAGGCTTGGTATCTCCCAACCTTGGAGCAGGGCTCTGCAGAGGGCCCTCTTCTGGACACCGGCATGTTCATTTCTTGCAGCTGTGAAACAAATACCACATGAACTGGGGCTTCAGACAAGAGATATTTTTCCTCTGCTAGCTCTGAAGGCCAGAAGTCTAAAGTCAAGGTGTGGGCAGGGCCATACTCCCTCTGAAGCTCCTGAGGAGGACCCTCCCTGCCTCTTCCAATGTCCTTGGCTTGTGGCTGCATCCCTCCCATCTCTGACTCCGGAGTGGCATGGTCTTTCCTCTTCTGTGTGTTTCTTACAAGGACACTTTCAGCAGCATTCAGGACCCAGCTGGGTCATCCACAGTAATCTCCCCGTCACAACGTTCTAATTACATCTGCAAAGACCCTTTTCCCAGTGAGGTTGAATTCATGGGTTCTGGGTGGTCAGGACATAGACATGGCTGTCTGCTGTGCCCAGCCTTCCATCTCGGCCTTCTTATAAACCCTGTAGTATCTTCTCGGGAGACCATCTCTCTCCTTGAATGTACTCCCTGTGGGATGGCGAGTCTCCAGAACTTCCCTTCAGTGAAGGTCAACGGGTCCTTGGAGGGCCCTTCTCCCATCCACTTCCAGGAAAGATAGGGGCAGGGGTTTGTGACTCTGGAGACTGTCCTGGGGGCTGACAGTGTGTGCTATTCTGTGTCTGACGTTTTTGCCACACTTTGAGTTTCGTCCTCATTGTCATGGGCATCACCATACGACCCTTTGTAGTTCTGAGAAGCATCACACTTCGTTTACCTGTTCACATGTTGATAGACATTTGGGTTCAATTCAGGACTGTTGTGAAAAAAGCTGCTGCTATGAACATTCGCATCTTTGTGTAGACATACGTTTTCATTTCCTTTGGGCAAATACCTGGGGTGGAACGGCTGGTCATGTAGGAAGTGTTTTTACC
>NW_011494884.1:1938898-1942533 GCF_000754665.1 Bison bison bison
CCTCTAGGAGAAACTGCCAGGTTTCCAAAGCGGTCTTGCTAATGTCTGCTCCCACCGGCCACGCTGAGAGTTGTGACTGGTCCGTGTTGCCATTGGTTTATCTGACCGACATTCTGTCTTATTTCCCTTGTGACTGCAGTGGGCGGCTTCCCATGCGTGTGTTAGTGTTTTGTCTGCCTCCTTGCGTATAGCATTTGTTCAAGGTCTTTGCCCGTTTTTTTATTTCGGGTTTTGGGATTAGGGCTTTCTAATTCTTTCCAGGTGGTATTAATAAGGAGCAAAGTTTAAGACAACTTGCAGTCTGGCCAGAGCATTCTTTCTTCAGCTTGAGCATCCAGGCTGCTCTGAGACTTAATTTCTTGCTGGACAGCTCTTTGCTAATGGAGGGTAGGTGCCCAAAGCCCCTCTAAGACCCTCCTAGGGGAAGAAACAACTTGTAAATGTGCCATGATGGACAGTTCTGGTCACTCATGGGCAGAATGGCCTGTTTCAGCAGGGGCACACCAGATTGGAGAGATGAGGCAGGAGAGGTCCCTGCCTGAGGCCTTGAAATCCCAAACCTCTGTGGGGAGAACTGGCCAAGGCTCCAGGGGATCAACAGACCCTGGAGATGAACATTCACTCCAAGAAAAATACCTCCAGCCTGTTGGGCCCCCGGGAGAAAGTGGCAGCCCCAGTTGATTTTGAAGCATAGATTTCCCAGGGGTTCAACAGACTAGGGAAAAGAAGGGAGGGGCTGAAAACTGCAGAAGGTCAGTGAGTGATGGAAATGAACAAAGCAAGCCAGGTGCAAGAAGAGTGACCGTGCAAATCTGAAGGCAGAGCAACACAGAGACATTAGGGAGTGGTGGGGACGGCAGCAAATTGGAGACCTCAGCCCTGTTTAGACAGGGGGTCACTTCTCAGCTCCAGTGACTGGCTGCCCTGTGAGAACGTGCACCTTCTCATCTTAATAAAGATGCATTTTTAACATGGGAAAAACTCTACGTTTTCAGGTGTGGGAACCAATTCAAAATAAAATAAGTGCTTTGGAGCACGTTCTCTATAGCACACCCACCATCCTGGGTCTGCCGGTTTCTTTGTCCTCTGCTGCTTTATGACTCTCGTGGTGTTGCCTCTGTCTGTCTGTCTCTCCCTCGTTCTGTCTGGGTCTCTGTCTCCTTCTCACTCCCTCTCTGCACCCCTATTCCTTTCTGCTCCCTGGCACCTTCCTCGTTTTGTTTCTTAGTGTGCACCCTCCCCCGAATCTCTGTCTTCCTCTGCTCATCCTGAAGTAGGCAACAAATGGGCCCCAGGTTAGACATTTACAATGGGTTTCCTATTCGCATTTCAGGGAGCAGGAAGAACAGGGGCTTCAGGCTGGATTCCTGAGACCAAGAAATAGGTGGGCTCCAGATCAGGCATTTACAATCAGCCTCCTGTTTGCCCTCTGAGATGGAAGTAACAGCAGAAACAGGGTAAATAGCCATTGCATGTCTCTTGTAAACACCTAAAGTAATAGTCATGGCAAGGAGAAAGAGGGGCAAACCTTGTTTGAGTAAAGGATTAAGGGATCTCTGCTTCCCCCTTTTTGGGACAAAGGAAACACTACCTATGCCCCCAAAAGGCTCCTTTATGGGAGTGAAAGTCAAGGGATAACATCAGGCCATAATGAGTCTTGCTCTTCCCAGAAGCCTTTACTTTGAGATCCATCTTGGCTGAGAGGTGCGTGCGCACCCAGGGGAGGGTCCCAGGGTAGGTCAGGTGTAGAAAAAGGAACCAGATAATTAGCCTGAAGGAAGACAAAGACCAGAAGAACTGACCTATATAAATGACTTAACCACCTCTTTACCGTGCCGCTCACCACTAGGAGGGGCCCACCCTTTCTCTCCGGGTGTTTGTCTCTGCCTTGCTTCTGTCTTAACTAAGCAAACATTTTCTCTATGTGCTCTCCCACTTGTCGTGCTATGTCTGTAATAATAAACTTTGTACCTGCATTTACAGTTTCTGCCTCTGTGATAAATGCACTTTTCACTGGGTGCAAAGATCCAGAGAAAAATAGCTTCTAGCCTCTAGCCCTTGCTGGTCTGGTGGCTAGAATTCTTGGTTCTCATCCAGGCTTCTCAGGTTCAATTCCTGGGCAGGGAATGAAGATCTTGCTTCACACCACTGCTCACTGCTGCTTCCCTGAGATTCATCTGTCTCGTTCCCCTCTCTCTTTCCTTGGTGTCTCCCTTTTTCTGCTGTCTCCAAGTCTGTGTTCTTTTTCTCTGTCTCTTTTACTGGCTCTTTCTCTTTCTCTTCACTCTATCTGTCTGTCTCCCTCCTTCTCCCTCCTTCTCTCTCCTCCACCTGACCTGGTTATCAGTCAGTTCAGTCGCTCAGTCATGTCTGACTCTTTGTGACTCCATGGACTGTAGCACACCAGACTTCCCTGTCCATTACTAACTCTTGGAGCTTACTCAAACTCGTGTCCATCAAGTCAGTGATGCCATCCAACCGTCTCATCCTGTCACCCCCTTCTCCTGCCTTCAGTCTTTCCCACCATCAGGGTCTTTTCCAATGAGTCAGTTCTTTGCATCAGGTGACCAAAGTATTGGAGCTTCAGCTTCAGCATCAGTCCTTCCAATGAATATTCAGAACTGATTTCCTTTAGGATTGACTGGTTTGATCTCCTTGCAATCCAAGGAACTCTCAAGAGTCTTCTCCAACACCACAGTTCAAAAGCATCAATTCTTCTGCACTCAGCTTTCTTTATAGTCCAACTCTCACATTCACACATAACTACTGGAAAAACCATAGCTTTGACTAGATGGACCTTTGCTGGCAAAGTAATGTCTCTGCTATTCAACATGCTGTCTAGGTTTGTCATGGCTTTTCTTCCAAGGAGAAAGCATGTTTTAATTTCATGGTTGCAGTCACCATCTGTAGTGATTTTGGAGCCCCCCAAAATAAAGTCTCTCACTGTTTCCATTGTTTCCCCATCTATTTGCCATGAAGTGATGGGACCAAATGCCATAATCTTAGTTTTCTGAACGTTGAGCTTTAAGCCAACTTTTTAACTCTCCTCTTTCACTTCCATCAAGAGGCTCTTTAGTTCTTCTTCACTTTCTGCCATAAGGGTAGTGTCATCTTCATATCTGAGGTTATTGATATTTCTCCTGGCAGTCTTGATTTCATCTTGATTCCAACCCAGAATTTTGCATGATTTACTCTGCATATAAATGAAATAAGTAGGGTGACAATATACAGCCTTGATGTACTCCTTTCCCAATTTTGAACCAGTTCTGTTGTTCCGTGTCCAGTTCTAACTGTTGCTTCTTGACCTGCATACAGATTTCTCAGGAGGCAGGTCAGGTGGTCTGGTATTCACATCTCTTGAAGAATTTTCCACAGTTTGTTGTGATCCACACAAAGGGTTTGGCCTAGGCAATAAAGCAGAAGTAGTTTTTCTGGAATTCTCTTGCTTTCTCGATGATCCAATGGATGTTGGCAATTTGATCTCTGGTTCCTCTGCCCTTTCTAAATTCAGCTGGAACATCTGGAAGTTCACAATTCATGTACTGTTGAAGCCTGGCTTGGAGAATTTTGAGCATTACTTTGCTAGCGTGTGAGATGAGTGCAATTGTGTGGTAGTTTGAACATTCTTTGGCATT
>NW_011494884.1:1942633-1943674 GCF_000754665.1 Bison bison bison
TCTTAATATATTCTGCTTCTGTTAGGTCCATACCATTTCTGTCCTTTATTGGGCCAATCTTTGCATGAAATGTTCCCTTGGTACCTCTAATCTTCTTGAAGAGATCTCTAGTCTTTCCCATTCTATTGTTTTCCTCTAATTCTTTGCACTGATCACTGAGGAAGGCTTTCTTATCTCTCCTTGCTATTCTTTGGAACTCTGCATTCAGATGCCTATATCTTTCCTTTTCTCCTTTGCCTTTTGCTTCCCTTCTTTTCTAAGCTATTTGTAAGGCCTCATCAGACAGCCATTTTGCCCTTTTGCATTTCTTTTTCTTGGGGATGGTCTTGATCACTGCCTCCTGTACAATGACATGAACCTTTGACCATAGTTCTTCAGGCACTCTATCTATCAGATCTAATCCGTTGAATCTATTTGTCACTTCCACTGTATAATCATAAGGGATTTGATTTAGGTTATACCTGAATAGTCTAGTGGTTATCCCTACTTTCTTCAATGTAAGTCTGAATTTGTCAATAAGGAGTTCATGATCTAAGCCACAGTCAGCTCCCGGTCTTGTTTTTTGCTGACTGTATAGAGCTTCTCCATCTTTGGCTGCAAAGAATATAATCAATCTGATTTCAGTATTGACCCTCTGGTGATGTCCATGTGTAGGGTCGTCTCTTATGTTGCTGGAAGAGTGTGTTTTTTATGACCAGTGCGTTCTCTTGATAAAACTCTATTAGCCTTTGCCCTACTTCATTTTGTACTCCAAGGTCAAATTTGCCTGTTACTCCAGATGTCTCTTGACTTCCTACTTTTGCATTCCTGCCCCCTATAATGAAAAGGACATCTTTTTTGGATGTTAGTTCTAGAAGGTCCTGTAGGTCTTCATAGAGCCATTCAACTTCAGCTTCTTCAGCATTACTGGTTGGGGCACAGACTTGGATTACTGTGATATTGAATGGTTTGCCTTGGAAATGAACAGAGGTCATTCTGTCATTTTTGAGATTGCACCCAAGTACTGCATTTTGGACTCTTTTGTTGACTATGAGGGCTACT
>NW_011494884.1:1943795-1972808 GCF_000754665.1 Bison bison bison
ACAGTAGTAGATATAATGGTCATCTGAGTTAAATTCACCCATTCCAGTTCACTGATTCCTAAAATGTCGATGTTCACTCTTTCCATCTCCTGTTTGATCACTTCCAATTTACCACTTCCAATTCATGGACCTAACATTCCGGGTTCCTATGCAACATTGCTCTTTACAGCATTAGACTTTACTGCCATCACCAGTCACATCCACAACTGGGCACTGTTGTTGCTTTGGCTCTGTCTCTTCATTCTTTCTGGAGTCATTTCTCCACTCTTCTCCAGTAGCATACTGGGCACCTACCAATCTGGGGAGTTCATCTTTCAGTGTCCTATCTTTTTGCCTTTTCATACTGTTCATGGGGTTTTCAAGGCAAGGATGCTGAAGTGGTTTGCCACTCCCTTCTCCAATGAACTTCATTTTGTCAGAACTCTCCACCATGATCTGTCGGTCTTGGGTGGCCCTACATGGCATGGCTCATAGTTTCATTGAGTTAGACAAGGCTGTGGTCCATGTGATCAGTTTGATTAGTTTTCTGTGATTATGGTTTTCATTCTGTCTGTCCTCTGAGGGATAAGGATAAGAGACTTATGGAAGCTTCCTGATGGGAGAGACTGGCTGTGGGGGAAACTGGGTCTTGTTCTGATGGGTGGGGCCATGCTCAGTAAATCTTTAATCCAATTTTCTGTTTATGGGTGGGGTTGTGTTTCCTTCCTGTTGTTTGACCTGAGACCAAACTATGGTGGAGGTAATAGCGACCTCCTTCTAAAGGTCCCATGCATGCCCTGCCGCATTCAGTGCCCCTGACCCTGCAGCAGGCCACCGCCGACCCACGCCTCTGCCGGAGACTCTTGGACGCTCACAAGCAAGTCTGGGTCAGTCTCTTGTTGGGGGACATTGCTCCTTTCTCCTTTCTTCCTCCAGGAATCTGTTTCCCTAGTCCTGTGTAAGTTCTGACAGCTCTATGGTGGGGTTAATGGAGACCTCCTCCAAGAGGGCTTATGCCACACCCAGATCTGCTGCACCCAGAGCCGCTACCCCTGCAGCAGACCACTGCTGACCCGTACCTCTGCAGAAGACACTCAAACACTCAAAGTCAGGTCTTGCTCAGTCTCTGTGGGGTCTCCTGGTACACACAAGGTTTTGTTTGAGCTCTTCGAGCATCTCTGGTGTGTATGGGGTTTCATTCTGAGCGTGATTTCACCCCTCCTACCATCCTGCTGGGACTTCTCCTTTGCCCTTGGATGTGGGATATCTTTTTTTTTGTTGGGATCTAACATTCTCCTGTCAATGGTTGTTCAGCAGCAAGTTGTAATTTTGGAGTTCTCGCAGGGGAAGATGAGCATATGTCCTTCTACTCTGCCATCTTGATCTCCTGGTTATCACTCAGGTCACAATCTGGAGCCACTTCCCATTTCCCCATCACACCGCCATGTCCCTCTTCACACCCAGGGAAACCATGTACTGACCGCATCCTGCTGTTTCTACTCTCCCACCTGGTGCCAGGCCTTGGCTTTCTGCAGAGGAATGCCACCTGTCCCTCCAGTTCCCAAGGCCCCTGCTGCAGCCCTGCCCCACCTCACTGTCCTGGCTCTTTCCAGGCCAGGCCCCGCCCCAGTGACCCCACCCACCTGACTCCTCCAGTGCAGGCCCCGCTCCAGTGGCCCTGGTGGCCAGCTCACCTGATGGGCGCCGCCTCATCGCCGCGGTCCAGCCAGTCCTGGGGCGGGACGATGTACATGCACCAAAGGCCCCAGTTGTAGCCGTGGGCTGCGCTGGCGTATTGCTGCACCTCGAACGTGTCGTACTTGATGTTGTCGATGGCTGGCAGGACGATCCGCCGGCGGTCCTCCTGGATCCGCGTAAGGGCGGGCTCGGCCCTGCAAGGAGACGCAGGTCCCTGAGGAAGGGCACGGATGCCAGGGACCCCCGTCCCGTCCCCCTAGGTAGGGAGCCAGGACCCAGGCGGCCACACCCGCATCTAATGTTGGGCTAGACCAACTCTGCGGAGGGTAGATCCAAGCGCTGCACCTCTGGAAGCCCCGGAGTCGTCTGGGCTGCACACCCGGCTGCCCGAGGTCTCGCTGTGCCCGAGGCAGCCCGTGGCTAACCAGCAATTGACACTAGGGATCTAAACACCATCCAGGCCCAATCTCTGACATCTGATGAGCTGTCCTGGCTCCAGAGAGCTCTGTGAGTCAGCTTAGTCTGACAGCCGGCCTGCCTCACAGCCTGGCTTTTCTGGCAAGTGAATCCTACTTCCTGGCAGGCCTTCCCTCCAGGGCTGGAAGGTACATTCATTTACAAGCAGGAATGGAGGCCTGAATGTGCCACACCCTCTTGTAACACATAGGCACATACCCGTGAACTAGAAAAAAAAAAAAAAAGCTATGCCTCCGGGAGCTTAGGATATACTGAAGGGACAGAAAGGCTGACAAGTGCTGTTGTGCAGTGCACAACCTACACAACAGTATGTGGTGGGCCTGACTGAGTGGGTATGGGGGGACAGACAAAAATGTATAAGTAAATGATATATTAGGAGGTGATATGCATTGTGACAGAAAAAGAGGGTAAAATAAGGGTGATTTGGAATTGCTGTTTTAAATAGGGTGTTCAGGGTAGGTTGCACTGGGTGATGAGCAGAGGTGGTGTAGGATGTAGCAGCTGGTTGTTAGGGGAGGCAAGTGGGGTGCTGCACACAGAAAGAGCAGCCAGCACTGAGCCCCTGGGATGTGCTGGTGTGCTTGGGAAGCAGGCCAGGCAGCGGGAGTGGAGAGATGGTGGCCGTGCAGGCGAGGAAGGCGGAGAGGAGAGAGACCAGAGGACAAAGGCTGTGGGTTGTGAATTTCCAATGCAGGAGTCCCCAGGGGCAAACAGGTAGCATTTCACTCTGGAGATGACCTTGTCTCCTGCAAGGATGAGATGCTGCCCAAGGGGCTGGAGTTCAACAGGGTCATGAGCAGCCTGCTGACTGGGGGACCAGAGAGATGAACTGGGGGACAGGGGCTGAGCTCAGGGAGGGACAGCGGGGGCTGGGGTCAGGGTGAGAGGTTTCTGACCCTGCCTGGCCAGATTCACCTTATAGCCAGCCTTTCTTCCCATCCTTCCAAGCAAGAGCCTGGTATTTACCTGCCTTTCAGCTTCATGAGGAGGATTAATTAATTACTGTTAGCAAAGTGCTTCAGAGATGAAAAGCTCTCTGCAAATGCCACATGCGCTAATAAGGCAGAATCTTTATAGAGGCAGTTCTGGGAGGGGAGGGCTATTTGCAGATGGATAACTGGGTTTTCAGTGGTAAAATTAAAGTTACAGTAGTTTCAAATGGCATTTTGATGTGATAGACTTGTGACTCTCCCAAACATCCTCCAAATGCTCCAGGGAGTTTAACATACATGAGAGGGACAGAAAGCCCTTCGAGTACAGCTGAGCAGGGCACAACCTACACAACAGTATGCATGACCCTGGTGGAGGGCGGACCATAGCATTGTCATTACTGACCGAAGGTGACAGATGTCATGGGAAAAGAAGTCGCTTCATGAGGGTGGCAGGAGAGGGAAATGGGGGCCAGCAGGGGAATTCAGAACTCACATCTCGGTTAGGCATGCGCTGGGTCAGAACCAGCCCTGAGAACACACTGGTGGTCCTGGGCTGGCTGAGATGTACCAGCGGGAGTGCAGGAGTGTGGAAGGAAAGGGCTCCATTCACCTGCCTACCAGGCACCAAAGCCCTGGTCCAACCAAAGCAGCAGTTAGGAAAACCGGGAACTTTGAGAGGTCCCGAAGGCCAGACCCTCAGGGGCCCCAGCTGGGGACACCTGGCCAGGCACTGTGGGGCTTGATCAGCATGCCCACCCCCTCCCTATGACCCTCTCGTCTCCCTTGAGGGAATATCTCAGTGAACCTCTTAGTTTAGGCTTCAGAGAGTTTAAACATGTGACTTGGGAGATTTGATATAAAGAAGAGTGAGTTTTAGTTTCTCTTGAAATGGGGCAAACTGGGTACACAGGGCTGACTTTTCCCTGCTGCTCGGCTGGTAGGGGCTGCAGGCTGCCCCTGGATGAGGGGTTCATGCTCCCCGCCCACTGTGGACGCCTTGCATACCCTACCACTGTGGGTTTAACATAATGATCTTCAGGTGAGATCACACTGAGTGACCTGTGTGTGTGTGTGTGCATTATGGCTCAGGTGTGTCCGACTCTTTGCAACCCCATGGACTTTAGCCCACCAGGCTCCTCTGTCCATGGAATTCTCCGGGCAAGAATACTGGAGTGGGTTGCCATTTCCTTCTCCAGGAGATCTTCCTGACCCAGGGATCGAACCCAGGTCTCTTGCATTACAGGCAGATTCTTTACCATCTGAGCCACCAGGCAAGCCTAGGCAGGCCCTAAATCCACAGACAAGGGTCTTTAGAAGAGAGAAGGGGAGAGGCACAGTCACACAGAGGGGAGAAGCCATGTGAAGACGGACACAAAGATTGGAGGGATGCGGTCACAAGCGCAGGGACTCCTGGGGCCCCAGAGCTGGAAGAGGGGTGAATGGTGTCCTCCCACAAAGACTGGTCCACTTGGAACCTGGGATGTGACCTTACTGGGAAACAGAGTCTTTGCAGAGGTAATTCAGTTAAAAAACCCAAGATGAGATCACCCTGGATTGGGGTGAGCCTTGAATCCAAGGTGTGTCCTTCTAAGAGAAAGGAGAGGGAGGACACAAAGGAGAAGCCATGTGATGGCGGAGGCAGAGATGGACGGATGCTGCCACAGGCCTGGACACCCGGAGCCATCAGAGCTGGAAGAGGTGGGAGGCTCCCCCCCAAGGGCTTCCTGGGGAGCCCAGCCCTGCCTGCACCTTGATTTTGACTTCTGGCCTCAGAGCTGTGAGAGAATGAATTTCTCTCGTTTTGAGCCACTAGCCTTTGGTCATTGTTATGGCAGCCCCAGGACATGCACTGGGTGACCCTCCCTCCACTTTCTCATGTCCCAGCCCCTCCAACACAGGTGGTCCCCTGGGGTCTCAGTCTTCAGTCCCAGCTGGGCACTTGTCTGACACCTGTGTGCCGAAGCCGGCACTGTTCACAAGCATCCCACATGTAACCTTGGCAACAATCCAGCTCTCTAACATCACCAGTCAGTGCATGAAGAAACCAAGGCTTGCCCAGGGCTCAAACACTCGCATCATGTTGGTGGCCCAACTGTCCTGTCCCGATCCTTCCCGCGGGATCGCTAAGCTCTGCCCTCCCCACCCAGCTGCTGTTTATTCCTCTCAGGTCCTCTGCAGGGCCTGGTGGGAGTGAGGGCTCAGGGGGCGACTCCCAGATGCAGCCACCAGAGAGGAAATTAGGAAATATACCAAGAGCCCAGCAGGCGCTTTCCAGAAAACTTTGAAGCACATCCTTCTGTTCTAGCAACACATCCTCAGGCACCTGCTGTGAGAGCATCAGCTCACCGCCTGCCTAGGGACAGCAGGGTCTGGATAGAGGCAGCAGGGCCACCCGCAGCTCTGAAGCCCTGTGTGGATAATTTGCTGGACAAATGACTCTGTTCTTAAGGCATCACTGGCCACCTTTGGGCAGAGCCTCATGAACATCCCCAGGCGAGAGAGCACAGATCTGGGGCCCCACCCTGAGACCCTGTATCCCACAGACCTGTACTTCCTGGTAGCTCTCAGGGGCATCAGATGCTGCTGGTCTGGGGTTCACACTGAGCACCGAGGCCCTGCAGGGTCCCTGCCCCCCGGGGCACCTCTAGGTCATCCTGCACACGTGCTTGGGTGTCTCTGTGGTGTCCCGGCCACTACCCTGTATCCCAGCCACTCTTTGGTGTCCTGATCACTCCCCTGGCCAGATCCCTCTCCAGGTTTCTCATTAGAAGCCCATCTCGCCCCTGAATAGATGGGTGGGAGAAAATGGGCAGATGCTGTGTCCTAGGACTTTCTCACAAGGATGAGAAATTGCTTCCAACTAGATTTGGGTTTCTATTAACCGAGACCCGATAGACCACATTTCATATACACGAGACCCAACCTTGTGACCTAAGGTCACATGAACATCCTCATTTGAACTGTCGCTGCTGGAATGACTGGACAATTCAAATTCCTTTGGGAACAAGGTGGGGACACAGATCAGTCCTCATACACAGGCATCACAAACAGGGTTCTGGGTTCTAGGAACTGCACACGGAGTGGCCTCGTGGCCCACCAGACTCATCCTCTTTGCCCGGCTCCTGCAGGCCCTAGCAGACCCCACCCAGGGCACAGCTCCACTTGGCCCCGGGCCCCAGCCTTACCAGCCTGTGCTGAACTCCACATGGGCATCAAAGAAGCCAACGACAGGGGCCGTGGCGACCTTCCAACCCTGTAACCGCGCCCGGATCAGGCCTTCCCGCCTGCTGTTGCGGACGATCTTCACCAGGCCCGGGTATCTCTTGCTGACGTATTGGTCCAGGTTGAGCTTGAGTTCCACTGTGGGGACACAGAGAAGTTTCAGGTATGGCACTGTGGGAGAGCCCGAGGCCACTGAGATGCACGGTCATTGTGGGCTCCGGATCCATACTTCATAAACTGTAAGAAGACACACCACAGCTGGACATGGCTCAAGGTGCTGGGGGCATTTCGGAGAGATAAGACCCCCACCTTGTGGAGCTGTGTTCCAGCGGGAGAGACCATGAGCTATCAAGCCAGATTGATCCAGGCAGAGAACGTGTTATGAGAATAAGAGAAAACGGGGCTGAATTACTGAACTGTAGGAATGCAGTCCACGGGCAGATGGATGGATAAACAAAGTGTGGCGCATCCACACAATGGAATACGGTCCGGCCTCAGAAAGGAAACTCTGACACATGTTACAAGGTAGATAAACTCGAGAACATGATGCTCAGTGAAATAATCCAGTCCCCAAAGGACAAGTGCTGTGTGATTCCACTTGCATGAGGTCCCTGGAGCAGACATATCCACAGGGACAGAAAGCAGAATGGGAGGGGGGTGGGGAGTTAATGGGGACAGAGTTTCATTTGGGGAAGATGAAAAGGTTCTGCTGGTGATGGTGGTGATGGCTATACAATGATATCAATGTCCTTGATACCCCTGAGCCCTATAATTATTTTGTAAATGGTTAATTTTACATTATGAGAATTTCAACTCAATAAGTCATTGAAAAAACGGATGAGGGCCCAGGAGTCTTTGTGAGGAAGCTCCCGAGGGCTAAAACTACAAGCAACAAAATAGGTCACAATAATAGCAAACATTAGCCAAAATGAAAAAAGAAAAAGGGGAAAGGGAGTGGGCGTCTGAGTGTGGCGGGGGCTTCTCCAGGTCGGTGGGGCAGGGACAGGGTCGGCCTGTGAAGGTCACGTGGGCTGGGACAGGACAGGGAGCCGGCGGGGAAGAGAGGAGGACATTACAGGTATGGGAAATGAGCAGTGTGGAGACACCCTTGGCTGCTCTCAGGGGTAGGGGAGTGGGTGGGGAGGAGGTGCAGGGAGGAGCAGAGGGCTGGGGTGTGGGCTCGGGGCTGAGCAGGAGGAGCTGAGAGGGTTTGAACCGGATCCTTGCTCCTGGGTCTTTGTCAATACTCTCACGCCTTGGCTATAGGGACTTCTCGCAGAAGACCTCCACCACCCAGAGGCCTTCCCCTACATACCCACCACCAGGCTCTAGTGGATACTCCCAGGAGGGCAGCCTGGCCCCACAGAGGGCTCCAGCTGCATAGCCAGTGCGTCCCGGAGCAGTGTCCCCGTGCTCTGTCCTGCCCTCTCCAGGCCTCATTCTCGCTCCCTTGACAGTGTTGGGCGGGGCTCTCCTGGCACAGACACAGAGCACAGGCGAGGCTGGAGCTCCTTCAGGCCAGGAGGGCTCTGGGACGCCTCTCCCCGCTTTCCTCCACCCTCCCCCTGACTCCTGACATGAGAAGGAGAGACTGCAATGACGGAGAGACCCAACAGTCACAGCTCAGTGCACCAGGACCTTGGTGTGGGAGCTGCCGGTAGTGGGGTCCATGCTCCTCTCTGCTTCTGCAGAGGAACAGATGAGGACAGGCCAGGAACCTCCAGACCCTTGTTGGGGGCTTGGAGCCCCATGTGCCTGGTGGGTGTGGATAAATGCCTGGGCTGGGTGGAGGCTGACGCGGGGCCATGACAAGAGATCCCTGGGGCCCACACTCCAGCTGTGAGCACTGGCCCCTTCCCCATCAGCAAGCCTCCCACTGGAGTTTTGTCCACAAACAAGAAGTGAAGGTGTGATTAGCATAGAGAGACTTAACACATGGGGGGGCCTTTCTGGATGATGGCTGTAGGGGTTGAATAGCCACCACCCCCAAACTCAGGTCCACCCAGAACCTCAATTGGAAATAGGGGTTTTGTGAATATAAATGGTTAAGGGTCTTGAGATGAAAACCTTCTGGATTAGGATGGGCCTTAAATTCAAGGACGAAGGTCCTTATAAGAAAAGGAGAGACACAAGCACACCAGAAGATGCCTTGTGAAGATGGAGGCAGAGACGGGAGAGGTGTGGCCACAAGCCCAGGACACCAAGGATGCCAGCAGCCGGCAGAAGCTGGGAGAGGCAGGAGGGATCCTCTCCTGCAGCCTCTGGAGGAAACGTGGCCCTGGCCATACCCTGAATTCAGAATTCTGGGCTCCAGGGCTGCAACATGCTTCCCTCGCTGGGGTGCTGAGCTGGCCCCACTCACCATTATCACTGTTGTCGTCCACCAGGATCACCTCCTTGAGGAGCTGGGAGGGCGTGTGGTTGACCACGCTGTGGACGGAGCGCAGGATGACTGAGAGGGCTTCATTGACAAAGATGAACACCACAGAGATCTGGGGCAGGTCATCCGAGTAGGTCATCTGTCTGCACCTGCAGGAGAGATGGCATGGGGGGCAGAGGTCAGTGTCGGGACAGGACGGGGAGGTGGGAGCCTGGAGCCCCCGTAGGAGGCCCATCGGGGCCACTTCTAAATCCCGCTACCGATGGAAGAGCAATAGGGATACCACGGTTAGAAAAGGAATGAGCACAGGGAGAGAAACAGAGGGATGATGTTCATCTCAGAAACCCTGACTTCCATACTCTGACCCTGGACCCTGCTCTCTCCTTGAGGAAAGACAGGGAAATTGCACCTGTAAGGGATTAACGTCCCACTGAGATCGCTTGGAACATTTGTTTTGACACCCTTGGGAGGCATGAAAGAGAAGTGAAGGAGAGATGATCATCTCTTAGTGCAGTCCAGTGGAGGGTCCGGGAGAGCTCCAGCCTGGAGCCCACATCAGCCACTCCCCATGCCCAGCTCTATCTGTGCCCCAGGAGGTCATGGTGTTGGTGGCTGCTAGACAGAGGGCGTCTACTGGGAAGGTCCTATGCTCAACAGACGCTGTCCTCTGAAGTGGGATCTGAGTAAACAGTGATGACAAGTACACAAGGGTCAGATGAGGGCTGTGGAACTAGGAGAGATGTCAGTATGGGACAGCCTAGTCGTGGCCTCCGCCTAACCTCAGCGTCAAGATAAAATAGAATGATGAAGTATCTTCTCCAAAGGTCTTATCTTGGAAGTAGGGATGTGGGAAGGGAAATGAAGGGAGCAGGGAAAGCAAAATATTCCATAATTGAGCGTGGGATAAGGCTGGTGAGTGCCTGTTAATGTAACAATACAGTGGAATAAATTCACAAGGGAACATGGGGAAATTATCAAAAATAGAGAAGTGGGGGGAAAAGGAACAAAAATTGAAGTAGGTAATAAAGTAAGACAGAAGGAACTCAAGTATGTTGGCTGCTACAATAAATGTAAGTAAACTAATTCTCTTTAAAATAGCAGAGGCTGTTCAATGAAGTTAGATACTTACACACTAATGCACATACACACATGCACACATTCACTCACATATTCATACACACACAGCTCTGCTGTTTATGGTTTATAATAAACACAATTAAAATAGAGTGATTTTTTAAAAAAAAGATTGGAAATATAAACAAGTGAGAAAGAGATGCCAGACAAATACTGCCTCCCTAAGCCAGACATTCAGCACAGATATCACACAGGATGGAGAAAGCTCTTTATGAAGGAGACATAATAATTATAAACTGTTATCCCAAAGTGAACTTGCAGCTGGGTATAAAAGGGAAAATGACTAGAAAAGTAAGGAGAGTTTGATGAAACCATAACTGTGCGTCACCTTCAGACTGGGCAGACTGAAAAATTGAGACCATGAAGGAATTTACATAAGGAAACCCCTAATTCCTCCAGGGAATTTTTTTTTTTTCCTTAGGCTCATAGGACATTTACAGAAAGTGGTCATGTATTTGCAAAACAGAGAAATTTAGATTTTTATGAAGCAGGAATTTCACAGGCTGGGCTGGGTCTGTGGGCCTGTGACCTGGGCAGTCCCACAGGGTCCACACTGGGAGTGACCCACTCTCATCACAGCCTCCTTCCTATCCATCCATGTGCTTCCTATTCTCATCAGCTAACCAGTCATTAGGTTAGGGGTCATACTGCTCCAGTATGGCCTCATCTTAACTAATTACACCTTCAACAACCCCATTTCCTAATCAGAAACATTCTGAGGTCCTGGCAGATAGATCTGGACATCTTTTGGGGGACACACTTAGACCAAGATCAGTCATGCCTATCCCACAACGGGAGAAAGAGCTTTATTTAAAGATGGTGGTGGCGGGGGGGACTTCCCTGGTGGTCCAGTGACTAGGACTCTACACTCCCAATACAGGGCTCCTGGGTTTGATCGCTGGTCAAGGAACTAGATCCTACCTGCTGCAACTAAGACCCTGTGCAGTCAACAAATAAACAAAAATAAATATTAAAAAAAAATAAAAATGGGAAGTCATTGTAGTTGTTGGGGGCTAAGGGTGAGAACAGAGAAGGCAATAGCACCCCACTCCAGTACTCTTGCCTGGAAAATCCCGTGGACGGAGGAGCCTGGTAGGCTTCAGTCCATGGGGTCGATAGGAGTCGGACACAACTGAGCGACTTCACTTTCACTTTTCACTTTCATGCATTGGAGAAGGAAATAGCAACCCACTCCAGTGTTCTTGCCTGGAGAATCCCAGGGACGGGGGAGCCTGGTGGGCTGCCGTCTATGGGGTTGCACAGAGTCGGACACAACTGAAGCGACTTAGCAGCAGCAGCAGCAAGGGTGAGAACGGGGTAGAGCTGTTTGAGAAAGATGACCAATACTGGGCATAACCAACCATGATGATAAGCAATAACTATAATAATCAATTATGAGAATAACTGATCATGATGATAAATAATAACGAGGATAACTGATACTGATGATAACGAATTGTGATAATAACTAATACTAATGGATAATTAATCATGATGACAACCAATCAGGATGATAGCAACAGCTGAGGGTCCCCAGCGCACAGCACCTGCTCTCTGTATCTCAGCCCTCCAGCTCCCTCAGCAGCCCTAACAGAAATGTGAGGATCCTGGCGGTTAACTCCCCCCTCCTGTAGTGAGTGCTGCCCTCAGAGCTGGTGCTGGCTGCCCCCAGCCAGCGGGGAGCGAGCCTTGAGGGGGGCCCTCCCTCCCTGCCTGCTCCCAGCTGGGGTTAGAGTGCCAGCCTGGCTCTATGACTAAGGAGAGCCCTGCGTCACTGTCACATTGGTATGGGCTGCGGTGCTGCAGGGAGAGTTCATCACTCAGGAAAATGCTTTCTGACAAGAAGACTTCACTCCATGTTTCTGTAGAGGAAGAAAGTTGGAATGTATGATTTTCATGAACCTGCAAAATGTGTAAAACAGGAAAAAAAAAAAACACACCTTGAGGAAGGAAATCTATCTTGAGAGTGGCCGCAGCTGCAGTTGCAGACAGGAAGGATGGGTTTGGAGGAGGGGTTCTTGGGGGCCTGCAGGGGAGGGGCTGCAGTGCCCCCCACTGCCTCCCCATCCCAAAGGCCTGGGTGCTGGCATTCCTGCACCTTCTTCCCAGCCCACTGTCCTCAGGCGTCCTCACGTGGCTTCTTTAGGGTCTCTCGCCCCCCACTGCAGGCCACCCAAGAGCAGGCTCCTTCACTGCTGTACCCCAAGACCCCAGAGTTGGTCACGCAGTAGGGCTTACAGCACTTGTTGACAAGGGGAAGAAAGAACAAGTAAATAGGTCATACATGGCCGAGTCCTGACACCCATGGGCTCCCCCGCCCCCGTCTCGGTGCACAGCGACCTCAGCGCAGCAGGAACCTCCACTGTGTTCAGGGTGTGGAGGAAGCTGGCAGAGTCTGGAGGGCGTGGGAGCTCTCGTCCCCCTTCCTCTCCCTCCATGACCAGGTTAGGAGGCCAGGGACCTCTCCGGCTTTGCCACTGGGCCACAAACTTCTGTTCTAAAGGAGGTTTCAACTGGCAATAGCCACCTGGCGCTGCCTGTGGAGAAGCCACCAGCATCTGCAGCCGTCTCCCGGGGACACATTTCACATGAGACTCCTTTCAGGGGCTGGAGGCCATACTGGCCAGAAGGGACAAGGTGCCCGCCCCCACGGCTTCCACTTGTGAGGGCACGGGGGTTGGGGGGCGAGCACGGAAACAAAGGTTTTGACTGCAGAGAATAGAGCAGGGTGACGGGGTGAAGAGTGGCCACAGGGAGGTGTCTTTGGACAAGGCAGCGGAGGAGGTATGGGGGTCCCAGAACAGTCAGTCCGTTTAGGCCCTGGAAACATACACCCAGATATTTATAGTCCCAGGTCCAGAGGCTGGAAGTCCAAGGCCGGGGTGTCCCAGGGCTGGTCTCTGAGGCCTCGCTCCTTGACATGCGTACAGCCGTCTCCTCCCTGCATCCCCACACAGTTGTACCTGTGTGTCTGTGTCCGGATCTCCTCTCATAAGGACACCAGTCCTGTGGGATTAGCCCCACTTTGCAGCCTCACTTTACCTCAGTCACCCGTTTATAGGCCCCACCTCCACATACAGTTACATCCTGAGGTCCTGGCATTAGGACTTTAACATATGGATTTGGGGGGACACACAAGTCAGCCCACAGAAAAATCCAAAAGATAAGTAGGACCCAGCCAGGCAAGGACCGGGCCGTCCCATGGGCTGGGGGTGTGTAGGGCATGTTTCCCACTGGGCGATGAGCTGTCTCACTTTATTGTTTGTCTACACTTAACAAATCACACCCGTTGCAAACATTTGCAGCTTACAAATTGTTATTTAAGTTAGAAATCGTGCAATAGAGGTGGCTCATTTTTCTCCAGTGCAAATTTGCATAAAAATAATCTGTTTTCCTTAGCATATAATCCCCTTCTCAGTTGGAAAATAAAATTGTTTGTGTTAAATATTGAGCAGAGGGTGTTCTCTGGTGGTTCAGTGGTTAGGACTCTTTGCTTTCACTGCTGAGGGCCCAAATTCAATGCCTGATCGGGGAGCCAAGATTCCACAAGCTTTGCAGGGGCCACAAAAAATAAAAATTAAAAAAATAAATATTGAGCCGATAGAAGGGTTTGTTTTTCACACATAAGTAGGTAAGATGTCAGTGAGGCAGTAAGAAACCTGTGCTAATACCCCACTGGAGATCAGGAATGTTACCGTCCAAAGAGCAGCCTCCTCCTCTCTGCTTTTCTTTACAGTCTCTGATCCCAGGTACCCAGCCCGTAGCGCACGTGAACTTGACCTTAGGCCGAGCTGCTCTGGTCCTGCCTTTGTACCAGGACAAGCTCCACTGGCCGCCGGGCCAGCCCGTCCCACGATGTGCCTGCTTCTCCTCCCAGCCGTGGCACTGTGTTTCCACATCTCTTTCTGTGCCTGAATCAGCTTTCAGTTTCAAGGCTCAGTGGCCTCCCTGCCCTGCACTGGAGCCAGGGAGGGGCTGGATGTGATGGTGGAAACAAAACTGACCATCACGCAGCAGTCCTGGAATAAGTCCGTCTAAGTAGAACCAGAGGGCTCTTTGTAATTAAAAGCCCTATTTCTGTCAGACAGAAAATAAACCAAGTTGACGGAGTTTGGAAAGAATCAGAGTTCAGCAAGAGGGCGGCTCTGAGAGCTTGTAATCACAGTGATCCAGAATGGGTCTGGGAGTGGGGCAGATGCAGGGGACAGAGTGGGGGACATGGGAAAAGAGGGAGAAGGACCTCCATCATCCCCACCCGGGGCCTCCGGAGGGGGAGGGAGACCCAGGGCACACCCACGCGCTCTTGGCTTACTGTAAAACTGAGAGAAGACCGGGTGATACACTATAATTATTTCAACTTGACATTGAATGTTACATCAACATAACATTTTTATGTTCAAACCCGCAGCGGGGTGTCCCCACCCTTCCCTAGACAGTCACAGGTCAGGAGAGAACGAGACCCTGTCTCCCTGACCCCCTCCCTCCTACTATTACCCTCCCTGCTCCCCTTCACGACAAATTCATCCCTTTCCAGCCCCAGCTGCTCTGGCAAAGCCTTGGCCTTGACTTTGGTCTCCCCTACCTGTCCCTTGACCCTCTTCCTGCATGTGCTCACCACCCACTAAGAAAGGCACGATCTCTAGGATGTGAGCTGGGTCCCCTCTGACCTGACCTCTGTATTTTTCCTCTTGCTCACCTGATGGCCCCTCAGGGCCCCAGTGCTTCCAAGAGCACGAGAGTCTGCTCCTGCCTCAGGGCCTTGCGTGCCCGCCCTGCCTGGCACACATCTCCCCTATATGGCCACATCACTGACTGCTACTCTGCTCTGCCTCCCGGGCTGGGAGCCCCAGGCAGGGCTTCCAATTTGTCTGGTCACTGCCTCACCAGCACCCAGGACTGCAGACGCTCCAAAGGCTTCAACACATATCATCATAGCTCCTTGTGAACTCAAAGGCGGGCTGTGAGATGCACGTTTAAAGCTATGACACATGTGGACAAACCTCTGGATAATTCTGTATGGGGGAAACACCAGAAGTCTAAACGTGAGTGAGGTTCAAGCTGAATTTGAGGATACGTGTGCATGTATACCCCACATGGGCACACGCATGTCCACGCTCACACATGCCACACACACCCATGAGCCCTTGACAGAGGAGTTGTGTACCCACCTTGGGGGCATTTGCCTTATTCAGAGGACTCTTCAGTCCCTGCTGAGCCACGTGTAATCCAACCAGACCAGGTTTTCCCAGTCTCAGCCCTCTGGATTTTGGGGCGGGATAATTCAGTTAATTCTCTGTTGTGGGGGTTGTCTTGTAAACGATAGCATTTAGCAGCATCCCTGGCCCCCACCTAGGTCGAGACAATCCAGAGTGCCTCCAAACACCTCTAAATGTGCCCTGAGGTGACATTACCCAGTAAGGAGCCCTGGTCCAGGATCTGAGGTCTGACCCTGGAGGCCTTGAATTCGGCAACCATTCTAGCATTATCAGGCTCTCGGCACCCATCCCAGTGTACCTGGTGACTGACACCTGTTGCAGTGCAACCCTCTCAAGGTCCCTTCCTCCCCCTGAAAATGTAACGCCAGCCAGAGTCCTGTCCATCCTGTCTCAGGCTGAGGACATTTGCTGTGGTCCAGCTCAGCCCCTTCCCCTTCCCCTTCCCCAGTAACACATGAAGTCCACTTCCCATCATCACATTCTAAGTCCCAGCCCCTGGATGCAGTGAGGGATGTGACTAGGTCTGAGCCAGGCAGTTCACCAATAGCTCCGGAATAGACACACAGAGCCACAGAAATGTTGTCTGAGGCCTTGGGGAGATAAGATGTGAGGCTGCAGCAGCTGCATTCATTTTGCTCCCAGTGGTCAGGATGAAGCCATGAGGCAAGAGCAGACCAGAGAGACGGTGAGATGCCAGGTCCAGATGACATCAGCTGATCCTCAAATCCAACTCGACATGAAGCCAGCGCTTCCTCCAGACTTTGTAGTTGCAGGAATCATATATCCCCTCCCTGCCTCTTCCCCTTTCTCTCTTTTTCCAGACTAAGACAATTTGAGATGGATTTTCTGTCACTTGTGATAGAAGGAGTCCTGATCCAGCACAGGTCCTAAAATGTGCGTGATGCAGGGATGCACTTGTCTGAAATCAAGGATGCCCCTCAGGAGGGGTCTGCCTGGCTGCAGCATCCTGGAGTCCCTGAGCATGCAGAGAGGGGAAGACAGGGGAGCTGGTGGGTTCAACGCTCACAGGGGTTAGCCTGGCCACTGCCTTGGCCATAGCACATTCCATCTCAAGATGTCCCTGTCCGGGTGAGCTAGGGGCTTTTATCATATTGTTGGTGGAGATGACACGAGCTGCTTCATCCTAACCCTGTCCTTGTCTGGGACACACACAGTCCCAGCTTGGAACCTTGATTGCCTCTAGAGGAGGGGAGAACCAACTGCCAAACCTCTGAGTTAAATTCTCAGCAAACTCCCGTCTCCAAGACTCGGGTGTCCCCATCATCCTGTGAGGCAGAGACTGAACAAACCAAACTCTGCAGGGGCTCTGAGAAGGAGCAGGAAAGCACCCTTGCCTTTCATGGTTCACAGGTGAGACACACAACAACCCAGGACACGTGAGGGAAAGCCTGCTGGGGGCCCTGGGAAGCTTCCTCTGTTCTTAAAGAGCAACAAGATGTAGGAACGTATTTATTCTAGCCCTTTGGAAATTTGACTTATGAAGATGTGATGCTGAGAGCTGCAGCAGCCATATTGTGACCATGAGGAGCATAAGCCCAACGCACTGAGTGTGGCAGAGCAGAAAGTTGGAAAGAGTACAGGTCCCCGGTGATGTCACTGAGCCACCAATGCACAGCTTTGTCCCCTCTCAAGCCTGTGGACTTCTTGTTATCTGAGATTAGGAATTCCATTGTAGTTGCAGCCACTCCTGAGTTGCTGGGTTATTCATATGAAAGCATTCTTTCTGATATGGAACATTCATTCTTTTTAGGGGGAATCCCACTTCTACCTTGAAATGTCATCAGCCCCTGTACCCCCAAATGTCACCCCACGACAGTCTGAGATGGGTGTTCTGGCAGATTATGCTTTCCAAAGATGCTGCAACATCAGCTCCCAACGCTCCTGGCACTTTGCCTCCCTCCCCTCGAACCTCAGGGGCTCAGCAGCCTCTCGCCAACAGAACACAGGGAAGGATGTCACTTGGCTTCTGAGCTGCGCCATGAAGAGCAACAAGGTTCCGTGTGCTGGGTCTCTGTTCTGGGGCCAAGTGGTACCACAGAGGGAACCGGACTCTGCCCTGGCTGCCAGGCTGAGAGGAGGTGCAGGCCATGCCAAGGGGCCCTGTGTGGGTGCTCGGTGAACTGCACATCTGCTGGCAGGCACGTATATGATGGCACCCTCAGGTGACTCCAGCCCCCATCGCTGAGCGCCCCCACCAACATCACTCCTTCTCAGAGCAGCCCCAGAAGGCATCGCTCAGAGTCAATTTCCTCTGCACCCGGTCTGACCCCTTGCCTCTGAGTCCATTAAAATGTGGTTTAACACAGCTGACTGAGCAGCAGCTATAACTGCGACAGGTATGTTCCCCAAAGCCTGGCAGCTCCATCCTTCTCGTGGACACACGGTGTCCTGCGCGGTGCTGGGCACACAGTGGAGGCTTCCGCAGGCTGGCGGGCTTCACACTCGCCCCCACGCCCGCCAGATCACAGTTGCAGGAGGGGCTGGGCTGTGTGCTCCCCCCACACCAAGAGGCTCTGACTCGGCCTTTGCGTGCCCCACCTGGAGCCAGAGAAGTCAGACATCCTCAACCACCAAGCCATTTGGAGAGGATTTATAGACCCGGAGAGCAGCAGGCGGTTATGAGCTCTCGAAGCCACTTCCGAGGTCGTGGCTGGAATGCGCAGCAGGCGGTGTCCCGGCTGGCCTCACGGGAAGCGGGGCCATGGCAGCGACACTAATGGAAATTTATGGGGACGCCCTTTGTGCCGCAGGAGAGATAAACTCAGGATGGAGAGGGGATGAAGTGGCTGTGGCCTCCCAGGGGGACAGTAAGCTTCGCCTGGTGACAACAGGGCACACATCCATCTCCAGGCGGAGGATACAGGTCTGGGCTGAGCACAGGCCAGGGAAGCTGAGACTGATGTTTCAGGGAACAGCTGCCAGGAGGGTTGTAGGAAGCCTGTCACCAAGGCAGCGGCATCTGCCTGCAGGGTCAACATGCTCCTGCCCTCTCGGGGACATCAAGGTGAGCCTGGAATCCCCAGCTAGCTCGGGCCACCACAATGCCCAAGGCAGGATTCTGATGGGCGCAGAGGCAGAGCAGCCCCCACAGAAAACCAGCACAGACGAGGCTGCTAGGGAAGGTAGGAACTGAAGACCAGTAGGATGAGAAACACCAGAGCCTCCTGCTTAGGGGTTCTGTCTTCCCAAGACTGAGTCCATCCTTCTGTCCAGGGAGTTGGCTACAAGACCTCTCAGAAACAATCTGTATATGCACACACATGCACTTGTGTGCATACACTGCACAGATGTATAAGCACACATGCACACAAGTAATAGTGAAGTGAAAGTCGCTCATTCGTGTCTGCCTCTTTGTGACCCCATGTCCATGGCATTCTCCAGTCCAGAATACTGGAATGGGTAGCTGTTCCATTCTCCAGGGAATCTTCCCAACCCAGGGACTGAACCCAGGTCTCCGACATCACAGGCAGATTCTTTATCAGCTGAGCCACCAGGGAAGCCCAAGAATACTCGAGTGGGTAGCCTATCCCTTCTCCAGCGGATCTTCCTGACCCAGGATTGAACCGGGGTATCCTGCATGGCAGGTGGATTCTTTACGAGCTGAGCTACCAAGGAAGCCCACACACAGAGTCAGACACGACTGAGCAACTTTCACTTTCACACAAGTAAAACACTATGCAAATACACATACATACAACATAGATGTACACGCATGTATTACACATGCCCATGTGTGCGTTCTCATGCGTGCACACATAGGGCACCTTGCACACGACCACATGCCGTGGAGATGTTAACGGCTCACATTTTATTCATTTATTTATTTTTAATGATTTGCGGCTCTACTGGGTCTTTGTTGTTGATGGAGGGCTTTCTCTAGTTGTGGCAAGTGGGGGTTAATCTCTGGTTGCGGTGCCGGGCTTCTCATGGCGGTGGCTTCTCTTGTTTTGGCTCTCCGGCTTTAAAGCACCAGCTCAGCAGCTGTGGCACAAGGACTTAGTTGCCCTGAGGCATGTGGGGTCTTCCCGGACTAGGGATCAAAACCGTGTCCCCCACATTAGCAGGCAGATTTGAGGGAAGCCAAATGGCTCACATTTGTTGGAGGCACCTGTGCGTGGAGCTGAAGGCAAGCACAGATGGAGCACTCACTCTCCGACACCCAGGCCCCCACTTGCATGCAGTAAGCAGCTGCAGGGTGACTTGCATGAACCCTCAGAGAGACGCGTGGACTGCGATGCATGATCTCGACACCACATATTTGAGGAGATCTGAGCACGCACACCTTCAGAGCTCAGAGCAAAAGCCAGTCAGAAATAGAATGTTGGGCCATGCACAGAAAGACCCCTCCCACATCCCCCTCATAAGAGGCCCGGTGGGATAGTCACATTTGGAATTGTGGGCTGAAGGGCATGGTCGCTATCCATGTGCCCTGAGGCCTGCCCACACCCAGGAAAACGAGTGGACTACACCAGTGGCCAGGCTGCAAATCCCTGGGTGCAATGCTACAGAGGAGCCCTGGGCCTCCTGGAGTGCCTCTGCCTGGACAGCAAGGTCCATCAGGGCCCAAGTGCGCGATCTTCAGGGTCTATGACCTCCGGTCCCTCCAGGCCCTCCCTCAGACAGCCCCTGAAGTCGCTGGGCCAGAGGCCAATGACCTTTCACATGCAGGAGGCCAGCCCAGCACTGATGTCTTCATTCTGTTGCTCCAGAAGCCCCAGCAGGGCCTCTGAGGATGCTTGGTGAGCCCATGGGGAGGACGGTGGAAGGGAAGGGAAACATGGGACCCCAGGTGTTTGTTCATCCAGCCCCACATTGACTGGGCCCTTGTCCGCCATCCAGCACATCCGCAGCTGAGATGGAGCCACGGGGCAGGCGGCCCCTGCTTCTCCTGTCTCTTGAAACTAATAAAGCCTTGGACCTGCTACCAGGGGACCAGCTGGCTCCAAGGAAGAGCCCAGTCAGCAGGAGAGCAAGAGGTTGGGGGTCTGTTCCCAGCAGTGACCATCCCACGCTGAGAAGCAGGCTCACCTGCTGGGTCCCCAACCTCCGTAGACCCCTCTTTCCCTGAGCACAGACGCGGCTCCGGGGGCTCTGGGAGCTGGCAGGAGGGGAAGAGGGTCAACTGGCTACAGCAGTTCCACCCGAGGAGGAAAGAAACCGGCATGTTTCCATGACAACCCCACACTGTCCATCCCATCCCATCCGTCTGGGACACGCCTCCACTCGCAGACCCTCAGCCCGCCAGCAGCGGTGTTGGAGCCACTGCGTGGAGTCGGATTGGCATGCGGGGCCTGCCTGCAGTGCCTCACAGTCGCCATCCACTAAGTCTGCACTTATTACACTTGACAGCCAAGCCGTGCGCAGCGGAGACGATTAACAGGCACTAAGTCTTCGCCAACACCTAACGGGGGGCAGGATGGGGTCTCAGATGAGGCCATTCATTTTTATGATGCTGTTTAATTTGGGTTTGCCAGTCTTCCTTCCGTTATCCGAGACCCAGTCTTAATAATCAAGATCTATGTGCTTTGTGGCATAATTAAAGCTGCTGCTTAATTAGAAAACCTATCTACCTCCAGACAAAGGGAAATCGATAGTGTACCTAACGGAGAAAGGTAGAGACTTTGGTTTGAGACTGGAAGGGGTTGCCAGCTGGGATTAGCACACATCCACACATGTGTGCAGGCCCAGTGCAGACATGCACAGGCTCCTACCTTCACGTGTGATTCTGAGGACCACACCTGCCAGAACCAGTCAGTAGGGAAGTTTCCGATTGGATGGATGGGCTCCGGGAGCTAAAGGCTGCTCAGGAAACCAAACTCTGAAAGTTTCCAATGGGCATAGACCGAGCTTGCATTTGTGCATTTGCTCATTTAATCCTCCATGGATGTTTGCTGAGGGCCTCAAAAGCAGCAGGCATGGCCATGACAATGACACATCAGCTGCCACTGTCAGCCTCGCAAGCCCTGTATCAGCCTCGCTGCAGGGCCAGGCTGGGACCTCCTCCCTCGGGTGCCAGGCATCCTTAGCCCATCACATCGTCCTCTGAGTCCCTGTCGTGGCCCCTAGAAGCCTCAGCTGGCGATATCAGGTCAGGTACTGCAGGCTGGGCTGTTGGGTGGGGCCGGGGGCAGGCGCGCTGGCTGGCGTGTCTCTGATCCTGGCTCTCAGAGCCTGGCCAGGTGGACACTCTGACAGAACACGCTGAGGTTTCCTCACAACATGACAGCTCGTGTGCCAGGGGCCGTGGCTGGCTGGCTGGGGACCCCTGAAGCCCTACTGCCTCCCCTCCGTCCTCCTCAGTGGGATGACCAGCCATACAAGCCCACCCGATTGCAAGCAGAGGGACACTGTCTCCACCTCTTGATGAAGGCGGGGCAGGGCTCCAGAGAAGGGTTTTGAATCCACCTTTGAAAAATGTGATATGTGAACCGGGTGATGTGAGAAGGTAAGACCGGGAAAATTCGCCAGACACAGGCTGCTTCCTGATGGTGTAAATAGTTTTGTGGGGCCATAGTCAAGCCCATTCACTCACGTATCAACTGTGGCTGCTCTCAACCCTTCCCAAAAGCCTGAAACATTTAGTCTCTGCCTCATGAAATTATGAGAAATACATACTGGTCTCTGCCCCCATCTCCTGACACAGGGCGACACCCTTGGAACCTCCAGGGTGATGGGCAAAGTCAGAGTGCCTACACTGAGCTCCTGAGTGCCTTGAAAGCTCCTGGGTTTAGGGAAGAAGTTTTGTTCTAATGAGGTGATTCTGGGTGGGTCCTGCTTGGGGACCGGTCACCAGAAGGACCAAACCATGATTAGAAGTTAGAGCACTCACCCCCATCTCCACCCTCCAGGGAGGAAGGGGCTGAAAGTGAAGCTAAAAATGGACCATGCCTATGTGATGAAGCATTTATAAAAGTCGCTAAGATAGGTGATTCAGAGTTTCTGGGTTCCCAAATAACCCGTGCCAAGAGGTTGCATGCTAAGTCACTTCAGTCGTGTCTGACTCTTTGTGACCCCATGGACTGTAGTCTGCCAGACTTCTCTGTCCACGGGATTCTCCAGGCAAGAATACTGCAGTGGGTTGCCATGCCCTCCTCCAGAGAATCTTCCAGACCCAAGGATCAAACCTGCGTCTCCTACATCTGCCCGCACTGGAGGCAGGCTCTTTACGACGAGTGCCTGGGAAGCCGGGAGGGTGGGTACTCCTCCAGGGGAATCTCCTGTGCTTGGGACCCTCCCAGATGTCCCTGGGCACTCCCCATCTGGCTGTCCCTCTGTGACCTTTATCATATCTTTATTACAGAAGAGGCCAGTAAACAGAGGTGTTTGCCTGAGTTCCATGAGCAAGTGTCTGAAGCCAAGGAGGGGTCAGAAGTGCCAGGGGCAGCCTAGATTTGAGATTCACATCTGAGTTTCACCTGTGGGGTCTAACACTGACTGCAAGCAGATGGTGTCAGAACAGAATCGAACTGTAGGACATGTAGCTGATGTCAGAGAATTGGTCAGTGTGGGAAAACTTACACATCTGATACCATAATTCTTGTGAGTGTGGTATCATTGTGAGAGTAAACAGTGAGGGGTTTGTTTTATTTTTAACACATGGCCTTTTTCAGAAAAGATTTTCTGACACTCCCCCACCCCACTGCAGAACATAAGGCACAAGAATACTGCATTTTATTGAGCACTTATTGCTGTACTCTCTGATGCCTCAACATCCCTCGTGGGTTTCCTAGATTCTGCCTACATTCCACCTGAGGATGCCATCAGTTTCCTTCCAGGATCCCGACTGATCCTGGGGCCGACTTGAAGGCAAGCAGAGCTGATGGCTAACAGCAGCATCCCCTAGATCAAGCCACACCTGAAAGCCGACAATTCGGTGCCTGAGCCAATAAATTCCTTTTTTTTTTCCCTTAAGTCATTTTCAATTGGGTTTTAAGTCTTACCAACTCGGCAAACTGGGGCCCATGTTTTATGCAATGCTCTCAAAATGCCTTGAATAATCCCCTGGATGCAGTCTGCTGAGCATAGAGGAAAGCTCTGGGCTGAGTGACTGGAGGCAATAAGCTCGAGAGAGGCCCAGGGTAGAGCATATGGGGCAGGAGGGGAGAGGTGGAAGGGTATGGGGGAGGGACATGAAGGAGAGGCATGGGGAGGAGAATGGGAAGGCCTCCTTTTATTTCTAGTTCCCCAGCCACATTGCCCATGGGGATAGGGGCGCCTGGTGCCAAAGACTTCTCATTTCTTTTTGGGGGGAAGAATTTGTATATAAACAAACAAGTAGCTAAATATAATCCACATTCTCTAATTCAGGGAGGCAGAGAGCTCTGCCCCTGCAGATCACAGTTTCTGTAAATCAGGTTTCTATCAATTAAGGTGGATTGTAAATGTCAGCTCTTTCAAAGTTCGCCCTGATGTCTTCTTTTGTAATGTGAGAATGACAACTTGGATTGATCGCTCTGTCAGTTTTTATTCTGGCAGACTGAGGTTCCTCACAGGTGGCCCGCCTGCTCTGTGAGGGGAGGGCGGGTCTGAATCCTCAAAGGGAAAGTCAGAATTGCTCTAGCTGCTTGAGCAGATCCCAGGCCCAGCAAGACCCGGGAGGTGCTTCCAAGGACAGGAGGGTGTGCAGTGACACACCACACACATCAGGTGGAGCACTTTCCACTTAGAAATCAGAAAGGCCAATGCAAATTTGCTTGAGCAAAACATTTAAATATACACAAGTAGGTGTAAAGAATCCACCTGCCAAGCAGAAGACATGGATTCCATCTCTGCACCAGGAAGACCACCCTAGAGAGGGAAATGGCAACCCACTCCAGTATTCTTGCCTGGGAAATCCCAGGAGGAGCCTGGGGACAGAAGCTCCTGTCCCCAGAGAAGGACAGAGGAGCCTGGGGTTGCAAAGACTTGGACGTGACTTGGTAACTAAAACAACAATGAATGTGTGCATATTCTAATTTACTGCAGAGTCTAGAGGGTTTATTTTTTCATTTATTGGTAATTTATTGCAAGTGGATTCAGGGACAGCTAAATCTAGGTGCTCATAGCATGACACTAGAACCCAGTTCCTCTCCACCTCCCAGCTCTGCCTTACCCTGCACTGGATATTTTTCTTGGGTTTCGCAGGTGAGCCCTGGGAGCTCAAGCTCTTCCTGTTGATAAGATGGTGTAGCTCCCCAGGCTCCTAAACTTGCAGTTTTACTTTGGGGGGTAAAAGCTTGGCTTTTCCTCACGGCCTCAAGTAATTCCAAGACACATTCTCAACTGCTGTAGACCATGTGATCTTCCTGATCCAATCACTGTGGCTAGTTGACCATAAGCTCTGATTGGCTTAGCCCTGGGTCATGTGACCAACTCCAGCAGAAGTGGGAGGTTTCCATTGGTCCCCACATTGAACCGGGAGCTACTACCCAAAGAAAGAGAAGTGGATCTGGAGGAGGCAAAGGACAAGTGTGTTACAGGCAGATTCTCATCTGTTCTGTAACTGCCACTGCTCTGATGTTTGGAGAGGTAGCAAGACCATTGGGAGACCTCTGCCCTTGGCCCAGGGCTGGGGGCACTGGGGCGTCTGGAATGCCAGAGGTCCAGTCACTCTGAGCCCTGAGGGCTGGGACCACTTGGAAAGCAGGCCTGGGGGAATCAGAGGATCACAGAGGCTTCAGCACCGCCGTAACTTCTTTGTGACTGGACACAAGCCCGATGCCTATTGGGCAAGGGGTACAGCCATACAGAGGCAGCGTGGAAGGGTTCTAGAAGGTTCCACAGAACCACAGAAAGGATGTGGTAACTGGGAAACAGGGTAAGAAAGGGCTTTCTTCAGTCATGACAACGAATGCTATGAGATAAAGGAAGAGATGCAGCAGGGGAAGGAACACTCTCCTACTGTCTCTGACCCACGTCCAGTGGCTGCAAGTCTCCTGGGGAGTCACAGGGACGGGGTCCTGTGACCCGATATGCCATGTGACACAGGGAGGTGGAGCATGGCACCACCTCTGAGCCAAGTCAGCTGAGGTGTCCCCACTAGGACCACGTGCATGGGGAGAGGTCACAGGAGGGAGTCTGGCTTGTCCACGCTCTGTACCTCCTGGGAGGTGACCTCTGAGCCCTTGGAACATCCTGCTTGATGAGAAGCCTGGAGCCTCGCAGGATAATCTTTGCTGCAAGCAAGTTCATGTGGGGCCTCCGCTGGACCTCTGCAGGAGCTTGGAGACTGAGGTCAGCCAGTAAAAACCCAGACACCAAGGCTCAAGGGTGCCCCTGATGGCAATACGTCCCCGTGCGCTAACACCTCACTGCAGAGAGAATCTGGCACTGTCCCCGTGAGCCCCACGGCTCCAAGGGGCATCTGGGACTCCTTCCTGTTGTCCTTCAGTGACAACAAGCTGCACCACATGTGTAACAGCTCTGCTGAGCCCTGCGAGCCCTTTAGTGAGTTACTGAAGCTGCCCTTTGGGGTCCTCTGAATGACACCATGGCTGCCAGGGGCTCAGAGCCAAGAATGGCGCTAAATTCCAGCAGCTGTGCTGACTCTGCTGACTGGATAACTGGGGTCATTCTCCAAAAGTCAGGACACAGTTGAAGGGTGGCGGGGGTGGGGGTGGCTTTCAGAAATCAACGCACACTGGAACACAGGCGCACTCACATAAGTTCTCACGCGAGCACACGCGCGTGCTCACGCACCCTCAGAGCACAGACTGGCGTTTCCCAAACGTGACTCGTTCAGGTCCATGCTTGTCTGCTGTCAATCTCGGCACCCCCTGCCTTCTTACTTACCTAGGATATTTCTCCAAATTGGGCTTTTTACACCTAAATGCACTTTTTATTCAAAAGGGGACCTTTATGTCATCCCTGCAAATGGAAAGAGGCACTACTTGTGCTATTTCAGTGGTTACCATGAAAATAAATGTGATGAAAATAGAGTAGCATGGTCACCTGCAGCGCATGGTGGAGCAGGTGGGAGCCGCCCGCTCTAGGCTCTCTGACTGTAACGGGGACAGAAGGGTAATTTCTTGGGATGGAGTCACAAGGGAGCCTAACCTCCCACCGTGTGGCTCCAAGCTGTCCAGGGAACACACCAGCACATCTGAGGGACAGGGTGGGGTGAGGACATGGAATCAGAATGGGGCAGACAGGCTGGTTACCAGGTCCCAGGCCCCAGCACTTCTTGCTGTGGCCCCATGGTCACACCAGCCCTGCCCCACACCAGGAAATTGGTCTCTGGGCATCTCACCTCACTGCCCCTGCAGCAAGACCTCAAGTTTGGATGAATAAGGAGTCTGGGAGAACCGCTCCCCGATCCTCCCTAGGCTGGGGTAACCCCACGGTCAACTCCATAGCTGCCCCCATCCCCAGTGGAACTGATCTGCCACCGTCCACCTGAACCCACAACAATGATGCACCCTCTCAGGGTCCAGCCCTTCCCGTCAGCCTTCCCATTCCCTCCCAGGGCTTCTGGGTGTGTGTTTGTGCTCAGTTGCTGTCATCAGACTCTGCAAACCGATGGAATGTTGCCTGCTAGGCTCTTCTGTCCAGGGGATTTCCCAGGCAAGAATACTGGAGTGGATTGTTATTTCCTTCTCCAGGGGATCTTCCTGACCCAGAGATAAAACTCATGTCTCCTGCATTTCCTGCATTGGCAGGCAGATTCTTTACCACTGAGCCATCTGGGAAGAGCTTCTGGGACCACTTTATAAACCAGAGTCCTGTCTCAGAGGCCACGGCAGGAAGAGGGGTAAACCAAGACAGGAGCTAAGAGTAGACACACTCCCACCCCCATCTGCCTTCCCTGAAAGACTGCTTCAGAGGCCAAGGCACGAGCTGTCACCAACTCAGGACCCACGGTATCAACTCTGACTACACGGCTGCTCAGCCCAGCCTAGGCCTAAACTCCGATCTCTGCTGGAAAGGTGTGGCTGAAAGTGTTTTGCTTGTTCTAGGTTCCCAGCTGTGGCTGGAGCCATAGCAAGGAGTCTGGCCAAACTCTTAATTCATGCCCAGTGCCCAGGCACCCTGCTTGGATGATTTATTAAAGCGATGAGGTCCACTCAGTATGGCATTTTGTTCCAATCTCACCTCTGCCAAAGGACCTGGTGAGCTTTAGTATAGGATGCAGTGGTCTGAGACCAGGAATCAGTCAAGGGACCGGAAGGCAAGGCCACAGCCATCCGTGGGTCTGACTTTTCTGACTCAACTGCTGTGGCTTTGGGGATCAGTGGGCCTGGGATTTAGAGGCAACTGACAGACATGGGAATATCTTTTAGACATAGGCAAGGCTCGTTTCAGGCAGACTCTCCACCCACCGTCGCAGTTCCTGGACAAATGTACTTGGCAGAGCCTGATGCTTCAAGCTTGTGTCACTTGTCACTTGTGTCATCTAAAGCATCAGCTGGAGCATCAGCTGGTGAGGCCCAGCCTCCTGGGCGGGTCCAGACTCAGTCCTGTGGTAGGCACCCGCAGGGGACACCCAGGGCACAGGGGGCAGGACGCCAAGGGCAGAGAACCTGGAGAAGGCAGATGGGGAGGGCCCAACCAGCCAGGGCGCCCTTTCCTCCGCTCTGCTCTGTAAATGTCTGGGTGCCAGGAGCCCGGGCCTGCAGGGGTGCTGCTTGGAGGTGCCTGTGGGAGAGGCCACGTACTCACTTTTTGGGCCTGTAGTCCGGGATGGTACGGTCCAGGGAGATGCGGTCGCTGAGCTGTGCATTGTACCCATATTCCTCGAACTTGCCTTCCGTCTCCTGGCTGTCATCCCGCAGCGTGGCCGCCATGCCGCCCTGGCCCAGGCCTCCTGGCCCCTCCACCAGACCAATGGGCTTGGCAAGACCTGGTGGGAGAAAAGAAGGGGTCAGGCAGGTTCCAGGTCCTACCGTGTCCCTCCCCCACCCTCCTCCCCGCCTCGCCCTGACAGCCCCTTTCTTTCGGATGCAAGCACAGCCAATTTCTCACATGTTGCAGAATTCCAACTATAGGACATTGCAGGAAGGCAAAGCTATGGGAACAGTATAAGGACCAGTGCCAAGGTTTCAGGGTAGGAATGAACAGACAGAACCCAGAGAATTTTTAGGGCAGTGAAACTTTCTATGATGATGGATACATGTTAACATACATTTGTTCAAACCCAGAGCAAGTAGGACACCGAGAGTGAACCCTCATGTAAATTATGGACTTTGAGTAATTAGGATGAGTCAATGTAGGTTCATTAATCTTAACAAATGTACCACATTAATGCAAGGTGTGAATAACAGGGTAAACTGAGTCAGGGGAGGGGCTACATGGCAACTCTCTGTACTTTCTACTCAGTGTTTCTGCAAACCCAAAACTGTTCGAAGAAGCAAACGCTACTGGGTTTTTTTAATGTCAAATAAAAATAAGTGAACTTTAAAAATGTAAAGCAGCTGCTCCCAATCCTTAATATTGTTGATCGTCGTAATTCCAACTAATTGCACATCCACACAATGCAACGCTACTTTGGGATGGAAAGGAAGGAACTACCAAATATGCAACAACCTGGATGAGTCTCAAAAGTATTGTTGAGCAAGAAGCTTCCCAAGGCACAGAGGAAAACATAAGTACAATTCTATTTACCATCAACTACAGATTGGCTATGGTTTTCCAGTAGTCTTGTGTGGATGTGAGAGTTGGACTGTGAAGAAAGCTGAGCACCGAAGAATTGATGCTTTTGAACTGTGGTGTTGGAGAAGACTCTTGAGAGTCCCTTGGACTGCAAGGAGATCCAGCCAGTCCATTCTGAAGGAGATCAGTCCTGGGTGTTCTTTGGAAGGAATGATGCTAAAGCCAAAACTCCAGTACTTTGGCCACCTCATGCAAAGAGTTGACTCATTGGAAAAGACTCTGATGCTGGGAGGGATTGGGGGCAGGAGGAGAAGGGGAAGACAGAGGATGAGATGGCTGGATGGCATCACTGACTTGATGGATGTGGGTTTGGGTGAACTCTGGGAGT
>NW_011494884.1:1972908-1979417 GCF_000754665.1 Bison bison bison
CAGTACTTTGGCCACCTCATGCAAAGAGTTGACTCATTGGAAAAGACTCTGATGCTGGGAGGGATTGGGGGCAGGAGGAGAAGGGGAAGACAGAGGATGAGATGGCTGGATGGCATCACTGACTTGATGGATGTGGGTTTGGGTGAACTCTGGGAGTTGGTGATGGACAGGGAGGCCTGGTGTGCTGCAATTCATGGGGTCGCAAAGAGTCGGACACGACTGAGCGACTGAACTGAACTGAACAGATTGGCACTTGCCACAGGCACTTGCCATCTACCTCTACAAGGATTAAGTCATGTGCTGCTGTGGCTGCCAACCTTCCACACCCTCTGAAGGAGCTCAGGGTGGAGAGCAGAAACAAGGCATTCTGTTGAGTCCTGTCCCAAGACCATATAAGCAAAGCCCAGAAACAAGGTCCTCTCTGGAACTGCCTGAACCCCCTTTGTAATTTGCCAAAAGCCCCTCTGATCACCACCAGCAGGCTTCCTGACTCCAAGTTAGGCAAAAGTGCCCATCCTGTTACCCATCCTACAGCACCCTAGCCAATCACCTGATGCCAACCTTCCAGCAGGCATTTTCTTTGTCTTGAGGCTATAAAATTTGGCTATTAACTCATGAAAACTGTCGACTTTCCCAGGTCTGTCAGGAGGTTGGCCCACTACACTCACAGTGCCCACTGCTCTTTATTCTTAATAAACTCACTCCCTTCTGAAATGCTCTGTGTCTGGAATTTCTTTTCCAATCTGTGTTTAGACCACCTCAACACTCTGGGCTCTGGGAAAACCAGCAGGACAGGTCTTCAGATAGATATTCTCAGGAGCTGATCTTATGAGCCCAACTCTTATATCTCCTCATATCTAGAAAAGCACTAAAATCCTTCATGGTGGCGACTGTTTCTTGGGACTAGCAGAAACTTCATGAGATAAGCAGAAACTTCCTACAAAAAAAAAAATAAGTGCTTGATTGCCTGTACTCCCCCTTCACCAAAATCACATATATACTGTCTTTCCCCACTACTTCCTTGGAGCAGTTTCTCAGAAGTATCTGAGGTGCTCTATCTGGGTCACAGTCCTCATTCTGCCTCAAATAAAAACCTAACTTGCAACTCTCTTGCTGTGCATTTTTTAAAAGTTGAAATTACAAAAGTTCAAGAACAGATGAAGCTACTCTCTGGTGACACCAGGGGACCTCCAGGATGAGGGTGGCACTTGCTGAAAAGGAACCCTCCCGGGGTGACCAGGGCAGGGATTGGGAGAGGGCTGACCTCCGTCTTCCACATGCCCAAGGGTCTCCTCTGCTTACAGGAGCCAAGGACCTGTGAGTGCCTGAGAAGGACAAGTCAGGGGAGCAGTCTTCTGGAATGTTCTATTTGGTCACTTGTGCCAGGAGAGGAGACATCATCCCAGGGGGAATCAGGGACCAGAGCAGTGCCCACAAGGCAAGGACCACACACCTTGCTCTCTCTGGGATGGACGACTGTGGGGCATCTTGGCTTTGAGAGTGAGGTCCAGGGAGCAGAAGCTTAAGACAGAAAGGGTTGAAGTGAACTCCCATCCTGGAAATGCATTTATTAGCTTTCACAGAGAAGTTTCTGGTCTTAGTTCAGGCCACTAGAAGTGCCAACCTGAGAAATATCTAACACTGATGTCACATGCTGCTCCACACTGGATATCAGGCTCTTCCCTTGTGATACGCACTCCCTCCTTAAGGTTTTAAATTAATTAAGCAAGAAGTCCACTTGGCTGGGGGGTCTAATGCATGATACCTATGCAAGTAAACCCAAACCTAAGCCTGTGAATACCTCAAGGTTAGGAAATGGAAATCCCAATCACACACAGCCAATCACAGCTAACTACACAAAGCTGGGCTTTAAGCCCTACCAATCAACAACCTCCTTTGTTTTTACACTTTTTCTCTATACTTTCTCCAGCTCCTGGGGGTGGGGCGCTCTACCACTTCCTGTTGGAGGTTGTCCCATTCCAGTCAATTTTTGTCCAAACATGATCTTTTTTTCTTTTTTTTGGTCCAGTGGCATTCAGGATCTTAGTTCCCCAACCAGGGACCAAACTGGCACCTTTTGCAGTGGAAGCATGGAGCCCTAACCACTGGACCAACAGGGAATTCCCCAGCCCAAATATAATCTTAAGATTTTTTTTTTTATTGCTTTGCATTTTTTTAATATTATTATTATTATTTTTACTTTATAATATTGTATTGGATTTGCCATACATCACCATGCATCTGCCATGGGTTAATCTTAAGATTTGTAATCTGCCTCAGTTTATCTTTTAACACTTCCCAGTGAGGGCAGGAATGTGGGGGGCTGACCTCCCTCCTCCATACACACAAGGGGCTCCTGTGCTTACCAAAGCCATGGCCACAGGCTCCAGGGACCTCCCATGATCCAGAATATTCCATTTTAAATGACAAATGTAGCATTGGTATCTATGCTGAACTGAAGGATACTTGTTGGATGTAAAATTGAAAAATCACATGACGCAAATCACTTCCAGTTATTTTAATACTGCAAAATATATATAATCATGCTGTTTTTAAACGTCTGTACTGTACTTGCAATTTTCTTTGAAAGGTCTGTAAATAGATGTCTCCCATGAGCACATGTACTTCCAGACCTAAAGAGAAAGTCTCACGGCTCATTGGGGCCAGAGACTGTGTGTAGGGGGGCCGGGGGGGGGCCTGGGCCCACTGACCCTGACCCGCTGTAGTCAGGCCCTGACAGCGGCAACCAGACTCCTTCACACCAGTTTCCGTTTGCAAAAGCAGAAAGCACGCACTGGAAAATTCAAACCATCCAGAAAGTTATAAAACACGGACTTAACGTTTCCTGCGCTGTCTCCCTCTCTTCAAGGGAAATAATTTTCTTGCGGTTTTAGGCTTTCTCCTTTTGTCCACTGCCGGCACACATAATAATTTTATGTGGCTAGTTCTTGCTCTGTCAGCCTGAGACAATTTCCCTTGCCTTCCTGGCATGAAAGATGAGGATTTAGTCCTACCGCCTACATCCTTGTCCCTCTTCCTCCCTCCCTTGATTTTTCCTAGCTATGTTATTATTTTTAGTTATTCTCATGGTTACTTTTGTGACCTTAAAAGGAACACTTAAGGATCTATTTCAGGAAATATCCACTTTAGCTGCTGTCTATGGACTCCCTACCAGGTTAGATGAGAAATTAGCCTACTCCCAGGGTTGCTGTTCAATGATATGAAGTTTCGGTGTATATGTATTTGTTTCAGGGATACATATATATCTGAACCAACTTGGAGGTCTACTGCGGAACACTGTGCCTAGTTAGCAATACTGCCTTGCGCACTTAAAAATGTGTTAACGATTCACTTGGCTGTACACCTGAAACCAACAAAGCTTTGTATTCAACCACACTCCAGTTAGAAACATTTTTTTTAATGTGTTAAGAAGGCAGATCTCATGTTCAATGTTCTGACCACAATAAAAATAAAAACATAAAATGTTGAACTGCAAAAAACAGAAAAGACCTTAACATACTTCTCTCTGCATCTTCCATTTAGCTTTGCCATCACTTTGATAGTGTCAAAGATCATTTGAGGGCTTCCCTGGTGGTCCAGTGGCTAAGACTCTGCACTTCCAATGCAGGGGGCCTGGGTTTGGTCCCTGGTCAGGGAACTAGATCCCCCATGCAGCAACCAAGGCCCAGTGCAGCCAAATAAATAAGTTTTGGTTTTTTTTTTAAAAGACCGTTTGTAACATCTACATTTTGCTCTGTAATTACAATCGAGATTTCCGCAGATTGGTCCATGCATTGATTCTAAAATGAGAGAGGAGGCCACATTTGCCACATGGTGATGATGTAAATACTATTCTCTGTGGAGCCAGGCAATGTGAGTCCATGAGGACCAAAGTGGAATTCTATCAGTAACTGCACCCACGCACCTAGTGAAGATTTTTCAAATGTCAAGACAGTATTGATGGCTTTTTCTGACATTCTGTTAATTTCCCCCAAGTATGCATATTTTGGTTTGCATCTTTTTTTTTTGGTTTGCATCTTGACTTTATTTTTTAAAAAAATATTTGTTTATTTGGCTGTGTCAGGTCTTTGTTGTGGCACATGGGATCTTTCATTTCATCTAGAGGGCTTCTCTCTAGTCATGGTGCGGGGGCTTAGTTGCCACAAGGCACGTGGGATGTTAGTTCCTCCATCAGAGATTGAACCCACGTCCCCGGCAGTGGAAGGTGGATTCTTAACCACTGGACCTCCAGGGAAGTCCCTGCATCTTGGCTTTCTGTACAGCATTATAGGGTGAAAGTAGAAGGAAATGGCAACCTGTTCCAATATTCTTGGGCTTCCCTGGTAAAGTATCTGCCTGCAATGCAAAACACCCAAGTTTGATCTCTGGGTTGGGAGGATCCCCTGGAGGAGGGAATGGCAACCACTCCAGTAACTTGCCTGGAGAATCCCATGGACAGAGGAGCCTAGTGAGCTACAGTCCATGGGGTTGCAAAGAGTCGGACACGACTGAGCAACTAACACACACTTGTCCAATATTCTTGTTTGGTAAATCCCATAGACAGAAGAGGCTGGTGGGCTACAGTTCATGGGGCTGCAAAAGAGTCAGACATGGTTTAGTGACTAAACAACAACAAACATAAAGACGATAACAGTAACAGTCAGGTAGCATGTGTCTTTTAGATATGAGCACATTCACTTCCCACAACACCCCTGTGAGGTAGGGCTATAATTCACCCCATTTTGCAGATGAGTTAACTGAGGCACAGAGAGGTCAAGTGACCTGCTCAAGGTCACACAGTTTGCAAGCACCAGAACCCGCATCTGCAGGCAGGCAACATGGCACCATAGGAAGGTGCTTCACTGCTATGTGCTGCTGCCTCTCCAGAGCTTCCGAACCCCTGCCTACGGAATGGGGTCCAGGTTCCTCCCACAGATTCTCCTCACAGCAGGGCTGGGACTAGACCAAGGTGCCTGGGGTGCAGGATTCAAGGAAATCCCTGCTGTGAGGGTCCCCTCTCTCAGAAAACTCTCCATGTCTTTACTCCCTGAATCAGCCATCTGCAAGGTGCCCACATCCACAAATAACCACAAAAGCACCATGCGTGTTGATTTGAGGGTTATAAATAAAGTTTACTGAGCAAGTGGGTTCACAAATGCAGGATCTGTGAATATCAGGGCAGGGCTGCCCTTCAATATTGTCAGCTACAAGTTGGCACTTGCCATGGGCACTTGCCAGCTACCTCTACAAGGACTGAGTCATGTGCTGCTGCAGCTGCTGACCTTCAACACCCCTGAAAGGAGTTCAGGGTGCAGAGCAGAGATGAGGCACTCTGTGCTTGAGTGAGGGGAGAACTGGGAGGACAGGTCTTCAGATACTTAGACATTCTCAGGAGCTGATTTTATGAGCCAAATTCTTGTATCTCCTCATATCTAGAAAAGCATTAAGATCCTTCATGGTGACGACTGTTTCTCATGACCAGAAAGAAGCTTCATGAGACCAGTAGAAACTTTCTGGAAAAATATGTGTTTGGTAGCATGTATTCCCCCTTCACCAAAATCATATATATGTTTCAGTTTCAGTTCAGTCGCTCAGTTGTGTCCAACTCTTTGCGACCCCATGAACCACAACATGCAGGCTTCCCTGTCCATAACCAACCCCCAGAGTTTACCCAAACTCTTGTCCATTGAGTCAGTGATGCCATCCAACCATCTCATCCTCTGCCATCCCCTTCTCCTCCTGCCCCCAATCCCTCCCAGCATCAGGGTCTTTTCAAATGAGTCAGTTCTTTGCATCAGGTGGCCAGAGTATTGGAGTTTCAGCTTCAACATCAGTCCCTCCAATGAATACCCAGGACTGATCTTCCTTAGGATGGACTGGTTGGATCTCCTTGCAGACCAAGGGACTCTCAAGAGTCTTCTCCAACACCACAGTTCAGAAGCATCAATTCTTCAGCACTCAGCTTTCTTTATAGTCCAACTTACACATCTATACATGACTACTGGAAAAACCATAGCCTTGACTAGACAAACCTTTGTTGACAAAGTAATGTCTCTGCTTTTTAATATGCTGTCTAGGTTGGTCATAACTTTCCTTCCAAGGAGTAAGCGTCTTTTAATTTCATGGCTGCAATCACCATCTTCAGTGGTTTTGGAGCCCAAAAAAATTAAGTCAGCCAGTGTTTCCACTGTTTCCCCATCTATTTGACATGAAGTGATGGGACCAGATGCCATAATCTTAGTTTTCTGAATGTTGAGCTTTAAGCCAACTTTTTCACTCTCCTCTTTCACTTTCATCAAGAGGCTCTTTAGTTCTTCACTTTCTGCCATAAGGGTGGTGTCATCTGCATATCAGAGGTTATTGATATTTCTCCCGGCTATCTTGATTCCAGCTTGTGCTTCATCCAGCCCAGTGTTTCTCATGATGTACTCTGCATATAAGTTAAATAAGCAGGATGACAATATACAGCCTTGACGTACTCCTTTTCCTATTTGGAACCAGTCTGTTGT
>NW_011494884.1:1979517-1985708 GCF_000754665.1 Bison bison bison
AGAGGCAGGTCAGGTGGTCTAGTATTCCCATCTCTTTCAGAATTTTCCACAGTTTATTGTGATCCACACAGTCAAAGGCTTTGGCATAGTCAATAAAGCAGAAATAGATGTTTTTCTGGAACTCTTTTGCTTTTTTGATGATCCAGAGGATGTTGACAATTTGATCTCTGGTTCCTCTGCCTTTTCTTCTCCCCTACCTTTAGAACAGTTTTCTCACAGCTATCAGAGGTGCTGTCTCCCAGGCTGCAGTCCCCATTTTGTCCCCAAATAAAACTTAATTCGAAACTCTCATGTTGTGCATTTTTTTCTAGTTGACAATAATTTAGCCTTTACTGTGGACATGCTGATGGGACCAGCTGGACATGGTCAAGGTTGGAACCAGAGCCCCGGGAGCCTTGCTTGCATTCTTCTTTGCTCATCCCCCAACAGCCATGGAGCCTGGAGGGAACATGAGCTGGTAGAGTGAAAGGAGAAGGAGTGACTGAGCCTGGCAGCTAGGGTGGGCAGCGAACCAGCAAGCCAGCTCCATGGGTGCACACCCCTGAGACTGAGCCCTGGAGGAGGGAGGAACAGCAGCCCTTAGAATAGCAGTTATCAATCTAGAGCAGCGCCCCCTGGAGGACACAGGCTGCAGGGACCCACTCAAAATATCTGATTCTGCAGGTCCAGGTGGGCCAGAGAGCTGGCGTCTCTGAGAAGGCCCCAAGGGATGCTGATGCTGGCTGGGGATCCCACGTGGAGGACCTCTGCCGTGTGTGGAACAGGGGCTCATGGCCTTTCACCTTTTCAAGGGTACATGATACACTGCAGACAGGAATAATGTACAGACACTGCTTCTGGGCTCTAGAGGTGCTGAGAGCCAGGCCAGCGTCCTGGGTGGGTAACTTCTGGGCCTCGTCCTGGCCCCTCTTGCTCTGCTGATGGCTGACCCAGGGGAGGCAGCAGGGGCTCTGAGAGGCTGGGCCTTCAGAGCACCCCTGCACCCGCTCAGGGAGGCAAGCCCCGCCAACTTTGGATCTCTGATAGTCCTCATCACAGTTCTCTGGAGCAGGAGACATCTGTCACAGCTCCCCTGATTGAAAACCCATGGATCTGATTTCACTTTGAAGGAAAGTCACGCACATCGGTGCTTCCCTGCAGGGTTCCCGGAGCTCTCATCTCCCCTCTTTTCTCACATCCCAGCATTGACTCACATCTTTTCTCACAAAGAATTCCTTCTACAGAGGCAGGATTGATTGATCCCCCAGGAAATGAGGGCAAATGGAGAGAGAGGGAAATTGTAAAGATTAAAGATGGCTCAGCCGTTACTGTGGGATCTGAGGCCCACATTTCCCTGAACCTATGGTCAGGGAGGGCCTGCCAAGGCCTTCTGGAGTCACACCTGCAGTGGGTTTTCCTCCTCAGACCTGCCAACTCCAAGGTCCACCAAATAACCGGCACAGGGGGTAAGGGTGGGTGTTGGGGGACAGCCAGGTCCCCTCTTTCCCACCCTGCTTCTGGGGGGCTCCTGTTCCAATTAATTGTCCTTGGTTTGAGGGCCCCTGAAAAAGCAAAAGACCAGATTCTGCAGACGGTTGTGGGTTGAAACATGCCCCTCTCCCCCTCCCGCCAAAGACATGCCAAGGTCCTGACCCTGCTGACCCGTAGGTGCGAACTTATTTGGATAGAGGGTCTTTGCAGATGTAGTTACGATGAGGTCATCCTGAATGGGGCCCCAGTGACTAGGACCTTATATAAGATGGAATTGGGGACACACACACAGACAATGGCGAGCAGAAGTGGTGACAGCAGTGATGTGGCCATGAGCCCAGGACAGCTGGGGCCGCCAGGAGTTGAAAGAGGGAGGAAGGATCTTTTAGGGGAAACACTGACCGAAACCGCCCATGCTGGCCAGGCATCACAGTAACCATTTGCGTGAGTTATTTTAGGACAGGAGGTCCTGGTAAGGAACATGGAACTAATAAGCCACCACCAACCAGGAATGACTCATTGGAAAAGACCCTGATGCAGGGAAAGATTGAAGGCAGGAGGAGAAGGGGATGACAGAGGATGAGATGGTTGGATAGCATCACCAACTCGACGGACATGAGTTCGAGCAAGCTCTGGGAGATGGTGAAGGACAGGGAAGCCTGGCATGCTGCAGTCCATGGGGTTGCAAATAGTCGGATACGACTGAGCGAATGAACTGAACTGAACTGTACTGAACCAGAAGAGTTCAGGAAGGGTCAAAAGGTGACAGCGCATGTCCTACCACCTCCCAGGATCCTTCTCACTGGCATCTATCTTGGCTGAGTGACGCGTGCATCACCAGGAAAGACCCTAAGTCAGAATAATTGGCCAAAGACAACCTGGAAACTAATCCCATCATCACAAAACCTGAGATTGGGAGCCACGGGGCAGAACAGTCCTCTTGGGTTCCCTGACCCTCCTGCTCTCTGCCCAGGCACCCCTTCCCAATAAAGTCTCTTGCTTTGCCAGCACATGTGTCTCCTTGGACAATTCATATCCGAGTGTTAGTCAAGAGCCCACTCTCAGGCCATGGGAGGGGTCCCCCTTTCTGCAACAGATCTGTCCCTGGAGGCTCAGAAGGATCTCAGCCCTGCTGACACCTTGGTTTCAGGTATCTGACCTCCTGGACCGTGAGAGGGCAACGTCTGCTGCTTTGGCCATCAGGTCTGTGGCGTCTTGTCAGAGTGGCACCAGAAAACCTACACACAGATGCAACCTCACCCCACCCGCGGGGACACGGATCCCGAGAACTGGGCGTGCCAGGGTGGAGCAACAGTCACATCCCACAGGCGCTCAGCCTGTCGTCCGGCTGATGCGTGCCCATGCAGGTGCAGATTCAGAGGCGCTGGGCTTCCTCAACAAGAGCGGAAGGGTGGTTTTTCCTGTTTTGAAATCCTCCATTTCCTCCTCCAGGGAAGGGTGACCCAAGCTTCTCATTTTATCCTTGAATAGATGTGATTTTGAGAACAATGGGAAATTTGCATTCATTAGCTCAGCCTTTGAAACTTCTGTTGGACAACTTTTCAGACAATCCGACAAAGGAGACAAACAAAAGCCAGCATCCTCTCTGCATTTTTGGGACTGGAGGTCGCTGCAGTGGCCAAGCCATGACAGGTGCAGCCTACATCTGTCTCCTTTACCCCCAAGGGCCTTTCTGTGCCAAGATCTTTCATTCTGCCCACTTCACAGAGAGCCCCGAGGCTCTCCCTGGCCACCCAGCCTCTTAGCCACATGCTCTAAACTTCTGAGTATCTCAAAGAAGCATCTTAGAGAGGACTCATAAAGATCATCGGTTTTTCATTTTGACACCAGGGACATTTTAATTACAATTATTACTATTCCAAAATCACTGCGGATGGTGACTGAAGCCATGAGAATAAAAGACACTTGCTCCTTGGACGAAAAGCTATGACAAACCTAGACAGCGTATTAAAAAGTAGAGACATTACTTTGCCGACAAAGGTCCATATAGTCAAAGCTATGGTTTTTCCAGTAGTCATGTATAGATGTGAGAGTTGGACCATAAAGAAGGCTGAGGGCCAAAGAATTGATGCTTTTGAACTGTACTGTTAGAGAAAACTCTTGAGAGTCCCTTGGACTGCAAGGAGATCAAACCGGTCAATCCTAAAGGAAATCAACCCTGAATGTTCATCGGAAGGACTGATGTTGAAGCTGAAGCTCCAATACTTTGGTCATCTGATGCAAAGAGCCGACTCATTAGAAAAGACTCTGATCCTGGGGAAGATTGAAAGCAGGAGAAGAAGGGAGCAACAGAGGACAAGATGGGTGGGTAGCATCACCGACTCAATAGACATGAAATTGAGCACACTCAGGGAGATGGTGAAGGACAGGGAAGCCTGGTGTGCTGCAGGCCATGGGGTCTCAAAGAGTCGGACCCAACTGAGTGGCTGAACAACTATTACTACAGTCTCAAGAAAGAAGGGGCTACACTACATCCTGGGCAGGAAGGATTCACCCTCATGACAGTATACTAGTGGAAGGCCTCTGGCTGTGCCTTGGCCCAGGCTGGTGACCAGTGTGTAGGTGAACACCAGGCCCTCACTGCAGATGAGTGACAGAAGGCTTCAAGGGCACCTGCTGCTCCATAGTGCTCCTGACTGCATAATTCCCCTCCAGGAAGGTAAAGGGCTCCCTCCATGGGGCGGATACCAGCTCTTTCCCCTCTCAGCTGGGGTTAGAGGTAAGGATGGTGGTGGGAACACTCACAGTTAGCACAGCTTGAGGACCAACTAAGTGACGGTGGATAACCAGTGCGGCCGTGTCACAGCATCTAGATTGAACACAAGCCTGGTCAGGGGATCCGCAGAAGCTCTCTGCATGCCCAGTGGGGCATCACATCTTACTCAGAAAATGAGCTGCCAGCTGGAGTTCAGGAAGCTTCTCCAGCTCAGCGGGAAGGCCAGGATGAACAAGGCTTCCCAGACACCCACTGGCTCCCGGCTTCTGCACCGCCCTTGCAGAGGGGCCCGGGGAGCACAAAAGTCAGGGGAGCACAAGGGGCAAAGCTGCATCCTGCTTTTGCTGCCACTTCAAGTTACTGTCAGGACTTGCCTGTTGGTCCACTGGTTAAGAATCGGTCTGCTGATGCAGGGGATGTAGGTTCGATCCCTGGCCCAGGAACTAAGATTCCGCAAGGCAACTTAGTTGCCTTGGAGCAACAAAGCCCACATGCTGCAATTACTGAAGCCTGAGAGCTCTGGAGCACTTGTGTTACAACTGAAGAGTCTGTGTACCACCATGAAAGGTCTCGTGTTAATGCAACTAAGACCCCATGAATAAATAAAGATGAAAAAGAATAAAGTTACTGTCAGTGTCTCCCACACTGTTTTATGTGAGTCGATAATAATTATAATTAACAGCCATCTTTTAAACCACCATGATATTTAAACATTTACTTAACAGTTCCTCTATGCTTATACATTTACTTATTTTACATATTTAGGATCATGTTCTTATTTCAGAAATTGAACCACTGGGTCAAGGGTAAAATATTTTTGTGGATCTTGGTGCCAAATTACTTTCCAAAAGGGTTAGATGTGCTTTATACTGTGGTCAGCAGTATCTGTTTTTATGTTTCTAATTAGAAAGTGCATTTCTTCTGATTGAAAAAGTCATAAATACTTATTGTGGAAAATTCTGAAAACATATACACACAGAATCACCCAGGATGTCACTCCACCAGGAAAACCAGTATCAATATTTTAGTGCCCTATATTATTTTTATAAGTTTACATATAATAGTTTCAAACAAGTTTAATAAATACATGTGATGTATATATAAGTCCATGTTCTGTTCTTATCGCTACATCTTAAGCATTTTCTTATGTCACTAAAAATTCTACATAAGTGTAACTTTATATGGCTGCAAACATAAAATCTCATCTTGTGATTGTACCATTTATTTCTTCATCTGTCCATCAAAAATATATGATGTATCTCAAATGTCAAGAGCTGTGCAGGGTGCTGGCCATCTTTGTCTACACAAAGGGAGGTGGCCCACTCAGTTGTGCTCTAGCCCAGGTGGGTAACCTGCTCAGGTATGCTCCAGCTCAGTCCAGGTAGACAGGAGCTGGACTCACCAAGGCAGAACAGGTGCCTGAGGCCCCAACACAGAGGCCTGGTGGGTGGGTGGCTCTCCTAGGAGCCCAGATCACTGGGAGCTCAGGTGCAGGGAACGGAGTTGGGTCCCGGGCTAAAGGAAGCAAGTGGTCAAGGTTGGGCTCCAAGAGGGCAGGCACAACTCATGGGCCCTTTTCAAATCCAAAGTCCCACCATGCCCCTGCAGATGGAGTGTGTGTCCAGAACTCTCTCTGCTCCAGTGCTCTTGTCCAGAACCCGAGGTGACACTTTCAGTGAAACGCATTTGGTTTCTGAGGTAGAGATTGGACTTTCGAGAGGAAAAGTGGCTTCCGTTTGAGGATTGGGTGACCAGAGGGCCCTCCCCTCTCAAATTCATCATCATGGCTGTAATTGGCAGAGATCGCACACGGATGTGAAAGGCTGCTGAAGGCCCACAGCAATTCTACTTTTATGGAATAATCATTGGAAGTTCCTTTCCCGTGACCTGAGGGAACGCAGTTTTCTAATTAGAAGAGATAATTTGGAAGACACCATGGGGAGGAGGAGACAGCTCTATCAGAGCATGGGTGTGAGATGCTATT
>NW_011494884.1:1985808-1986997 GCF_000754665.1 Bison bison bison
GGGTTGGGGAGGGGGGAGCGGCTAGGAGGAGTTTGGATCCCGTTTCCCAGACGCTTTCTCTTGTGCCCTGAGAAAAGTGACAATGGCTGTCAATGATAAATAGGACTGTCACTTGGCATGTGTCAGGGGGCCAAAGGGAGTGGTGGGGATGGGGTGAATGGGTGCACACGCCCCACGCACAGTGGCCACTGCTCCAGATTTAATGGGTCCAAAAACACTAGATCTTCTAGACTTCCGAGAGAAGGCAGCAGTACATATTCGTATCTCTAAATATTAGCATCTCATTCATATTTTGGAAAAAAAATCACATTAAGTTAACAAATAGAGTTTATATCTGTTAGTTAGCTGGGACGGGTGTGGTGGGCTGAGTAATGTCTCCCAAACGTATCAGGTTTTAATCCCCAGATGTGTGAACGCATTGCCTTATATGGGACCCTGCAGGTGGGATTAAGGTATTACCCTTGAGATGAGAGATAGATGGGTTACCCAGGAGGGCCCCAAATGCCATCACAAGTGTCCTTGAAAGGAGAGGGCAGGGAAATCTGACACAGAGAGGAGGCCTGTGGCATGGAGCCTGGGCCGGCAGTGAAGGCACAAAGGAAGGGACACCTGGGCCTCTGGGAGAGTCTGGGAAGGAGCCCCCTGGAGCCTTCAGAGAGTGTGCCCCTGCCCACACCCCGATCTTAGCCCAGGGAAACCCATCTTAGGCTCCTGACCTCTGTAACCGTGAGAGAAAAATATCTGTGTGGTTTTAAGCAACTCCCAGCCCATGAGTTGTCACAGCAGCAGTGGAGAGATGCACAGGACAGAAGAAGCCACTGTAACAGCTTCAGATGTTCATATCCTGGGTGGTCCCTTCCTCGCTCCTCTGCCCCAGGCCTCACATCCTGACATCCTCAGGATGGGGCAAGGGACCCAGCAGAGAGCTGGGTGGAGACCTGCTTGCTGAAGTGCAGTCTCATGGGGGTGGGGAGGCCCCCAGAACTGGGATCTTGGAATGGTCTGCTCTCACCAGTCCTTCCCAGGAACCCTGGGCTGGACAGTCCAACAACTTTTGTCTACAGTCGGCGCATGTGAACCACAGTGCCCTAGGGATGGTGGGGGCACAGACCATCAGATGTAGAAGTTCGGGGAGACAGGGGTAAAGGCATCTGCTGAGAAGCCACAGGAGCCAGGTGGAGGCAGGGCC
>NW_011494884.1:1987097-1996090 GCF_000754665.1 Bison bison bison
CCCAGTACCCTGACCCTGGAGTCCAGAGGGATGCTGCAGCCACTAGGTACCTCAGAACCCCAGGGTAGCCAGCTAGAATGCAGGAGCCTGGGTTCTGGGGTGCCCAGAGGCTGGGTACACCTCAGGAAACTTGGGCACTGACCTTCAGCAGACGGCCCAGACCCTGCAGGGGAGCGAGCAGCCAACAGGAAGAAGGGCCCAGCATGGGGATCAAGTCCCAGAGGCACGCCAAGTCCCCACGTGGTGTTCGTAGAAATCAGTGCAAGCAGGTCTTGTGAGAAGCCTTCCTCTGGAAGGATCCAGCAGGATGGCTTCCTAGGTCTGCTTCTTCACAGGCTGCAGCCTAAGGCCCCACCCCTACATAGCAGGGCTGCAGCCCCCGCCTCACTGCGGGTTCTGCACAGCGCCTTGAGGAGTCAAGAGCTTGTGCCCTTGGTTTAGGTGAATGGACAAGGGTGGTGGGTTGAATGGTGGCCCCAAAGCCCTGCACATGTGACCTGTGACCATGGCCTTATTCAGAAACAGGGTCTTTGCAGATGTTAACTAAGCTAAGGACTCTAGGTGAAGTCATCTGGATGAGGTGGATCCTAAATCCAACGATGAGCATCCTTACAGTTCAGAGAGACACAGAAGGAGAAGCCACATGAGGAGGGAGACAGAGATCTGAGTGAAGTGCCTACAAGCCAAGGATCGCCAGGGAGCCAGGACTGCCAGGAGCCAAGAGAAGCTGGAGAGAGGCCTGGAACAGATTCTGCCTCAGCGCCTCCAGGAGGATTCAACCTGCCAACACTTTGATTTCAGACTTCTGGCCTCTAGGACAGGGAAAGGATAAATTCTGGATGTTTACAGCTACCCTGTTTGTGGTCATTTGTTATGTAGCAGCCCCAGGAAACTCATACAATGGTGAAGGGGGAGGGGGAGGAGGGGGGAATTGTAAGAAAAAGGCCAGCGGCAAACCCCATGGTTGCTCGGCTAGCATCTACTCTCTCCATCCTTTTTATTAGTAGAACCACAATTTGTTTTGGATAGTAAAAAAAAAAATGCTAAACCGCTCACCTCCTTGGGCTGACCTTGCAGCTAGAAGTGGCACATGCCCAAGATCTGGTCATTAAGATTTAAATGGAATTTTCTGGGTGGAATTTCTGGGAAATGTGTCTAAAAGGCACAGACTCAGCTAGTATATGTGGGATCTGTTTTTGTTTTTTGCCTTTTATCTACATTCTTTCCCCCCTTTCTCCTACCTGGAATGAGGACTCAATGCCTGGGGTCCAAGCAGCCATTGTATGACCATGAAGTAGACTGTCACACAAGAGAAAGGTGGGGGCTGGAACTTAAATGGGATTGGGCTCTTGAGGATGTCTATCATCCTCTGGATTTCGTGTTCCATAAGAAAAACAAAGCATAGTGCAGTTACGTCATATCAATCAGGGTTTTGTCAGAACTCTGAATTCTCCACCCAGAGAAGTAAGGGGGTCCATGTTAGGAATAAGAGGACACCACCACAAGAAAGACCAGGCCACCTTCCCCAGTGGACTCCCACCCAAGAAGGACTTGGCTGCCCATCCCGGGCCAAGAGCCTTACAGGTACGCAGACGAAGCCACCAGCTCCAGAGGAGCTCCTCCAACCTTCCTCTCCCTCAGCAAAGTCATTTCACACTTGGCCAACCCACTCCTTCCAGCACAGAAACCTGGGCTATGTGGGCGGCTGTGATTTTTCAACTTGGAAGGAAGCGTGGCTTTCAAGCTTCCAGCTTGTCTTTGAGTCACTGATTTCCATCTGTCACGGCGACTTAAGCCAATATTCCAGGAGAGGAAGCCGCCCAAATGAAGAGGCTGCCGGTCACAAGATAATCTGAGAGGAAGAGGTCGGATGGAGACACCTTCAGGAAGTCAGAGGCTGTCCTCACCAGAAAGTCGGGCAGGACACCTCTGGAGACACACGGCAGCTGGCAGCCCAGATAAGGGGACTCCATCAGTAGGGGACCCACAGGGCCAGGCCAGGCCAGTCAGGCCAACTTGCGCCCTAAAACCACCTAAGAATGTTAGATTTAAAACCAAGTAGCAAGATCAATTGCGAAAAAGCAGTAAATATCTGACAAGATGGGAAGAAATTACCAGGACAAAAGGGAAGAACAGAAGGGATCTGAAAGATGACCGAGTCCAGGACTTGCTTTTTTCCCTGAGGATGCTCTGAACATGGGGAACTTAGGGATGCAGAGGGGAGGAAGTCAGAGGGCCAGATGGGCCCCTATGAGGGGCACATAGCCTCTGGGCGGCCTGGGGACCCACAGGCCTTGAACAGGTGTGGTAAGGAGGGGCTCTACTAAAGACCTTCCTCCTCCCAGCCCCTCACCCCCATGAACCTGGAGGAGGAGATGCAAAATTTACCCTTCCAGGCCTCCAATGAGACCATGAATCCATGCTTTCTGAAGATGATCAGCACACAGCAAACACACTGGGATGCTCGAGAAGAACAGACAGACTCCAGATGGGTGGTGCCAGGTGGTGGGTCCTTACACTCCCCTGGGATCAAAGAGGTATCAGGGGATTTCGCTGGTGGTCCAGTGGTTAAGAATCAACCTTCCTCTGCAGGGGACACAGATTAAATCCCTAGCTGGGGAACTAAGATTCCCCCATGCCGTGGGGTGATTAAACCCACACACAACAGCTAGAGAAGCCCAGGCGTTGCAAAGACCCAGTGCAGCCAGAACAAAAAAAAAGACACCATCAGTCTCCTCTCCTAGCATCACCCAGAAAGTGGGACTCCACAGTTTGCAGTGGAGAAACACATCCTACCTGCCATGACCCACTCATCACCCACCAGACTCCTGACAGTCCTCCATGTGCCTGTGACCTTGACCAGAGACTTCACGGAGCATGGGTTTGGGGGTTGAAGGGTGGCAATGATGGCAAGCCAAACATCCCACCACCCCGGCTTCCCTCTCTCTTCCCCAGTGAGAATTTAGGCTGATTTTACGTGCTTGGCTATTAATTTTAATGATTACAAAGCAGAGATAAAAGCAAGAGCCCCTGGTTTGCCTTTGAAGATAACGTCCCTCCCAGCTTCCATTTTATCCACTCTCTCCAAACACAACGGGTAATTTCATTACAGACAGGTCTTTTAAGATTCCCTGGGGACCCAAACCAATAACATATTGTCAATAGCGGGAAGACTGACTGCCCTTCTGCAACTATGAAGTCATGAAGATTTCGCAGGACACGGCAGTACCTGTAAAATATATTCTCACTGAGACTAATATAATATTTGATAAATCTTCACACATAGTACTTGTGTTCAACTAATATGAATATTTATGGGTCCAAAGCAAGGGAGATAAGGAATGACTGGAAATATCTGGCAAAATGGATTTCCTGGCTCCTTCACTTTGTTAAGTACGTGGGGCCGTGGAACGTCCCTCTGTCAGCTCTGTGCAGGAATATGTCCCCGGATTTGGGTCTGGTTGCTACTGGGGAGCAGTAATGGGGGAATGTTTGGGTGTCCTGTCACTTCAAGGTCACCTGGTTCTGATTAAAGCCTCCCGAGACTGTCAGGGTGGCCAGGGCCTGACACCCCCATGCCCATGGCATCAGACTCCAGTCCTGATGGCAGAGTCTCCCAGGAAATGCTTGTCCCCTGGACCAGCCCAGCTCTGGGGGGTCACAGGCAGAAGGAGACCTCGGAGGCTACACTCAGGTCCTTAGGGAGCTGAGAGCTTGGGTGCCACAGACAGTGAGGCTGACTCAGTGCCCCCAGCCCCACTGGGGACAGGGCTCAGCCTCACCCTGGCCTGCTTGCTGCCCTCCAGGGCAGTTGCTGCCTGCCATGCTCAGGCCAGAGCCCCAGGACTTTGTGCATAGTAGGTGCTTATGAATGAAGGAAGGAATGAATGCATGAAGGAATGAAGGAATGAATGCATGAATGAATGGGCCACCACAGGCCCCCAAGGGAAGGAAACAGAATGGGGACCAGGAGTACTGCCCCTGAGCTCTGTCCTGGAGACAGTGACCTTCCAGACAAAGAATGGTGGATAAGCATGAGAGTTTATGTTGACCTCGAAAAGGCAGGGTGCCCGCATCCCAATGTGGCCCCCCAGCTCAGTCAGCTTAAGCTGCATAACAAGTACCACCAACAGGGGGCCAAACAGCAGACATTTCTTATGGCTTTGGAGGCAAGAAGTCCAGATCAAAGCAGCAGTTTGGTTCCTGATGAGAACCCTCTCCTTAGCTTGCAGAGGGCAGCCTTCCTGCTGCGTCCTCAGGGCCCTTCCTTGGTGTGTGCATGCACAGACCATGAGATTCCCATCCTCCTCTTCTTAGGAGGCCAGTGATCCCATCACGGGGGCTGCCCTCATGACCTCACCTAACCCTAATCACATCCCAGAGGCCCCACCAGGGTTAGGGCTCCAACATAGGAATGCGGGGAACACAGACATTCAGTCCATTGCATTTCACCCCAGCTCCCCAAATTCACATCCTTCTCTCATGGAAAATACACTCACTCCATCCCAACAGCCAACAAGATGCGAGAGTCATAGGCCCACTGTCCAGTGGGTTTGTGAAGATCCGCCTGTCTGTCATCCATCATCCATCCACCTCCCCACGCATCCACTCATCCATTCAAGCATCCTTCCTTCCTCCCTCCCTCCACCCATCCATCAATTCACCCACCCATCCCGGGAACAAATATTTATTGAGAAAATGTTATGTATCAGGCATCATGCTACCCTATCTGTTCAAACTCTGCCCCATTTCAATTCTTTTCCTTCCATTGTCTTTGCTTACATTTCTGAGGAGTCACTATGTGTCAGGCACTTTCACATGCATCACCTTGTCTAATCTCCTCAAAATCCTATCATGGAAGGGTGATCATGTTTCCCATTTCACAAATGGGAAAAGCACAGCTCAGCAAGGAGAACTGGCCTGACATGGTCATCCAGTTGGGGTTTGGACCCAGGTCCATCCAACTCCAGTGTGCAGCTCCAAACTCCTCCTCATCCATGAAACCCTCCTAACCTTCAACACAACCCATCAACACAGTGCTCCCTTTTGTTGCTGATACTCAGTGCCTTAGAGGACAGAGAATGCCAGTTGGCTGCCTCTTTCCCACCTCACTGTAAATTCTCAGAGGAAAGCACCTAACCTCCGAGCTTTGGGCACACCCTCCTGTGCTCTGCACAGCAGATAGTGTTCTGTGAGTAAAGTATTAATTGGATTAAGCTATCTCCCTGATTCCCCTTCTTCAACTTCCCGTGGACATCTTGGAGCATTATGTTTTTCTGCAGGGGTGGGGCTGCATAAGAAACAGAATCACAGGCCTGGTGGAGTTGGATGAGGGGAGGTCAGAGAAACTGTGGACAAGCAGAAACCAGAGCTGGTGCTGAACCAGGTCATCTGAGCCAGAACCACATGCCAGGCATTACCCCCACGAGCTTACATGCTTCCTCCACTTACTTCTCAGAATAAAACCAAGAGATAATTACTATTTCATCCCATTGTACAGGTGAGGAAACTGAGCAAGGCTGTGAAGGAACCTGCACAAGGCTGCAGGGAGCAGGGCTGCTCACCTGGGTGTTTTGACTCCGCAGTCACATTGCAGCTGCAAGGCTCTGCCCCCATCAAGGAAGATATAAGCTTGTTTGCTTCCCTGTGTCCACTGCAAAGTGCTCAAGCACACAGAATATTAACACATTTTCCACAATATGCTCAAATAGTGTGAAAATAGTCCCAGGCACTTTCCGTTATTGTCTTTCTCTGGAATAAAATTGAAGCTTGCTGGGTTTCAGATGGGGGCTGCACATAGAACCGATTTGACTTAACTATTCTGTTAAAAGTAAAAGTAGTCCTTTTTGCTCGAGCAGGAGGTATCAGTCCTCACCACCGAGCTCACTAAGTTGATGTCTTCCAGCTCATCGTCGGGGAGGCAGGGCAGGGCAGGGACCCTGGCACCAGTGTGCCTGGGTCCCAGTCCCACTGCTGCCAGTGGGGGCTGACCTTGCTTGGCCATGGTCTCATCAGCAAATTGAAGATAGATTATCTCCTGCACAGGCTGTTGTGAGCACCAAACATGGTCACAGACCTCGAGCGCATAGCATGGTGCATCCACCTTGGTTATTGTTACCATCAGGTGAGTGCGAAGCATCTCAGAATGATGCCAACCAATGGCTGGGACTCAACTCTGGAGCTGTGAGCAACCTTTGTCCTGGGGTCTCCCCCAGAAACGTGAAGGCTGGGAAGCAGGGCTCAGGGTGTGGGAAGGAGAGCAGCCCTTCACCTGAGAATGCTCTCCAAGAGGTGGCAACATCTACAGGGTGGAGGCGAAGGATGGTGGGGGTGGCAGTGCCAGAGAGGAAGGGTTGTCCAAGATGAGAATCCCGGAGGAGGTACAGCTGGCCAGGCAGCCCCCCGCCAGTGCCCACTTGCCTTTGGAGCCAGATGGATCTTTCCTAAACTTTCCCCCTGCTCTCCAGAAAAGGCCTGGGGATGCACCACTCTTGAAGGGAATGGGGGGAGGAGATCAGCTCCCCTCGCGGCTGGGAGGTGACAAGGTCCCTCTCTGCCCAGGCCCTTGCAGCCCCTTAGGCCTTTAGCAGCCTCTCCCAGGCTCCTACCTGCCCTGTGAGGGGGTCCCACCTTACAGACCAGGGGTTCTCAGCCCCACCAACTCAGTGTTCCTATTCACAACACACATCTGTAGTGGCCCCTATTCTGAAATAGGATGTAGGTAATACAAAACCAGACATATGCTTTCTTTTTAAAAACCCATTTAATAGTACATGTGTGCTAAGCCACTTCAGTCGTGTCCGACTCTTTGCGACCCTATGGACCAGAGTCCGCCAGGCTCTTTTGTCCATGGGATTCTCCAGGCAAGAATACTGGAGTGGGTTGCCATGCCCTTCTCCAGGGGATCTTCCCAGCCCAGGGATCGAAACCTCAACTGATAACTTTATTTGCTGCCTCTCTGAGAAAATGGAAAAAAAGAGAACACCCCAGCTTCCACCCCACCTGGCTAGCTCACTTACTGTCCCTCTACCTCAGAAGCAGGAGCAGGAGGAGCTGTCCGAGGTGCTGGACAGGCCCCAGCTCCTGAGCTGGGGTGCCACCCTCTCATGGGCTCCAGGATGGGTTCTGGCACCCAATCCTCCCCTCTCAGCTAATTCTTATCTTGGAAATAACACCCTCTGTCTGCCCCATCTCCCTCTCCAGGACAGACCCTCATCTCATCCTCCTTCACAGGACTGGTTCTCAATTGGGGGAGGAGATGCCCCCAGGGGAAATTTGACAGTACTTCTCCATATCCCATGTTGCATGGGGGTCCAACCACCAGTAGTCATCCAGCCCCAAAATCCACAGTGCTTTGCAGAAAGGCCCCATGTCTGCCTCTTCCAACTTCACCCCCAACCCTCATCTAAGCTGACTTTGTCCAGGTCACCCCCACCCTTGGAGCAGCAGTCAGCCCTCAGTGCTCATGGAGTGTGACCCATCAAAGTACTCAGCGGTGCTGGTCCCCTTGATTCCCAGGATCAGACACTGGCCTGCCTCACCTCTCTTCTGGCTACTCCTCATCTCCTGGTAGACTGTCCCAGCTCGGCCAACCTGTCTCTTCCCCTGCACTCACTCCCTGGTCTGGGTGAGACCATAAAGCTATGTGGGTTTCGATAGCATCTGCATGTGGGTAACTCCTGCTATGGGCTCAACTATGTCCTCTAAAAGCTGTGCATTGAGGGGACTTCCCTGGTGGTCCAGTGGTTAAGAATCCACCTTGCAATGCAGGGGACATAAGTTTGATCCCTGATCAGGAAACTAAGGTCCCACATACCAAGGAGCAACTAAGGCTGCATGGCACAACTACTGAGCTTGCACACTCTGGAACGCATGTGCCCCAACTGGAGAGTCCGTGTACTGCAACAAAAGATCCTGCGTGTCACAACTAAGACCCCATGCAGTCAAATAAATAAATACTTTTTTTAAAAAAAGGTTGTATGTTGAAGACCTAACTTCAATGTGACTGTATCTGGAGAGGGGCCTTAGTGGGGTGATTAAGATTAAATGAGGTCACCGGGGGACCCTAAACTAATAGGACTGTGGCCTTACAGAGGGAGAGACACCAGGAATGCTCAGGCACACAGAAGAAGCCATCCGCAAGCCAGGAGGGAGGCCTCATCAGAAACCAGCCATGCCAGCACCTTGATCTTGGTTTTCAAGCCTTCAGAATTGTGAGACAATGAATTTCCGTGGTTTAAGCCCTCCAAGTGTGGTATCTGGTTAAAGCAGATGGAGCAGACTCATACAGCTCCCAGTGTGAGTCTCCAGCACGGACTCCCCGACCAATATTCTAGCCAACCCTCCAGCACGCACTGTGCCTCAGGACTCTTGCACTTGCTGGGCCTGGGGCTCCCTCCTTCAGATCTCTGCAGGTCACATCCCCATCCTTACTTTCAGACTTCACTTAAAAGTCACTCCCTTCCTGGGGCCTTCTCCAGACACTGGATGGAGATGCCAGTGCCTCTCCCCTGACACCTCATCCTTCTGCCTTATTTTGCCCCCTACCATGTATTCATGTTCAGTAATCTGTTCAGTTTGCTCACTGCGATCAGCAGAATCGTGAACCCAAAGCTGTTCACATCCCAGCCCCCAGAACCTGGGAATATGTTAGGTTACATGGCAGAGAAAATTAAAGGTGTTCGTCAGCTGAATTTGAGCTGGATTATCCGGTGGGCCCCTGTGATCATAAGGACGCTTAAAGGTAGAAGAGGGAGGCGAAAAGGAGAGTGGGGGTTGGGATGTGATTTTGGGGGAATGGCACAAAAAGGCGAAACACTGCTGGATTCGGAGATGGAGGCCAGATATGGATGCAGGATATGGGTGCTGAACACCAGGAAAGGCAAGGAAACAGGCAGGAAAAGCCTCCACAGGGCACCCTCCCCAGGAGACCCGTGTCAGCCTTTGACCTGCAGGAGCCTGAGAAGAAGGCTTTCATCACACACCTCTAAACA
>NW_011494884.1:1996190-2005955 GCF_000754665.1 Bison bison bison
TAAACACGCTGTGTTCTCGGACCAGGACATCTGCAAGAACCAGTATTTCTACAAATTCCATGATCTTTCTGTGAACAGCACAACTACATTGCACTCCAGTGTCAAAAGCATTAACTCGTTACATAAAAATGTCTACAATATATGACTATTTTGGTAACTTCCTGTTGAGATTTCTTCCATTTTTAAAGAAATATACTTAGAGGCTCATGAACCAGCTGTGACCTGAGCCTCTCAACCTCCAGGAGGTCCTGTCTGGCAAGTCAGTCCACACACAATTGGGACAATTAGGACCTCCCCTCGTCCCAGCCACTGTCCCCCTGTACCAGCCCTGTGTCTGGCTCTGGGCACACACTGCCCCTCTAGCCTTGAAGCCAAGCCTCACTTCTAACCAGGGTGGAAAACCCAGGGAGGAGCCATCCAGGAGGCTACTGGAGCAGCTACCGGGGCCAGGACCCATCATAGGCCAGGCACCTGTAGATCTTATTTCTCTGGCACACTGCTAGGCCTGGGGCAGCATATTAAGAGCCATTGTACTTGGGCTCATTTACTTAAAAATAAAACCCAACAGCTGAGGCTTCTGAGCAAGGCCCCTCACTGGAGGACCGGAAGGTCGAAGGTCGCTGCCTTGAGCCAGGCTAGACGTGTATGGCAGGATTGCCTGCCAAGGTGGACCACCCCCGCGAAGCGAGGCAGGGCGAGGGGTGCTGGGGAGTGGCCTGGGGTGTGTTCAGTGCTGCTGCCTCCTTCTCAGGACCCAGGAGTCAGGGCTACATCTGCACAAGTGGGTTATTTTATTTTTATTTATGTTTTATCAGACTCGGAGCTTCAGAAAGCCTTGGAAAGAGCACAGATCCAGAGTCCAGCATCTCCCTTCATCAGTTCTGAGGCCATCAATCCACAACCCTAGGGGAGACCACTTTCTAAGACCAGGTGCTACAGCAAGGAGCCTCGAGGGCCATCCATGACAGCAACCCCACACTGGTCTTTCCTCCAGCCTTCCTGCAGTATCCATGTCTCTGTAAACCACTCGATTCATGTTACTTAATAGCCTCCTTTAAACTGATGCACTTTTGAATTAAGTGAATTTGCTTCTTAAATAAGTGAGGTATTGATACGTCTATCCTTTGCCCAAAATGTTAATCAATAGAAAATGAAACAGCATTTGGCTATTAAAGTCTAGCTGGATACACAGCCAGACAAGGATGCTGAGCCTGGGGGTGGCTCTAAAGGTAGATAGGCAAGTTCAGAGCATGCAAGAGGCACGTTGCCATTGAATTGAGACTGTCTTGGTATAGTCAGCAAGGTCAAAGAGGATGCATGGGGGACAGCCTTCAGGATGGCACTCTTCCTGTGCCCAGCAGGATCCCGAACTTTGATCAGTGTGTGTTAGCCATCTCACTGGACACAAGGATGACCCCCTTCACTCAAGCCAATTCTTTTTGCCTCTACAGGGTTCTGCTGAGGTTGGTGTTTCCATCATCCCCACTTTACAGATGAGAAAACTGAGACTAGAGGGGGGTGACTGACTTGCTGAGATGTGGACCCAGATATGAACCCAGCCAGTCAACCCCTATGTTCCAGACAGAAGGCAGGGATCTCCACGGGAGTTTTCTGGCCCCCAGGGGACACTTGACAATGTCTCATGCCGCAGCTGGAGGTGGGAGCAGAGAGAACTGCTGGTGTCCAGTGGGTGGAGGCCAGAGATGCTGCTCAACAGCTTACCAGCACCGTACCACCGTGTGCAAAGATTACCTGGCCCAGATGTCAACAGCAACATGTTGAGAAGCCCTGACTAGGGACCCCAAGGCAGGCCACAGGCTGAGCAGGCCAGAATCAAGACTGTCCTGTCCCTCAGGTGGCTGGAGAGACTGTGTGTTGTCACTGCTGTCATTTCGGTCCCTCAGATCTAAGTGAGATCTCAAATGTGCTTTATAAATCCAACCAGCTAGACAGAGGCACAGACTTCCATGGTCGCAGATGAAGTCCAAGCGTTCTCCTGATAGCCACACACCACTCTCCTCCTTCATAGCACTCACGTAGGTTGGGAAGATCCCCTGGAGGAGGGCATGGCAACCCACTCCAGTGTCCTTGCCTGGAGAATCCCCATGGACAGAGGAGCCTGGTGGGCTACAATCCATGAGGTCGCAAAGAGTTGGACTGAGTGATGAAGCACAGCACCACTCACGTGGGGCTGGCCCCTGCCCGGATGCCCTTCCCCGATCCCCTCACAGCTCACTCACATCTGAGTTCGATCATCATAGAGGAGCTCTCCACCCACCCTTGGTGTCAGTCTCCCAGCACACACAGCCACTGTGGCCCTCTGGTGGTCAGAACTCAGGGCATCATGGTTACACTCCCTTTGGAGGCTCCAGGAAAGGGTCCTTCCTGCCTATTCCAGCCTCTGGAGTTGCTGGCATCCTCGGAGTCCTTGGCTTGTAGACGCATCACCCCAGTCTCTGTCTCTGCCTTCTATCTTCTGTCTGTGTCCCTCTTGGTCTCATAAGGACAATATTGTCCTTATAAATCACTGGATCAGGGCCCACCCTACTCCAGTACAACCTCATCCGCGTACGTCTGCAAACAGGGTTACATTCTGAGGTTCCCGGAGGACATGAATCTGGGGAAATGCTATTCAAGCCACACCCCATCTAAAGTGGGACCCCGTCCCACCCACCCACTCTCCATCACTCTTCCTCTTGGTGGCTTCCTTTCTGTCTGGAGTTGCCCTGTTCACAGCACTGGTTGCTCACCTGCCTCCCTCCTAGGACGTCAGCCCTGAGAGGCAGGGACCTGCATCTCCTTCGCTCCTACACCCTGACTCAGCATCAGGAACATAGGAGGGGTGAATGATAAGGATAAAGAAGATACTGCCTTCATTCCAGAAAATGAGAGAGCTTCAGCCTGCAGAGCAGTTTCCAAGGACTCATCTCACCATGAATCAGCCTCTCCCCATCCCTCTTTTGACACCTGGCTATCCTCCCTTCAAGGGTACCTGTGCTTTTTGAGAGCAGAACAGAAAAGCTGACCAAAGAGCAGGAAAGCTGTTCCAAGAGCTGGATCCCAGGCAGTAATGTCCCCAGTAGGACATGGGATATAGAAGTGAATAGAGACTTATTTTTGTCAAGTTATCAGCCAACGAAGGATAAACTGTCCTTTCAGAAAATAGTGCCGAACCTCTGAAATATGCAAATTGCTGAGCTGAATTGTAAATGCAATCACTCAGCCCTGGCAGGCTCCCAAGGTGAGGGTCACGGTTGGCCTGAGTTATTCCTAGAAGTGGGGCCCCGGCTGGATCTGCAGAGTCTCTGGATAGAGCCAGCCCCTCCAGAGTGAGGTCTGCTCCTCCCAGGGGAATTGCGTGAGGGGTGTTTATCTCAGGGTGAAGCACCCCTACCTCTCATCGCCCCAGATGCCAAGGCCCAGGACTGCACAGAGCTAACCTCTGTGACCATAAGTGGCTTCGGCTGTTCTGATATGGGTGGTTGGATGGGGTCACAGGCAGACCAGCAGGCAGAGGAGCACAGGCAAAGAAGGGGAAAAAAAACAAAACCAACATGCTGTTAATCTTCTCAGGGTGAGTGAAATGTAATTGCAGGCGGCTCCCATGTAGGAGAATGGAAAAAGCCATTCGTGTCAAAAGCCCCCTCGCTGGCTGTGGTTGTGCAAAAGCCTGGGCTCTGGTTGGGAGCACCAACTATTTTTTCACTTTCTGTAGTAAATCAACAACTGTGGGGGATGTGAGACAGATGCAGGGGGAGAGGCCAGCCAATTAATGACTTGGGGTGGGGGCGGGGGTTGGGGGAGGAAGTGGCCAACCAATTAACTGCTGCCATTCTGAAGCAAGACCTGCCAGGACCCGTGATTAAATCCTGAACGAATGGCAACTATTTCTCCGGCCACGGTGGCTTTGACTGCTGGGATCAGCAATGCAGGACGTTTTAACTCATAAAGCAGATTCAAGGAAGATGGAGGAGATTGATGAACTCTAGCTGGAAGGGCCCAGGAACCAGCGGGGAGCTACTTCTAGAATTAAAATTCACAATGACTAGGGAAATCTTTCCGATGAAACACACATGCCCTGCAAGTGGAATATCTTAGGCATCTTCAAAACGGAGCTGCTCGTGCATAGCAAAGGGCTTGAAAACCCTTCTTGAGAAGTCAGCACCTTCTATGCACATGGGCTCTCAGGAGTGGGCAGACTGGGACAGGCATACCACAGAGGTGAGGAGTGGTCCAGAGGGGCAGCCAGCCCCTCGCCGTCCCCAGGAACCTTCCAGGCCCCTCTCAGACACCCACCCCGCCCCCCTCCACCAGGCTCTTCTGCAGGCTCCACCCACCTGGGGCATTCATCCTTTGGTCACTGGAAGGGCACTGATCGGGCATCCACCCCATGCCAGGTTTGAGGCACTTGCTGTCCTCACATGGCTTGTGCTTTCATGTGATATTTGAATTCCCACGCCAGGTGGGGACTGTTTGGATACCTCCCCAAATTCAGCTTCTCAGCTGTGACACCTGCCTACCACCAAAGCAAGCACCACAGTGCAGGAAAGTTCCACACAGAGGGGTTTGCTCCCCCTGCAGCCCGAGGGGCCAAGGCAAACACAGGGTGACCTCCTGGCATTCTCTCCATCTGCCTCCTTCTCGCATCTCTCCAGGCACCTCCTGGTCTCAACTCCAAAATTCTTCGATTACTAAAACTCAGGGTGGGGACTTCCCTGTCAGTTCAGTAGTGAAGACTTTGAATGCAGGGGCTGTGGGCTCAGTCCCTGGTGGGGGAGCTGAGATCCAATGGAGGAGAACAGAAAAAGCGATTCAAGTCAAACACCCCCTCCACACCTCATGGCCAAAAAAGCAGAAGGTAAAAACAGAAGCAATATTGTAACAAATTCAATAAAGACTTAAAAAAACAAAAACATCACTCATGGTGCTCAGACTATTGTTAGGATTTCAGCTTCCTGATCTGGGCCCCCTCCAGTGGATGGAGCCTCAGAGACAAGTGCCCCTTGACAACCTGACAGCCACTTCCCCACTCTTTCCACCCACTTCACCCCCCATCACATCCCCTTAAGCAATACTCTGCTACAGACCCGGGCTTCCCAGAGTGTGCAGTCAGAATCCCGGGAGGACCAGCACGTGGGACAGGGTTGTTGGCTGAAAACGAACACAGCGTTAAATAACATTGACTCACACTGTGAGACTTATCCCCTCTTAAAGCCTGGCTCAATCCCCTGATTTCTTCAAGGAGAAAGTCTTGGTTTCATGTCAATATATCCCCCACACTTGAGAATCTCCCTTCTAACAAAGAGAGGGCAGGTTTCTGGCTCAGAGCCTCTGCTGACAGCCCTGTCACGCTGGAATTAAAGAGCATGATTTTGTTTTCATTACATTCATTCGCCTAGTCCCCTCCTGCTTACGAGTACAGTGGTGATTTGCAAATGTCTTTTTACATAAACTTATTCTAAACAAAAACAATCAATCGTTTAGAGAAAGATCCACTCACTGTCTCATCCAACAAATATTTCTGGAGCATGAACTGTGTGCAAGGTACCACCCAAGACCCTTGGCATTAGAACTGTGAATAAAACAGACAAAAATTCCCACCCTCAGATGAACAATAGAACAGGTGTGACGCACAATTATGGCAAAACCCAGTACCAGTCTTATGTGAATTTCTTTAATTTGAGAGAGCAGGGCCAGCAAGTACCTCTTCCCAATGGAGGGGAAGTGGTGTTGGCACAGCTGGTGGGAGGCGGGCCCCACCTGAGATGTACAAGGCCATTACCCGATAGACCACAACTGGACCTTCTGTTATTTTAACTTGAACTTTTGATAAATTAAGAAATGTAGATCATTCTAAAGCAAGTATGCTTCTAGCAGCCGCCACAGCTAACTTCCTAAACAACCTTGAGCAAACTCTGCTGTCTCGCCGGCCCTCAGCTTTTCCATCTGTACAGAGGATACATGGTTTTGACCTCTGATTGTGAGGGACTTGGGCTGGTTAGAGGGTCAAGTTAGAGGGAATTAACACACATGTTGTCTGAATTTTAAAAAGCAGCCAACCAACCCAAATGGAAACCTCCCCCTCCCATCCCCAGCTCGAATTCAGCCTCTGCTCCTAAGGGGTCATAGAAGGCAGAAGGGCTTGAACGTATGACCAACTGAATGGGATTTCCCCTCCCTTCTCATTGAGCTTAAAGTGAAATTGAAAGTTGGTTGCTCAGTCCTGTCTGACTCTTTGCAACCCTATGGACTGTAGCCCACCAGGCTCCACTGTCCATAGAATTCTCCAGGCAAGAATACTGGAGCGGGTAGCCATTCCCTTTTCCAGGGATCTTCTCAACCCAGGGATTGAATCCAGGCCATCTGAATTGCAAGCAGACTCTTTACTGCCTGAGCCACCAGGGAAGCCCACTGAGCTTAGAGGTTCTCCAATTCCACCTTCATAAGACTCACTGTGCCAGTTGCAGGCATGAAACCAGGGATGCTGTACTTGATGTGCAGTTTAAGATATTTGGAAGGATAATTTTTGCCTATAAACATTTTTTCTTGCCTTGAGCACTAAACTTAGAAGCAAACTCTCATGTACATACAGCATGTGACTACACTGAATTTCCTTAAAGAAAATCCACCCCCACCCCTCTCCAGGTCCTGTGAATTTGAATCTACACACACCATTAATAAGTCTTTGCTGAGTCAACAAGACATTTCAAGTAAAGGGCACTGGACCAGCTAAAGAAAAGCTGTGGGGGGTATTGGGGAGGATGCTCTGCTTCTGGGCCCTGCTCCCCAGGGACAATCTTTCCTCCCCACCAGCTCCTTCAAGCCAGGAGAAGTGTTTCTAGGAAGCAGTCAAGGCAAAGCAAATATAAGCAATAAATCAATTTTGTTGGGGTTTCTCCCTCTCCTTTCTAAACTCAGCTGAATTCGTATCAAGTAGAAGCTCCTAGGAATCCATATCCTATTCCTTGGATCTAAAACACAATAGACACTAGTGTAAAGGGCTGTGGCTTGCCTCCTCTGGGAAGCATGCTCCTTGATGTTTTTCAGAATCCTTTAACAGAAGAACCTGTGCCAGTTTGAAGGGTGAGCACTGTTCTCAAAGGGCTTCTTGTGAACAAAGGTCAACCATTCCTGCACTGTCCTCTCCTTAGGGACCCACCCAGGCTGAGTGCTAGATTGGGGCTCTCTTGTCATGTCCAGAAACAAATACTGAATGACCCCTGGGTAAGGCGCTATGCTAGGCACATGGTCTGAGATGGGTATACAAGATAAAGAGTGGGATTGGTGGGAGAGACAGAACAGAGATTGGAGAGAGACAGAACAGTTGGGCTAAGGGATGGGCAAAGAAAGAAGAGAGGAAAATTGATAGGAGGAAGAGATTTGGTGAAGGGGTGAGGGAGAAAGGATTTTAAAATGCGAAAGGGGTGGGAAGAGGAGTAGGAAGAGAGAAGAGAGGAGGGAGGAGGAAGAAGCCAGGAGAAGGGAGGGGGAGAGGCTGGGGTGGGCCTGGGAATGACACTCCACTTTCCCAAAACACTTCATCATCCCCCATCAGTTGGTTGAAGGTCCTGGCTTTTCCTGCCTCCAAGAATCCCAGCTCCTTCTCACCTTGACGTGGGGGAGGGGAGAGAACGGCTCTCAGCACTGAGCTGGCCGTCAGGATGTTACACAACCCGACGTGCTGCCAATGTTTTTATATAATCCTCCACTTCTCCCCATAAAACAGACCATAACACCCTGGCAAACACACTTCAATAAAGCTGTGTGCTATTACCGGGGCACACTGCCTTCCTGGAGATGAATCACCACTGGAATGGTCAAGTGACAGCTGAACTAAACTTTTCTCCCCTCGTGGTTTCAGCTGAATAGGGAAGATCAGAAAAGCCAAGCAACCCACCAGAACTACCTCCAGACAAAAACCCAGGAGCTCAGGGGTGGTGAGAAGGCACTTGGGAAGTCAGAGGATGCGCTACTCTCCCAGAGAGGGTGGGCATGGCTGCAGACAGCTCTCGTATCCTGGGCATCAGGAACCAAGCCTCGGGTTCAGAGCTGCTGCTCCAAGGCCAGCTGGGCATCCAGAAGGAAATCCCAAGAGGATCTCCACATTGGACTGAGTGACGTGTGGAACAGGCCCCGTCTATGCAAGCTGGCTCCCAGACAGCTCCTGCTGGAGCCTGTTACTGACTCTTCCTAAAGAGCATTGCCAGGGGCTGCTGGTGCAGAAACCAGAATAGCACAGGACAGAAGGGGAATACCTACTAATGGGGTAAACATAAACTTTCCTCTTTCCTCCTTGCAACTGGCACAGAGTAAGCCCAGGGAGCAGCAGTTGCTTTATTCTGCTCTGCTGCAACCCAATGTGGAAAAGTACTCCTCCTCCCCCACCACCTAGCTCCACATTGGCCCTGACCCTCCTTGACTCCCACACTGACCCTCAGGGTGACTCACATCTGCTTGGGATGAAACAAGGAGCCCACCTCCAGGAGCCAGTTCCTGTAGAAGCTTCCAAGGACTCCAGGTTCCCAAGCACCATGGCTCAGGGTCCATTTAGGTAATTAATATCTGCCAAGCCCCTGCCAGGACCTAGACTCTATTTGTCCATGAGTCACAGGTTCACAGCCTCATACTCGACCCACAGCACTTGGTTGATTGAGCCCTGAGCATCCCCAGGATAGGGAACTGAACAGCTCCAGTGGTTGGGGCATAACTCTTTGCAACCCCATGGATTGTAGCCCACCAGGCTCCTCTGTCCATGGAACTCTCCTGGCAAGAATACTGGAGTAGGTTGCCATTCCCTTCTCCAGGGGATCTTCCTGACCCAGGGATTGAACCCAGGTCTCCTATATTGCAGGCAGATTCTTTACTGTCTGAGCCACCAGGGAAGCCCACTTTTCTCCACCAACATCTAAAGAACACCTCTGAAGGGCAGCATAGCCATCCTGCCTCTCTCCACTTCTTCCTCAAGAGAGGGGAGTGAGTCCAGGCTTAGCCCTGATGCCCCACAGCTCCTGAAGCAGCATGGCAGACTCCCTTGCTCTTAGATCTGGGCACTGCCTGCTCTTAACACAGGTCCTACAACCTCTATAAGTTCTCTCAGTTTCTCAGGGAACAAGGTGGAGTCCCTTCATGTGTACTGGTGGGTTGGGGTACTCAAGTGTCCTCTGGGCACATAAGTGTATGCGTAGTCATTCAGACCAGCATCCTCAGCTACACAGAGGCTGTATTCCCATCTGCCTTCTACCTGATTCACTCCACAAGTAACAGGAAATCGATCCTAGCCCTGGTTGGCCACCAGGTCCCTGGGGTCCTCGCAGGTTGTAGCGCCAGGGACACAGTTCAGCGTCCCAAGCCCGGAAACAATTCTTCCCCCACCCACTCTCCCAGCCTCTTTGTCCCGAGCGGGGCGCTGGCTCAGCTCACCATTCAGCTGGTTGTAGACTACCTCCTCCAGGTGGTCAAGGCGCTGCAGGATGGCTTCGCGCTCAGCCAGCGCGCCCACCTTGGCGTGCCGGCTGCGCACCCGGCGGTCCGCACTGCGAACGATCTGCACCAGCCCCTCTGAGCGGTCCTGCAGGCGGCAGTACACGGAGAAGAGGATGATGCCCACGAACACCAGGATGTTGACCGTCAGCAAAGTTTTGATCTTCCTGGCCACCGCCATGAACGCGGTTGGAAGCTGGGGGCTGCCTCACCCACGGGGCATCCCCGTGGGCCCGGTGGACACAGGAGCCTCCGCCTGGCCCGCTGCTTCGGGGACCATGAGCC
>NW_011494884.1:2006535-2013737 GCF_000754665.1 Bison bison bison
CCTCGCGTTCAGGAGACCCAGTCCAAGGGCGTCCCGGCGGGTGCGGCGGGGCGGAGCGCGCGAACAATCTCTCCACACGCCCCCTCCCCAAACTTGACCTGCGGAAGCAGGATCTTGGGGAGTGAGTGTCTGGTCAAGGCAGTGTAGTCTGCGTGGATGAGCAGGGGTAGGTGGGAGGGGAGGCTCTGTGAGAAGGAAGGGGGACAGTAGGGTCAAAGCCTCCTTGGTGGTTTGTCTCACCTTTCCCTCATTCAAACTGAATCAACCCCCGGCCTCCCTCCCCTTCCCTGTCTGCAGGGCAGAGGGCTGGGAAGAGCTGAGTCCAAGAACTGGTGCACCGGGCTTGAGAGTCCGTGGTACCCAGAGACACACAGGCAGAACCGCAAAACCCACTGCGGGACGGGGGAGGCGTAGGCTCTTGGGCATCCGGTGCTCCAGGACGCGGTCCTCAGACCTCAGGGCACAGCAAACCTGGCTGACCCCGCCTCCACGTCAATCTCTAATACAGCCTCAAACCTGCGTTTTATAGGTGAGACAGCCGGGGTTCAAGAGAGTAAAGACCCAGCTTTGGACCCTGAGCACCGAGAAGGCAGGAGGCTCTATCTACTTCACACTTTCTCCCCAGTGCTTGATGCTTGGTGCTCAGTAAATATTTGTTCAGTGAATAAATGCAGGAACATTCATTAAGAGCTGGTTTCTGTTGGTCGCTCACTACAAAGAGATGAATAAGGACCTTTGGGCTTGAGGGAGCTCTTGGTGTGTGTGTGTGCATATGCACATGTGTGTATACATGTATGCATGTGTGTCTCTGTGTGTGCACTTGAGTGTGTGCTCCTGTGTGTGTCCATGTATGTGCATTTATGTGTTCATTAGTGCATTTGTGTGCATCCACATGTGTACATGTGTGTATTTGTCTGTGTGTGCATTTATGTGTGTGTCCATGTATGCATTTGTGTGTATGTCCATGGGCATGTGTCTATGTATGTGTCCGTGTGTGTGTGTATCCATGTATGAGTGTATAGGGGGACTTCGGGGGTCTCCCAGCTCTTAGTTCAATGTTCTTTTTGCAAACATGCATTTCTAGACTTCAGCCATACCAGTCTATCCAGCTTGGAGGTTTTGTGCCCCTGGGTAGATTCTCTTGAGAGCTGAAAGATTCCTTGCTCCTCTCCCTCATCAAAACTCTCCTTTCTTTCTCAGGACATTAGTCCAAGAAATTCAGAGGACCATCACCAGGAAGGACATAGCCACTGGGACTTGAGGCCAGCTGTCCACAAGGTGCTCACCAAATAAATCACTTCCTTTTCGAGGAACCTGGATTCTGTTTTCATCATCATTCCAGGAGAGTCTCACAATGCAGCAAGTTAGATAAACACTGGTCTGTTTTTGATAAATAGCCATTCCCCTGTCTCTCCTTAAGAAATATTGCATTTTTCCTGTTTATAAAATGCCAAGTTCTAGGATGTCTCCCCATTTTACAAGGATGGCTTTTGGAATAATAATACAAACATTTATGCAGTGGTAAGATTTTGCCAGGCCTTGTTCTAGGTCTTTTATGGCCATTAACTGATTAAGACCAATAGCATTACAGTACAAGCTGGCATGATCTAATTAAACTGTGAGGAAACTGAGGCATCAAGAGGGCAAACGCCTTGCTCAAGGTCACATCAAGGGCAAAACATGGATCCGGGCTTCAAGGCCAGACATTTTGACTCCAGAGTCAAATTTATTAGCCACTGTCACTCAAGAAAAAAAAAATGAAGCACTTTTCATTGTATGTCTATTGAATGCAATGTTAAAGTGGTTTTGCTGGAGGAAACATAATTTTGTCCATGTAAATACGTTCTTCTGCATTCTAAGGTTTAGTAGGATATGATGCATCCAATATGCATTAATATTGGGTGACATTTCATTTGAAATATAACCACACTGACTTGGGAAAGTTGGGGGGGGCTGCTATGCAGGGAGGAGAATGCATCTAGTAGGCTAGCAACCTGGTATTCACTTGATTTTGTAAAATATACTGAATATATTTTAACTATGAGCTGTGCTACCAATAATGTGGATCTGAGGCAGGACCATGGAAGGAGAAGCACTCCACCTTCTTTCCACCACCACTGTTTTCCCTCTGACAAAGCTCTGGCCTCCCAGGGTTCCCTCAGATGCCAGCCCTTCAGAAGCTGCAAGGCCAGAGTGCTGGTTTGCTGGCCTGGGAAAACCCTCACTGGTATTCAGATACCACGTTGGAAGGTATGCATGGGACTAAGGGAGTCTTGTGATCGCAACCTTGAGGAACATGAACATCATGCTGGTGCAGACCACGAGAGGGTGGAAACATGGAAACATGAAACGGTCCCCCCAGAAGGGGTGTGCTGGGTCCTCTAATGTCCTTGAAGTCAGCCTCCCTTGTGAGGTCTACCTTGAGATAACACTAGGGTCTGAACAGAATTCACTCTGAGTTGGGTCTTGCCCTTTCGTGGACCACAAACTGAAAGTCGGGACTCACTGATGATTCTTTCCTGGCTCATGGAGAGGACAGGTCTTATTCAGGATTCAGCCTGAGTATATGGCATGCTGTGTTTTATTATCTTAAAGTATCAGTCAGGAGAGGCTGGGTGATGTAGAAACAAATGCCCAAATCTCAACAGCTCAAACAATGGAGGGCTATTTCTCAAACATGCTTTACATCTATGGGGATCAACAGGGGTGTTCTGCTAACTACTCACTTCAGGACCCAGTCTTCAGAGAGTAGCCACCTTGAGCATTGCCCACAGCTGTACAGAGGGGAGAAGATGGCTCAGGAGGGCCTCACAAGGTCATTAAACACCCAGTCTAAAAGTGACGCCAGCTATTTTCACTCAAAATGTATCATCCAGAAAGCATCATGTGGACCACCCAGCACCAACAGCTGGGATAGAAGTGAAATTCTACTGTGCTCTTTGGAGAGGGCAATCTGGAGATATTTGGGTAAAGGGCACTCACAATCCACACAGCAACCTTCCAGAAAATCAGGATTTTATTACAACCTCCCCTCCAGCCACACTCCCAATCACCAAGCTCCCCAGGGTAGCAATGCATGATTGTTGTCAAATTAAAATTTAAAGCAACCATTTTATAGGAAAGAAGATGAAGGTGGGAAAGAAATATGTGGTGAATTTTGGTTAAGACCAGATTCATTGATGAGGTTGGATCTCAGGCATCTGCTCCTGAGCCAAGATCCTCTGAGAATTGAAATTTGAGCTTCTGAATCATCGTGGCTCCTCCTGGTGAAGATTCTCAGCTGGCAGTGGCCTGAGGTGAGGGCAGAAGTTGTGCGGGCCAAGTTCTCCCTGAGTGATTGACCTCCAAACACTGAGCTGCAGAAACACCGCGACAGCTCCTGTTCATGCCGAGATGAAGTGGGGAGTTAATGACATCCCGGGATTCCAACTTCAGTCCTGCCTTCCCGACTGAGACTTGACTAGATTTGACTCTAGGAAGCTTAAAAGAGTCAGCAGAGGGCTTCCCAGGTGGCTCAGTGGTAAAGAATCCACCTGCTAAGGCAAGAGACACAGATTCGATCCCTGATCCAAGAATATCCCATGTGCTATGGGCCACTAAGCCCTTGTGCCACAACTGCTGAGCCCGTGCTCTAGAGCCTGGGAGCCACTACTGAGCCCATGTGCCACAACTACTGAAACCTGTGTGCCCCAGAGCCCACGCTTTGCAAAAAGAAAAGCCACCACAGTGAGAAGCCAGTGCACTGCCACCTGTGCAGCAGCAAAGACCCAGCACAGCTATAAATAAATAAAATTATTTTTTTAATGGTCTGCATCAAAAAAATCAACAGAGATATTGGCAGTCTATTCATTAGCACAGATCCCCTCTTGGATGCCCTCCCCATGACAGCTGGTAGGCCCACAGCCCATTAGCTACACAGATGGACACATCAGTCCTCGGGCAGGTGATACAGGCTCCCAGTGGGCAAGAGAGGCAGGGAGATTTGAGATCTGCAAGCCAGCCACCACCTGCCTTCTCCGGGCAGAATGGCCACGTTTCACTGGGTCAAGAGAGGAAAGAAGCACAGGACGACAGGAAGGTGCATGTAAGGGGAAGGGAGGGAGGTCAGAGGGATGTGTGAGAGAGATGGAGAGGGAGAGAAAGAGGGGGAAGGAGGTGGAGAAAGATTTTGCTGGGAGGTGGGGAACAAGGAAGTGTTAATCCGAATGAAAGATGTTGGGTACTCTTTTCCGCTATCTTTTCTCCCCAAGGCATTCTAAAAGGGTGATAGAATTTGTGAGTGTCCTCACAGCTCACAGAATCTCCTCTGTCTCTTGGGTCCCGAAGCTGACCCAGCTTCACAACTGCTCCAGCAGAATAGCATCATCTGTTTCCCAACAGTAATTGTCAGCAGGTTCAAATGTCTATTTCTCACTGGTATCACACAGAAAAAAACATCATCTGGGAGACTATCAGTATCTGACTCTTAATTTATTTACCAAACACGTAAAGAGTGTTTGACCACATGCCAGATGCTGGTCCAAGTACTGTACAAAAGGCACTCACTTAACTCTCATGCAACCCACAAAGGGAGGTGCCATAATGCCCATTTTGTAGATGTGGAAATAGAGGCACAGAGAGGTTTCATAACTGCCTAAAGTCACACAGATATTAGAGATGGAGGTGGGATTCAACCCAGGCCATCTGGCTTCAAGTTTTAAACTCTACACTCAGCTGCCTCTTCTGCCCGTAAAGTATCCTAAAATATATTCTTTCTTTTGCCATATTGAAGGCTAATCTCTCCTGTTTCCTACTGATCCATGATGCTAACTTCACAATGTCCCTTCATCACAGAGGTCTGGGCTGTTGAATCATTACTCCATCAGGGTATTCAAACCACCACCAAACATCAGATTAAATCCACAGCATTCAGTCTCTCAGCACGTGTATCTACAACCAAGGCAGGACTCACAGGACAGGCTCATCTCTGAGGCCCCTGTTGGCATTAAGCAGTGGAATGGGGTCATCTGAAGGTTCGTTTGCTCAGATGTCTGTAGCTGTGGCCAGTAGTTGGCTGGATCTGGGCTGGACTGCCTGAGCACCGATGCTGGCCCCTCCTCTCACACTGGCCCCTCTGTGTGGCCTGGGCTTCCTCACAACATGGAGGCTGGTCCTGAGACCAAGACTTCTGAGAGGGCCAGCCACACCGTCTTTCGTGAACTAGCCTCAGAAGTCACACAGTTTTGCTTCTGCTACGCAGGTTCAAGGGAAGGATGCAGACAATATTTCTTTGTGGACACCTGGAGGGGGCTTCTCCATAACCAGTCTGATGAAATGTCTCTTGCTGCATATCTCCCAGCTGTTGGAAGGATGTGGCTCAAGGTCAACTGCTTGGAGGACTGACCTCTGGTGGGTCCAAGAGTCTCATCTGAATGGGAACGACTCTTGATTGCTTTTAGGTTTTGGCAACTGTACCACCTGAGTAGGTGAGACGAACATCATAAACCCTGGGCTGGTATCTCAGCCAGGCAGATGCTGTCAGTGCTACCCAACCTCCTTTCCTCCCCTGATGTAAGAGCAACAGCAAATGCCTCTTGGCCACAAGCACCTATTTCAGACCAAGAAGTAAATCGTGATTAGTTGAAACCAACCCTTGATAGGTCTATGATGGTCTGTGGTCTGAATGCTTGTGTCTCCCCAAAAGTTCACCCTAAAGGTGATGGTATTATTAGAAGATTTGGCCTTTGGGAGGTGCTTAGGTCATGAGGATGGAGCCCTCATGGTTGAGGTTAGTGCCCTTATTAAAGAGACCCCAGAGAATTCTCTTGCCCCTTCCACCAGGTGAGGGCACAGCCAGAAATCAGCAGTCTGTGGCCCATGAGAGGGGCCTCACCCAGCCATGCTAGTGCCTTGACCTTAGACCTCCAGTCCCCAGAACTATGAGAAATAAGGGTCTGCTGTTTATAAGCTATTCAGTCTATGCTATCTTGTTATAAGAAAGAACGCACTAAGACAGGTGATCATATTAGCCAATTGTGGCCTAGAGTGTAGACAGACGTCTGCAGGCTGTGGCTTGTAGAAAGGATTTCCTTCTCAGTTAAAAGGCACTGATTCTACTGATCTGACCAATATTCCCCTTGCCCCTTCCATTGTCCTTTCTGGAGCTCAAATGTGATACCTGGAGGAACAGCAGCCATTTGGTGACCATGAAGCTAGAAGCATATGGATGAAGGTCAACACCCATTAAAGAAGGCAGAACAGAAAAAATCAAGGAGGACGGTCCCTGACAGCATCACCAAGCAGCTCCCCAGGCCTGGGCTGCTTGCCTGTGGAATCTTATTATGTGAGACAAATGAACTGCTGTGACTTGAGCCACTACTAGCCAGGCTTTCCGCCCTGCATTCCTAGTTGACACACCTAACAAGCTGCTGCACAGTGTGGGGCTGGCTGAACCACTCAATCATCTACCACAAGCACAGCTTCTGTGGTTGCCTGACTCATTAACCCCCATGAGCATCTATCGTCCTCACTGGAGAACAAGGGTGATGCATCTTCCCATTCTTGGGTTGTGGCAAGGAGCTTTTAGTGACTGTCACCTGCAAACCCAGCACTTCTAACCTGGATCTTCCCTGAGCACTCGTGGCCTCTGCTCAGAGCTGCGTGCAGCCAGCATCTTCACTTTGCTCAGGATACCCAGAGAATTCCAAGGCCAGAAGCTGCAGGCAGCTTGGTGCCCTTGTTGTGAGAGAGGCAGGAGGGGAGCTCTGCATGAACTTGGTTGGCCTTGCCTTCAGAGCCAGTTGAGTGTCCTGCTGGTCGAGGAGGGGAAACTTCACTTAGGTGGGAACACTGCTTCAGTGTTGGGGGCCAGAGTGAGGTACTCCGCCCGTGACAAAGGTCATGAGGAAGGAGGCTCGACATACGCAAAGGCGGGATCGAGCCTCAGGAGTCCCCCTGGAAATCCTCGAGCGTCTACCCCCATAACCAGAGCCTGCCTACTTTACTACTTTGTGCTCTTACCTACACCTCTGACTTTACGGGGGGCTGTCCCCCACCACCTCTTTTGGAGAAGGAGTTAACTTAGAGCTCCAGTTTATAGTTTATAATAATTCCTGGGCGTGATAAGAGTGTTTTAACCTACAAACTCCTCTGAAGGTTCTCTAGCCTGCCTGACAGGCTCGTCCGGCCACATGTGATTGCTCACAGCCTCCCAACCTTGAGAG
>NW_011494884.1:2014449-2038363 GCF_000754665.1 Bison bison bison
GTGCAAGCTTCTTGTCTTGAAGTTTTATTGGTCCCCCGCGTAAACCAAGCTACTCAGCCTCTTTTCTCCACTGAATTTTCCTACTGAGCTATCCTCATCCTATTACTCTTTATATCTTTAATTAATATCTAATTGAAGCTATTGTATCCTGATCCTCGCCTATGCCGTCTCTCCTTCGAATACCCTGGATCAGCCGGGGCTGGTCCCCGGCACTTCAGGCTCTGCCAGGGCCCACAAGACACCACCCCCTCCTACCTATGCCCACCTTGCATGGGCCTGGCTCTGCCCACACCTGCTTCTGTCTGCCGGGGCCCCTCCTGTGGTCCATGCTGACCTGGAGTCTGGCCCCTGTGAAGTAGAGAGACCCCAGGGCCTCCTGCATCCCTGTGCCTCCCTTCTGCCCTCTGAAGCTGAGCTTCTTGGCGCAGCTGCCTTCACCTCCTGCTTGGATGCACATCCTTGGTTCTCCCTTTGGTAGTGCCCCCATGTTTCCACCAGACGGCTTTTCGTGAAGACACTCGCCAGACTCAGGGATCTCCTCTCAGCTCCTCCTTCATGGCTCTCTTGAACTGTGCTGGTAAGTGTTTAGCAATTGGCTCTGGAGCACAGCGGGGAGGACCAAGTGCAAGGTTTGCCAATTGCCATGCTGTCAATTCTCCCGTCATGGCTGCTTTCAAGCTGGCGATGTGACACCACTGAACATACAGCTGGGGAAATGTCCTGTCTGGCTTTGTCCAGTCGGAGCCACTCTGGCCCAGCCCCTCTCGGCAGCACCAACACCAGGGCACTCACCTTTCTCGGAAGCTCTCTTCTCTGGCTGGAGAACCAACCTTCCTTGCATTCCCTCCTGCTCCCCGTGGCCCCACCTTCCCCGTCTCCTCTGGGGACTGGTCTGCCTGCTCGGCTCTGCAGTGTGGCACCCCTCTGGCCTTGTTTTCAGATCTTTCTGCAACACAGTCCACAAACTGTATCCACACTCACTTCCATTTCTGTGCAAATGTCCCAAGCTGGCATCTTCTTCCCATATTGTGGAGCTTAGGAGAGAGGCCTGCAGATACAAGACCAGAATAGAAGAGACCTCCATGAGATGGAGATGCCTGGCTTCCTGTGTCCATCCAAGCAAGTGGTCCATCCTAGTCTCTGTCCTTCCTGTGGTTTGGGGGTCCCCACTTTGTCATTCCTTATTCCTACCACACCCTGCTTTCCTTCCCATCCAGACCACACGGCACAGGTCTTCATCACCTTTTAAGTCGGTTCCCTTGACCCCAGTCCCTCCTGCCATCCATCACCAGTAGTGGCACGAGAATTCCCTCTAAAGCACAGCTCCATCCAGGGCGCCTCTCTTCCTCACACGCCTCCATGGCTCCCTAGTGCCTCCAGGATACAGTCTGCCCCCAGCCCCACGCCTTCTGCACACTTGCCCTCCTCTACATTCCCAGCATCCTCTTGCTTCTCGCCGTTACCCCATCACCGCCTTCAGTAAAATGAAAACTGGCACAGTTTCCTCAACACCCTGCCCTGTGCCCCCATACTCCAGCTCAACTGTCCTTTCCCAGGAACTCCTGGGAACCAGGCTGGCAAGAGTGTTTTCACTTTCAATTTTCAAACAAGGAAACTGAAGCTCAGAGACATGAAGTGATCAGCCAGGCCACATGATGGGGGAGCCACACAGCCCAGATTGGCATGAGGGCAGTTATACCCCGTTATATGCGTACCCACGTCTGCACCCCCACCAGCAGGCTCTGCCTCATTAGAAGCAAGCTTGAATCTCAAGACATCCTGAGTGAGGGGTCTTGGTTATGCAGGGCCAGGGTTGCCACCTCTCCCTTACCTGGAGGGCACATTTCAAGGTGCTGCTCTGCTGCCAGGACAGGATAAAGGAGGTGGGGGCTCCAGCCAGTCCCTGAGGCCCAGGGAAGACCACGACAAAGGGCCTTTGTCCCGTGTTCCTGCTGCTGTCATGCTGGAAAGTGCTGTGACCTGGGTCTGCGCATCATCAAAGAGAACCAGACATCTTTGCATTAGGAACATGAAATTACCGTCGTTCCCAGAGGGAGATCTTTGATTTCCCTCCTGCTATAGGTAGAATTAGCTCAAAGCTTACAGAGAACATTTCAGCTGGAAAAGGCTGTTACTGGATGCTGTTCTTTCTGTCAGAGGAAGAAATATTCATCAAACAGTTTTCATTCTCACCGACTTTCAGGCCTGGAGAGTAGACCTGTAAGCTGGTCAGCCCACCCTTACTGGGTTCTTCGAAAGGTTCTAATAACCCAGGCTGACTTGAAAATACACTGTTCTCGGTTTGCAGGGACACACGGCTCCCAGTGGATTCACTACCCAGCCTTCGTGAGGTCTTGTCCAAGCAGAGGGAGGTGTGAAGCCTTTGCGGGGGGCCACCCCAGTGCAAACCAGTGGGTCACTGACAGCCTCAGTGTTACCCATGCAGTCGCCAAGGCCGGCTGTCATGGACCGAGGCTCTCAGGGCAGCACGGGGCTCAGGTGAGTGATTGACAGTGGCCTCACACCACCCACAGCCCTGAGAGGCCAGGATTGTTCAGCCTGGACATTCGTGGCCTGAAAGCTCGAGAACTCACAGTGGCACGGGAGTGAAGAACAGGCCTGTGGGAAAGGGCCCCTCTCCTGGGGGCATACCCTGAGGCTCCAACCTCAGGGCAGAGTTGAAGGACATGGACACAGAACACTCACACAGTAAGCTAAGGTGTTTTCCCAGCTTGTGTGCTGCGCATGCTCAGTCGTTTCAGTCACGTCTGACTCTTTGCAACCCCCGTGGACTGTAGCCCGCCAGGCTCCTCTGTCCATGGGGTTTCCCAGGCAAGAATATTGGAGTGGAGGAGGGTTGCCATGCCCTCCTCCAGGGGATCTTCCCAACCCAGGGACGAACCCATGTCTCTTGTACCTCCTGCATTGGTAGGCGGATTCCTCACCACTGAGCCACTGGGGAAGCTCCTTTCCCAGCTTATTGGGGTATAACTGACAAATAAGAATTGTAGATACTTAAGGTGTGCAGTATGATGATTTGATGATTTGATGTGTAAGCAATGTGAACCAATCCCCACAATTAAGTTAATTAACACATCTATCACCCCATGTCAGTACCATTCTACACATGCCATGAGAATAATTAATATTTACTCTCTCAAACTCTCTCAAGTACACAATGCAGTATTGTTAACCGTAGTCTCCATGCTGTACATCAGATCCCATCTTGCAGCTGAAACTGTGTACCCTATGACCGGCATCTCCCCGTTTCCCCCACCTAAGCCCCTGACAGCAACCGTCCAGCTCTTGGCTTGTATGTTTTCAGCTTTTTACAGATTCCACCTGTAAGTGAGATCTTACAGTGTTTGTCTTTTTGGGTCTGGCTTAGCTACTTGAGTCTGTCCATGTTGTTGACAGAGGATGAGATGGTTGGATGGCATCACCGACTCGATGGACATGAGTTTGAGCAAGATCCGGGAGTTGGGGATGGACAGGGAATCCTGGCGTGCTGCAGTCCATGGGGTTGCAAAGTGTCGGACACGACTGAACTGAACTGAACTGATGTTATTGTAAATGGCAGGATTTCCTTTTTTAAGGCTGAATCATATTCCTTTGTACTTGCATGCACACACACCCACACCACACATTTTCTTAACACAGTCTTCTTTTTAAACTACATGTGAAAACAGGAACTATCTTAAAAGGCCCCCAGGCTGCTCAGCAAGGCAGCTTTAGCAGGGGCAACTGGAGATTGATTGGAGAGTGATTTCTGGAGACTCATTGATTTCACTACTCACCTATCACCCCTTCTTCTGGAAATGGTATCTGTTTGGGAGGACTTCCCCTCATTCAGCCTCATCCAGGGACTTGTATGACTGGGTCATGCAAGAAGTCTTGGGTCAACCCTGGCACCAGGCAGGCATCAGGTAGGTGAATTAGATGGTGCATTGTGCTGGTGACTATGGTCAACTCACAGATGGACACTGGCTGAGCTATCAGATCTGGTCAGAGTTGACCCGAGACTTCTGCTTTAGTGGCCAGGAAAAACAGATTTGGGGGACTGTGAGCTGTGACCCTGGAGCAAACTGTGCCATTGCAGGGAAATAACCTAAAGGACAAGGCAGCCAAGCCCCAGGGAAACTGGAACCTTGGGTTGGGAAGAGCTAAGACCCTGAGGCAGTGATTGAGCTCCTGGATCAACCTATACCTGAAGGCAGTATAAGAGTAACAGTTCCGTGCCAAGATGACAGGTACAGCATATCTACTGGAAGAAGTGCCTGCAGAGGGAGGGAGGGAGAAAGCCAAAGTGGGCAGGGATGCCTTCAGACCAGGCTGGCACCTGCGGGAAAACAGGGGGAAGGAGCCCCAGTGCCAAGGAGCCCTCTCTGCGGTGCAGCTGGAATGTCTCAGCCAAGCTGACTGTGTCCTTGAGCCAGCATTGCCCTATATCCTACAGGAAGGCCTGCACCCAGCCTAGAAACATGGTTCACAAAGGAAGAAAGGCAAATGGCCAACATGTTTATGGGGAAACAGTCAGCCTTTCTGGCAAAGAAATCCAAAATAAAATATCCATAAAATATCTCTGCAACCACTAATCTGACTGGGGCTAAAAGAACAGCATTAGGTTGTGGGGAGGGTGCGGGGTGGGGACTGCGTCTCCCCTGCAGGGAGAGTAAGTGGGCACTTTCTGGGGGTGACTTAGCAACGCCGACCCAAGTCCCTGCAATTACACCTCACCTTTGACAGTAAAACCATGCCTAGCAATTTGTCCTTCCAAAATGTGAACAGAGACAGGTATGCAAGGAGATTGTAGTGTTGTTTCAGGATGGGGTAGGGACCCCTTTTTTATCAGATATGTGTATATGTGTTTGAGTGGGCGGTGTGTGTATGTGGGGGGCGTATTGAGGGTGGAGGTGTGTTGTATGTGCTTGCACACACATCTGGTGTGTGTGATTGTGTGTGCGCATACCTGTGTGCCTCCCTCTCATGGTGAGGACCTGACTGATTCAGCAGGAGTGGGCAGCGCTGCCAGGTAGGCAGGGGAAATGCTGGTTTGCACAGATCACCAAATCTGCTTTGCAGAAAGGAAGGCCAGAGTCAGAGGCCGTGAGGCCCCAGCGCACCATCTCGGGGTCAAAGCCTGATGTTTGGGTTGATCTGGGTTCTTCTGAGCACAGAGGATGGGCGCCATGCCTGGGCTGTGTGGAAGTGACCGCATCTGAAGCCTCCCATGCCCTGAGTAGGTACGGCTGGAGATCGGGAGCCAGGGTCCAACCATGACAGCCTGGAGGGGTCGTCAGGCCGTGGAGACGTGAAGCCTGGTCTGAAAGTGGACTCACCTCTCAGGCGGCCTGTGTTCAGGCGCATCGCTCACGTCTCTGTAATCCTGGGCTCAGGCTGCCCAGCGCCTCTCAAGGGCCCCCTGACACGAGCATCCCCCCACCCCACCCTCCCTGTGCTGCCATCATGCAGTCTATGTCTATCCCAGGGTGGCTGTGACCGCCCCCCACACAGGTCATCTGAGTGCAGAAGCCCTAGCCTTGCCTGAGGAGCCATGGGGGCCCCAGCACCAGCAGAGGGAGCCCAGCCCTTTCACTGAACCAGATACAGACCCCGCCACCACCCCCCCGCCACCCACCCAACCCTACACCCACCACTGCTCGGCCCTCAGAAGCTGGAGATGCAGCCTCAGTCACACAGAACATCGGATCCAGCGCGGAGGGAAGAGCTGGTGACTGTGCACAGCAGAGGGGATCTGAGTAGATGGCGGGGGCCCCCAGCTCCCTGGAGGAAGAGGCAGAACAGGGGACCCTGACAGGTGAAGAAGGTAAGGGTCATCCCAGGAGGGCTCAGTGAGGACGGGTGCTACGTGGGGTCAGGGAACCTTCTGGTACCAGAACAGGCTGGAGCAGATGAGCCTCCACAAGAAAGGGATAAGGGGCGTTCAGGACAAGGCAGGGAAGCCAGACATGTGAGGCCCATGGCAGGGCTTGAATGTGTCCTGGATGGGAGGGGCACGTTCTAATCATGAAAGATCAGGCTTTCTGCGGTGCAGCAGGTGGTCCAGGGGGCGGGGAGCAGAGTGAGAGCTCATCAAAGGAGGAGAAACCTGGGCGTTTTCTGTGTGGCTGGGGAGTGTTCCACGGAGAGGTTGGACTTGCAGGAGAGCTAAGAGAGGGTGGAGGTGCTGCCAGAGGGTGGGGCTTCCGAAGCCAGGAGGAGGCTCCCTGGCAGGGGACGCTGGGTGGCCCCCCAGTAGAGGAAGGAGGCAAGGGCAGGGCTGGGTTTGGTGGCAGGAACTGCGGGGGTTGTGCTTCAGGTTTCTCCCTGGAAGAGGTGCACACTCATGTCCAGGAAGAAGGGGCGGAGGGGGGCCTTGTTGTTCTCCTGGGGATTCGGGTGACCCCGAGCCTAGACCGGGAGCAGGGGTAGGGGGAAGACATGGCTTCTCCTCTGAAGCCTCTGCACTGCCTTCCAGGGGCCTTACTGAAGTGGGAGAACGAGATGGGGGGCAGCCTGGGGCCCAGTGGCCTCTGACTGCAGTGGGCTGAATGGCAGCCCCCCAAAGGCATGTCCACGTGCCAACCCCGGGGGCCTGTGGTGACAACTTCTGGAGACAGATTCTTTGCAGATGGAGTGAGGATCTTGAGATGAATCATCTTGGGTTAGGGTGGGCCTTGCAGCTGCGGCAACTCCCTAAGAGAGGAGAGAAAGCGGGACGGGGCCCACAGGAGGGAGGCCAGGAGAGTCCAGAGCAGAGACCAGAGTGTGTGGTACACAGACCCAGGACCACGCCCACTCCAGAAACACTCAGAGCCCCGGGAGGAACCAGCCCTCTGACACTCAGGTCTTGGCTTTGAAGATGAGAGGATAAAACTCCGGTGGTTTTCAGCCCTCAGGAAACACGTATGCAGACTTTAAAACACGCTTCAAATATAAACAGTAACAGTTGACATCAGAATAAATGAAGGAAGTCTTGTTTTCCTGTATAGTCTATGGTGGTCCCTGCCATCATGAGATTAGACAGGGAATGTCTGCAGGGGTGGGAGGAGGGGAGTGACTTTATTTCATTTGATTTTTTTTTTGGTTGTGCTGGGTCTTCCTTGCTGCATGAGGGCTTTCTCTACTTGTGGCAAGTGGGAGCTGCTCTCTAGTTATGCTGTGCGGGCTTCTTATTGCAGTGGCTTCTCTTGTTGCAGAGCACAGGCTCTAGGCACTCAGGCTTCAGTAGTTGTGGCACAGGCGCTTAATTGCTCCAGAGCACGTGGAATCCTCCCAAAGCAGGGATCAAACTCATATTCCCTATTGGTGGGTGGATTCTCATCCACTGTACCACCAGGGAAGTCCCTCACTTGGTGTTTATATGGTCCTCGCTAGCGCCAGGGATTCACAAATCTCATGGCTGGCCAATTGTGGCCCCAGTGTTGTCAGAGCTTCCAAAGTTTTCAAGAAAACTAGAAGTTTCAAATTCCACGTGGAATTTCTCAATGTTTAAGTGTCAGCAAGAAGCAGCATGTGTTTAAATGCTGGGTGTTGACATTGTGTCTGAGACACCCGGGGCAGCTTCTCCAGAGACCCCACGGGGCTCACGCCTGCTCTTCACCTGGAGAAGCTGCCCAGTAAGTGGGAACACAGTCAGGCCAGGAGCCAATCACTCAGTTCTCAGGACTCTGGTCGCTGGTTGACATCACACTGCGGGGCTTGAAACTGGTCACGGCAGTAGTGTTCACACCACAGACACTGGCAGAGGCTACAGATCCGGCTGCCCAACCTCAACCCCACAAGGGCCCCTTGTTAACCCCTTGCTCCCCATCACACCAGCATTCAGGCCCCAGATGCCCTCCCCACTATGGCCAGCATGGCCCTTTCTTCCCCAGAAACAAGGCCCTTTTCCATGCAATGACCACAAGAAGGTGGGCTAATGTCAGACTCTCCCTACCTGTAATCCATGGGCCCAGAAACCAGAACCCAGATCACATGGGCTGACTCACTTTCTGTCTGGGATGCGGCGGGATGCCCGCCTGGCTGTGGCTGGAGGGCTGCCTGCACTTTCTGTCTCTGCTGGGGTCACTAAGAAAATGAGATGTCCATCTGGAGGTCCTGCCAGCAATTCCAGAAGGGAGTCTGCCTGTGAATATAATCAGCACCCAGGGCAGCAGAACCGAGGGCTGGAGGGAGGGGGAGGAGGAGGGAAATAAACACAAACAAACACAGAGTGTAAGTAACCCATGCATCATGCATTCATCCACATGCATGCATTCACTCCCCGCAGCTGAAGGATTCTGTACTTGCAAATGTGCCTGCCTGGTAGAATCCATCTATCAATACCATCTATCAATCCACAATCAATACCCATGGTTCTTACTAGTCACTCAGAATGTGACTGAGCAGGAGAGATGTGACTGGCCCCGACGTGCATGTTCCTGGCAGGGGTGAAGCCAGGTGACGCTGCTATTTTGTGTCAGCTCTGGGACTGTAAGCAAGTGCTCTTCGTGTCTGTTTATGGCCATGCTTTTTCCATTTTTGTGCTTTTTGTGAGTGAGTTCACTGTTTAAAACAGCCCCAAGCACAGAGTTGAAGTGTCATCCGGTGTCTTAAGGATAAGAAGGCTGTGACATGCCACTGAGAAAATGCATATTAGATGGATTTTGTTCTGGAGTGATTACAGCCTGTGAACACCAGGCCCGTGTTCTGGAATAAACAACACAGATTAAAGTATCTTTAACACCAGTGGTGAAGAAGCTGCCTGCCAATGCAGGAGATATAAGAGATGCAGATGTAAGAGATCCCTGGGTCGGGAAGATCCCCTGGAGGAGGGCAGGGCAACCCACTCCAGTGTTCTTGCCTGGAGAATCGCATGGACAGAGGAGCCTGGTGGGCTACAGACCATAGTGTCACCAAGAGTTGGACACAACTGAAGCAACTTAGTGCACAAACAGAAACATATATAAGTAAGGTTATGCATTGATTAGTTGATGAAAATGCTAAGCCCAGAAGTTCACAGGAACCTAACTCTGTTTTACCCCTAAGAACAATAGTTCAGATCTACTAATTCAGTATTTGCAATGGCTTTATAGAATATAACTACTGAGAATAATGATAATAGACTACACACACACACACACACACACACGTGTAAATTGTAACGACATCATTTAAGCCCCTGGATCCAGCTATTCCTGAAGCCCTGGTTCCATCATACAACCCGTGGTTATATAAATCAGTACCTTTCCTGTTTTGATTAGGCTTGTTGGACTGCGACTGGAGCTTGTTAACAAAATTTTTCTTATACAAACCCAGCTGTATTGTGATTCCAAGAGGTGATTTCTTAGTTCTAAGAGAGAGTCTCCCCAGGAATCACAAAAGGACCTTTACTTCCCAAGCACTTTGTCCAAGCTGGTGGCAGGAAGGCTCAGCACTGTTGGTGACATTGAGGAGCCATGCAGTGGGAGTCGGGGTAGGAGGTGGGCTCCCCTGCAAGCTCTGCCATTCCTCTCCCCTCTGGGCAGTCTCCCCAACTCTGTTTTCCCCAAGATAGGCCAGAGAACAGAGCCATCAGCTGGAGGATTTACGACCGTGGTCTGTACATGTGTGTGCTCTTGGACACCGTGCCCCAGCCACTGCCTTTCATTTCATTTAGTGTGAAGGAGTGACCTGGTCCCAAATGCTTGTATGCATTGCTCATAAATCAAACATCTCTGAGCGCCTTCCGGGACAGCCAGCTCTGGGCAGGTGCTGTCATTGTCACTGCCCTGCTTCTGGCTTTCTTCTCGCCAACTGGAACAGTCCCAAGAACCAGTGGATGGGGAGAATACTTCCAAAGTGCAGAGGTGGGTGTCAATGCACCTTCTGTGGTGCATAAAGGGAGGAAGAATGCTTGAGTGGGAGTCTACATCCCCACAAGCTATTCGTCTTGTTTGTCTCAGAGGCCTAGCTCCAGGAGCCCTTGAGCTGCTGACCGCTGTGCATGGTGTTCATCTGACTCTCCTGTCAGGCCCCAACTCCAGTGTCCTCACCCCCAAGCGTGCCCTGACCCCCATCTGAGCCCCCACAATCTGTCTCTCTCACTGTCCTTCTCTGTTCTCGTCACAGAGAAGGATCTCAGGGTCCCGGGTGTGTGTGTCTTGGCTTTTCCTCCAGCTCAGACTCTGGGCTTCCTGAGGGTGGAGATAGTGCCTGGCACATGTTTCCTGGGACAGAGGAGAGGTGAGCTGCACAGTTCCTCAGAGAAGCCAGCGGACACACACACACGGGGTGGCCAGCATAGACCTGACCCCAGACCAGCACCCCTGCTGAGGATCTGAGGGTCTCTGGGGGACCCTAACAAGCTCTTGTCAGGGTAGGGACCTAGTCCTGAGGCAGGGGGCTTACCTCTGAGAAGTTGCCCTGCTGGAGTTTCGGGGTGTCTGCAAATACAGATCCAGAAAGGAGGGGAAGGGGCCAGCTTGGGATGCTGCTGAAAGTGAGCTGGCAGTGAGCTCTAATCAAACCCTCAATTACTCACTGAGTTAACAGAGAAGGGGGCGCTGGAGCAGACAGCAGAGAGAGAGTGTGGGTGGCTGAATTGTTCCAAGCCTTGAAGGACACCAGTCTTCCTGCCCTGTCATAGCTCTGAGTTAATTTTTAGGGTCAATCAATGCTTTCTTGTGCTGGAAAAGAAAACAGTTGTGCAGTTCTTCCCATTGCCCACCCAATGAGATCATATTTGGCCAAAGGGGTACCTAGGCGGGCAGCAGATGGACAAGAGGATGCTCCCAGACCTCACTTGTCCTCTGCCCACAGCAGCAGCTGCAGACATGGCCCCACACACTTGCAGACATGTGTCCCCCATGGGCTCACCCATGATGCTCCAGGCAATGGTCACTGGAACCGGCAATGTGGGCCCCAGGTCTGAGACTTTGCTGAAGGAGATCACAGCGGTGGGGGCAACCGGGGCCACCTGTATACAGAGTTACCTGTTGTCAGAAAGCTGGCCATCCAGTGTTCCCCGCGGTGGTCTCTGGATCTCCAGGGGCTCAGCCATCTGCAAGGGTGTCCTGAGAAGGTGGGAAAATAGGAAGACAGACAAACAGTGGGGGTTGCACCTGGACGCCTTCTGCTGGGTGTGCATCATAGAGTGACTGCCAACGCTGTGGTTACAGGGTGCACACACCACCGTGAGCCTTGTCATGTGACCCCCCCAACCCAGATGTCCCAAGGCCATTCAGAAACAGGAACGCCCCTTGCATGTCATCCTACACAAGCCATCTAAAATAACCTGTAACAATTTCATTAGGGAAAAAAAAAATTTGTGCTGCTTCAAGGCTTCCGGAGCCAGGAGCGTGGGCTTCTCGATTCTGCGAGCTCCGGCCTGGGGCTTTGCCAGCTTTCACTACTATATAATTTAATCTAATTGATCAATTAAATCTAAATAATTTTTAAACAAGCTGTAATAACAGTTATATAATTTCAGTACTACATATAATTTTCTTAACGACTTTATCAAAGGAAATTGCTCACTGGGACTTGCTCTGCGTGTGGAAACCGTCATCTCCACAACTCGGAGACCCACGCAGCTTTGGGGAGCAGCCAGTGCTCAGAGCTTGCTGACGGAATGGCCCACAGCCCCCTCACTGGAGGAGGCAGCTTCCTGGATGCAGAGTCTCAGGGCTGGTCCTCCGAGGCTCCCCCAGGGGTTGCGGGCAGTCCTTGATGTCCTCGGCTTGGCGCCTCACCTCCTCGGCACCTGTCTCCATGGGGCCCTTTCCCTGGTGCACAGACACGCACCAGGGGAAACCTCCCCTTTTTCTGAAGACACCAGTCTCACGGACTAGGGCCCACCCCGCTCCAGTACGACCTCATCTTAACTCGACTAATTACATCGCAAGGATCCTATTTCCTAGTGGGCTCACATTCTGAGCCACTGGGGTTTGGGCTGTCAATGTGTGCGTTTTGGGGGGGAATACAGGTATGATGTGGACTTCCCAGGTGGCGCTAGTGGCCTGCCAATGCAGGAGACATAAGAGACATGGATTCAATCCCTGGGTTGGAAAGATCCCCTGGAGGAGGACATGGCAACCCATTCCAGTATTCTTGCCTGGAGAATCCCTTGGATAAAGGAGCCTGACAGGCTACAGTCCACAGGGTCTCACAGAGTCAGACAGGACTGAAGGGACTTAGCATGCAGGGGTACGCACAGCGTGACCCACGATAGCCAATGAGGAGCTCAAGGCCTTGAGCAGAGCACTTCAGCTCTCTTGACTCCCTTTCTGGGACTGAGAAACAGAGCTTGCTTTCTACCTAATGTTGTGAGTTTTTTTAAATAGAAAAGAAACAGTGTGTTTTTATTTATTTACATGTTTTTGGTCAAGCTGGGTCTTTGTTGCCGCACATGGGCTTTCTCTAGTTGAGGTGAGCAGGGGCTACTATTGGTTGTGGTGTGTGAGCTTCTTATTGCGGTGGCTTCTCTTATTGCAGAGCACGGGCTCTAGGATTTCAGTAGTTGTTGCCCACGGGCTTAGTTGCTCTGGGGCATGTGGACTCTTCCTGGACCAGGGATCTAACCTGGCAGGCGGATTCTTATCCACTGGACCACAAGGGAAGCCGAGGTTGTGAGATTTGAAGAATAAACACACGTAGGCTTTCCAGCCTAGCCAGTACCTGCAATGACTGACTTTCTCCACGCATAGTTGAGGGCACTGTGGGCCACACTGCAGGCTGCCCTCGGCCTGGAGAATTGCTCCTCCCAGGTCACAGAAGGACACAGCAAGCCGGAAGAGGAGGTCAGGAGTAGCCGAGAGCTCCTGCTATCACCCATGACCGTTGGCAGGAAGAAGGAGAAGTTCTGACTGAGGGCTCCATCAGCTCCATCCAGGTCAGCATTGCTGTGGAACAGACTGATGAGGTGGAGATTTTATGCCACAAGTTCACGTGCTTCATGACGATGTGAGCAGAGAGTGGCCGCTGTTTCTCCTCATCTGTCAGTGCAGTGCCTGCGCTAGAGGTGGGCAGGTGAGTCCTCCAGAATGTCCCAGCCAAGGCCTCCCGCCAGCTAAGGCTCCTCTGCTCCCACTCTCACTGTACCTTTTCTTATTCTAGTAGATCCTTCCTCCTCTAATTAAAGTCTGGGGCTACAAAAAAAAAGAATGAATGAGTGTAAAAGGTAAATTACAGGGCTGGGCCCTGTGGAGGAACCCAGTGTGTTAATACATCAGCCATCGCTGATTACTAATCAGGATGAAAATGGAGCCCCCAGCTTCTGGCCTGTTTTATCTGCCACTTCAAGTAAACTCCAGCTCATCTGTTGCCATCTCCCTAACCCAGAGTTCCTTCCTTTATTGGCCATGGCCCAGGGAAGGGGCATTCCTCTCAGCCCAGCCCAGTGAAGATCATCTTTTAGGGCTCTGTGGGTGTGTGCTCAGTCACTCACTTGTGTCCAAATCTTTGCAGCCCCATGGACTGCAGCTGCCAGGCTCCACTGTCCATGGGATTCACCAGGCAGGAATACTGGAGTGGGTTGCCATTTCCTCCTCCAGGGGATCTTCCCAACCCAGGGACTGAACCCACATCTCTTGCGTCTCCTACATCGGCAGGTGGATTCTTTACCACTGGGCCACCTGGGAAGCCCCTTTCAGGGCTCTATGTCCTCCTTATTCTCTCAAGGGGCTGAAGTGGGAGCAGGGTGCTCTCGGAGAGCTTTGTAGTGAAACTCCCCAAAATTTTCCTGAAAACAGCAAGAGAGTTTTCTGTTATTGCTCCATAAGTGTGAGTGTTCCCACAGGCTTCAATTACAGGCTTCTGTGGAACTAAGTTTTCCCAAACACGCTCTGTTTCAGTGTGAACACCAGATTCTCCACACAGCATACTCCCATGATTCCCACCGAGGCAGGGAGAAGAGGGTGCCCTGGGGACCCTGGGGTCTGGACCCCCAAGCCTTGGAAATAAGAGGGAGATGGACTTGGGGGATCATGGAGTCCCCGGAGGCTGGAGCCCTGGGAGAGACCTTGCACTGCCTCCCCGGACTGGGGCGGTAGAGGTTAAGGGTCTTCTTGCCCCCAAAGCCCTGCTGATTTTTCTCTGCCTCCATCACTACAGCTTCATTTTAAAGAGTGCTTACAAGTGTTCTCAGCAGATCTGTTTTCTCTATTCACTAACATTTCTTCAAAAACTTGAATTATCTTGCCAATATTTGCAAATCAGAATATTTCACATTAAACAGGATTTCTGGTGTCTCTAGAAGTACTGAGAGACGTCACCACACAGGGCTCCTGTTTCCTCATAGAAAAAGTAGATGGGCCTGAGCAAGCACTGCTCCTTTTAGAAGGATGTGCAAAGTCCAGTTTGCCACAATTCCCATCTGGCCCACTTCAGTTGGTTACTTTACCTGGTTTTTGTTTTTTTTTGGTTGCAATGGTTCTTCACTGCTTTGTGTGAGCCTTTTCTAGTTGCAGAGAGCAGGGGCTAATCTTCACTGTGGTGCATGGGCTTCTCATTGTGGTGACTTCTTCTACTGCAGAGCACAAGCTCTAGGTTCATGGGCTTCAGTAGTTGTGGTGCACGGGCTTAGTTGCTCTGAGGCATGTGGAATCTTCCTGGAGAAGGGTTTGAACCTCCATGTCCCCTGTATGGCAGGAGGATTCTTATCCACTGCGCCACCAGGGAAGTCTGTTACTTTACCTTTTAAATTTTGGATCACCTTTATAGAACCCTTACCCCTTTTCAAATCTGCTTTACCAAGAGCAAAATTGTTACCACCACCATCACCACCACCATCACCACCACCATCATCATCACATCCACCATCACCACCACCACCATTACCCACCACCACCGTCATAACTAACACCATCACCACCACCACCATCATAACTAATACCATCACCACCACCACCATCATCATAACTAACACCATCACCACCACCACCATCACCACCACCACCATCACCACCATCACCACCACCACCATCACCATCATCACCACCAACATCACCACCATCACCACCATCACCATCATTACCATCATCATCACCATCACCACCACCATCATCATCACCACTATCATCATCACCACCACCACCACCACCACCACCATCATCATAACCAACACCATCACCAACACCACCATCACCCACCACCATCACCATCATCACCATCAACATCACCATCACCACCACCATCACCATCATTACCATCATCATCACCATCACCACTATCATCATCACAACCATCACCACCACCATCACCACCATCACCATCATTACCATCACCACCACCATCACCACCATCACCATCATTACCATCAACATCACCACCATCACCACCACCTTCACCATCATCATCACCACCAACACCACCATCACCAACATTGTCATCACCACTATCGTTATCACCATCACCATCATCATCATTATCCCATTATCACCATTAGCATCACTATCTCTGTCACCATCATTGTCATCATTACCATCACCATCATCATCTCCACCTCCTCCACCAATCTACATACACATAGGCGTGTGTACACACACAGAGGGACTCTCTATTTCTTTCACCAGATTCATTTCTTTACCTCTGACCTGTTCGGAACTCCTTCAATGTATCCAAGTGTTGCTGGCTCATGCATGTACTAGTTAATGCAACTGGGTCAGAGCTGGTGGGGGGGGTGAGAGCAATGGTGGGTGAGGGTGGAGTTGGAATACTGTGTTAAGAACGCCCATCTTGCACAGACCTCGGAAAGATATGTTGGTGAAATTTGCTCACATGGTGCATCTCACTTAGGCTCCATGTCTGGCTATGGAAGGATATTCATTGCCATTGTTTTCTGTAATAGCTGTCTGGTACTGACTGGGCATCCAAGATTTCTTCAAGGAATCACCAATTCTCAATCCACTGAGAGGTGAGGTAGACCCCACTTCCAGCTCCAAACAGTCCAGGGTCCCTCCAGTCAGTCAATATATTCCATGCCCTTGGCCCAGGGGCTTGTTGGAAGGTGGACACTGAGCGCACAACAGGTCAGCACAACTCAATTCTTGGACTTGCTTGTGGAAGACTGGCTAATGGTGCTTTTTGCCCAAGGAGTTTGCACATCTGATGGGCTAAGGGTAAGGAGCGGCTGGGGATCATCTTCACAGCAACTGGGGAGCCTGGATGAGAGTAAAGAGCTCAGCAGGGGAAGGCAGGGGATGGGCAGGGGAGGAGGCCCCAGGGCCCTATACTGAGTCATCCCTGAATCCACTCTCATGACCAATAAATCTGCTCTTCTGCCATTTTGAGTTGGGTTTCTGTCACTTAACGTCAAAATAGCTTTAGGGGGGCCTCCCTAGTGGTCCAGTGGTTAAGAATCCGCCTTGCAGTGCAGGAGATGCAGGTTCGATCCCTGGTCAGGGAACTAAGATTCTACATGCCATGGTAAAACTAAGCCCCCGATCCACAACTGCTGAGCCCAAGCACCACAACTAGAGAGAATAAGCACTGCAACAAAAGACCATGCATCATGCACGAAGATTCCACAAGCCACAGCTAAGACCTGAGGGAGCCAAATCAATCAATCAATCAATATTTGTTTAAAAATCAAAACAGCCTTGAAATATTCCATTCCTTTCCTTCAAGATGTTTCTGGAAATGTTCCAGCCCAGCCTGGCTTCTGCAGGGTTCAAAGGTCACCTTATCCTCTCAGCTTCAAGTTCCTGCCCCAAGAAATGGGGCACGTGTTCTTACTCTGAACAGCACAAGCTGTCACCCAAGTTGTCTCTTCAACATCTGTAGGAGGTGGACACTCTGGGGTCTGGGCACTGCCTTGCCCCCACCCACTGAGCTCTGGTTGGGGTTCCTGAGCAAAATGGGGTTCCTGAGCAAGCCAGCATGTTCTCCTGACCCTGGGCCCCACCTCACCATGCGGAGGTCTGTCCTCCAGGATTCTCAGCTAAGCCGACTCTGCCCCTCTGGGGGTGAGCACTGATTCCTTGGGTGTTAAGGCTGGGAAAGCTTGGTGGCCCCCCAGACATGCTGACACAACCCTAGAGGCAGCCATGGGAGTGAGATTACAGGACCATTTCAGTCCCTCTGCCCCAGGGAGTCAATAAAAACCCAAGACCCCTGCCCCTCATGCCAAGGAGCCCTCCGTGACCAAGATATCATCGTAAGACGGTCAGCTCCCCAGGTACTGTGTTTTTTCTGTTGTTGTTTCCGAAGTACTGGTCCCAGAAACAAATGTCAGATTTTCTCATCTGTAAAATGGATGTTAAAAGTCTGAAGGTGAAAAGATAAGAGAGAGAGTTTGGACCTGCTTCCCATACGCAGTTCACACACACTGGCCACGACAGAAATCGCTCGAGATGTACGAGTGGGAGAGAAGAAGCAGGGGGATTTCACTACAGAGCTCACTTCTTTTGAGGGTCTCAGTTGCTATAATAGATAAATATGGTGGTGGGTGTGCTAAGTGGCTTCAGTTGTATCTGACTTTTTGCGACCCTATGGACTGTAGGCTACTCTGTCCATGGGATTCTCCAGGCAAGAATGCTTAAGTGGGTTGCCATGCCTTCCTCCAGGGGATCTTCTCCACTCAGGGATCGAACCCATGTCTCTTATGTCTCCTGCATTGGCAGGTGGATTTTTTACCACTGAGCCACCTGGGAAGCCCAGATAAGGTGGAGATTCCAGTAATTTCATAGGTGAAACTGGCACCAAGAGACTGACTGACTTACAGACACTGAAAATAATGAGAAGCAGATGTAAAAACAGTGTAGGTACACCAACTGTCTTGCTGCATCATGAGTGAGACCCCCTCAGACTCCTAGCTGCCTTGCCCCGAGTCTCCAAGCCAAGAACCAAGGGTCCCCATCCCTCCCCTGACCCTGTCCAATGCCCAGGAATGCCCCCTCTTCTTCCTTCCTCCCTCCTCCATGGACCTCCCCACGGCCCCCAGGACTAGACTCTGTGTCCCTGCAGGAAGGAGGATCAGGGATGGTGACTGAACCAGTACCGTATGTTCCTTCCCAAAGAAACTCTTTCTCAAGCAGATGAATTTAAATCTCCACTCCTCCTGCCAGTATCCCCACGCCTAGCAGTTCCAGAGCTGCTGCAGGTCCTGAGCTAGCGCAGGAGGGAAGAAGGAAGTGAGGCAGGAATAGAAATACAGAAACCGACATATGCGAGAAGTGAGTCTATGAGTGGGCTTGGGCCTCAGACTCTGTGTTATTCTGATTATTATCCTTTCACGTTTTCTGGACCAGCCTAGAGAAAGAGACAGAATTTCTGCAAACTGGCTTCTAAAGCTTGCTAGCCGCAAAGAAAACAGGACTCCCAAAGGGTCATCATCAAGCAGCTCAGGCTCTGAAATGACTGCTAAGTTTCTCTCCCTCTCCAGGCAGCCATGAACGTCCTCAATAACGCAAACAAGTCTGCCTCCGCCACTCCACTTGGAAATATTTGATCTATCGGCTTATCAGTGGGAACAGCTTCCCTTTGATGTGTGCCTCGAATGTTTTCCACAAAAACGTGACCAGATTTTTTCAGAACCTTCCACGTGCCTCTGTTAGTCTAAGAATGCCCCAGGTGTGGAATGCTATGTAATAAGGGTTGAATGGTGAGAAATTTGGGGCAGGTCAGCTTGACATACGGGTTGAGAAGGGGCAGGAGGTATGTTCAGCTTGTGTCAAGGAACAAACCCACAAATGGGCAGATCAGGGGGGAGGAGATTGCCTTCTCTCCTCCTCTACCTGGACACACAGCTGAACTATGTTTCCCATACTCCCCTGATGCCAGGTGTAGCTATGTGACTGAGTTCTGACCAATGGTGTGTGAGCAGAGACAATGCACTTCCCTTCCAGGCCTGGACCTGATCCTGGCTCTGTCCCACCTCTGACTGAATGAAGAAGATTCAGAGGTCAGAGGACAGAGCTGGACATGGGAGGGTCCTGGGTCTCTTCATGACCACTCAGGATCAAGCCACCCCTGCCAACCAGCCCCTGGTGACCTACTCTGGATAATAACAGGAACTTTTTTTTTTTTAACCATTTTTTTTTAATTGAAGTATAGTTGATTTATAATGTGTTAGTTTCTGGTGTACAGCTAAGTGATTCAGTTATTTATATGTATAGACATGTAGGGGCTTCACAGGTGATGCTAGTGGTAAAAAACCTGTCTGCCAATGCAGGAGACATAATATGTGCAGGTTTGATCCCTGGGTCAGGAAGATTCCCTGGAGGAGGGCTCAGCAACCCATTCCGGTATTTTTCCCTGAAGAATCCCATGGACAGAGGAGCCTGATGGGCTACAGCCCACAGGTTGCAGAGTCACACACAACTGAAGCAACTTTGCATGCATGCATGCACATATATATTTATTAATATATATACATATATATATGGACTTCCCTGGTGGCTCAGATGGTAAAGCATCTGTCTACAATGTGGGAGACCTGGGTTCCATCACTGGGTCGGGAAGATCCGCTGGAGAAGGAAATGAAAATCCACTCCAGTACTATTGCCTGGAAAATCCCATGGACAGAGGAGTTATTTTTTATATTCTTTTCTATTATGCTTTATTACAGGATATTAACTATATTTCCTGGTGCTATTCAGTATGACCTTGTTGTTTATCTATTTTATATACAGTAGTGTGTACTGCTAATCCCAAACTTACCCCTGCTCTAGCTCCTTTCTGCTTTGGTAACTATAGTTTTGCTTTCTATGTCTAGAGTCTGTTCTGTATCTTAGATAAGCTCATTTGTGTCATGTTTTAGATTCCACATATAAGTAGTATCATACAGCAATTTGCCTTTCCCTGTTTGACTTACTTCACTTAGTGTAATAATCATTAGGTCCATCCATGTTGCTGCAAATGGCATTATTTCACTTTTTATGGCTAATATTCCATTGTCTATAGAGAGACATGAGCTTTTAATGCAGTAAATGTTTTTGTATTAAGCTTCTGAGAATTCATAGTGTAACTCTCCCAGCAGCTAGCATGTTTGGCATTTGCTGATGTGATGCTCTGAGGCAGTATTTGGTGGGTTGGTCAGAACTATTATATATTTGGCTATGCCAGGTTTCAGTTGCGGCACATGGGATTGTTGATTCTCATTGCAGCATGCGGGATCTTTAGTTGTGACGTGAAGTATTAGTTGCAGCATGTGAAATCTAGTTCCCCTCCCAAGGATTGAACCTGGGCTCCCTGCATTGGGAGTACAGAGTCCTAGCCACTGGAACACAAGGGAAGTTCCTGGTCAGGACTTCATCTGTGACAAATAACAGAAAACCCAAGTTGGAGGGGCTTGAGCAGAGTAAATGAAATTTATGAGCTCCTGTAACTGAGAAGTGAGAGGCATGTGGGGTTCAGGCATGGCTTGATCAAGGACCCAAAAATAGTAACAGGAGCACACATCTCTCTCAGCACAGCTCCTCCACACTGGCTTCAGGTTGGCCAAGCTCACCTCTGTGGGGCTGGAAGTGCCTGGCCAAGCCCAGCAGGGACTGTCATCCCAGAGTCTTCTTCTCTAGAGGGGTCACATATGTAGGGGAACACAACCTCTAATTGTCCAGGCTGAGGCACACTGATCCTTTAGCTCAGAGTCATGAATGGAGATGGGGCACAATCACTGGAGAAGCCTGGAACAACTATGATTGGTTTCAGGAAAGACCATGGTGCCCCAGCCAGCAGATGCAGGCACTAGGGAGGGTAGTGGGGCAGAGCAGATGTTGGATGCAAGAAAGCCCACCTGCTTCCCTTGGGGACTCCCTCCGTCCCACCAAATGGCCCCAGAGCAGCCTCCACGTCCACACATAACTCATGCAGATTGACCCAGCCCAGCATAAGTGCTCTCCTGAGGATTTTATTCCATGGCGGGGTCATGGGGGGAGTACGGGGTTGGGGGGAAGGGCAGAGACCAGAGTGAGCCTCTAGACCGTGAGGGCACTGAGACTGGGGTTGTTAGCCTGTCCTCCCTGGGAGGGAGCCCCTTGTAGTGAGGGATCAGAGCTGAAGGCTGCACTGGGAGAGCCAGAGCCCTGCCATCTGTCCCTGCCTGGGTCCCCGAGGCAGCCTTCAACACATCCCTTCCTTGCCAAAGGTAGTTCAAGTCTATTTTTCAGCACTCAAAGCTAAAGGAACCTGAAAACACAGACTTTTTACAGACATCTTCCTTCTCTATCGTGTGTGATGAAATTTTCGATTTACCTGAAGTCCTTTCAGTTAGTCTGTGACCTACACATGTGAGACCTACACACGCCCGGGGATGGACCCCTGCATGCCATCTGGGGCCAAGCCATCTCAAGAATTCCCAAAGTCTGGCCTCACGATGCTGCCAAGGGTCCTCAGATCCCTCACACCACCCCCCCATCAACATCCTAAACCTGCTCCCAGTAAACATAACAATGGGATCGAAACCTGACGCGAACTATTGACATTTCATCGGTGTTAAATGTTCTCAATCTTACATAAAAGTAGCTTTAGAAAAAGTGTCTGGTTCCATTGGTCTCTAACATATAATGCCCAGGTGATCTCCCCACATATTTAAAAGCAGACAGAGCCCCTGCACCCTAAGGTCAACTGAAAAAATTCACAGCCTAAAAGTTGAGACTATGTTTTATTTAGCTGACAAAACTGAGGACACAAGCCCAGGACACAGCCTCTCAGAAAATTCTGAAGCGGCAAGGGAAGGGCCAGGATATGTAAGAGTTTTTGCAACAAAGATCTGGTAGTGGGAACATCAAAAGAGTACTGTTAATTAAGGAAAACCAGATATGTCAAGTTAAGGGATTTAGCACTTTTCCATGTATGGGAAGATGCAAAGTCTGGGCTCACTGAAATCATTCCTCTGATATGCACTTCAGCTATCTGAGGCCAGTATCCTGTGTTTTCTCATCCTGAGTACCCTCAGGGTGCACCATCAGGGTGGCAACAGCTGTTGGCTGCTAGATGGGAGTCATCCTGCCTCCATCCTGAGTTCCCTCAGGGTTTGCTGTTGGGGAGCCTGTAATGTGATGGCTTGATGGCTGCAACATCATTTGTTTATTGATATGCAGGAAATATCTTTCATTTACCCTACCCTGTGGGTGCCCTGGAGCTACTAGATCTCCGAGGACTCTGGAACCATCTCAACTTTGATCACAGGAAAACTTGGTGAGCTGGAAGAAGTTAGTGGGTCCACAGTCCCCACTCACCAGCAGCCCCTGAGCGGATGGAATTTTGGAAACTTGATGATCCTGCATGAACCTGCAGGTGGGAATCCAGCCAGGACCATTCTGTAGCCCACAGATTCTCACTCAACCTCACTTCCTTCATAGGAAGAACCACCCAGCCCCAGGCACCCATATTTCATGTCCCCAAGGAGGCAGGAATGCTGGAGGTTGGATCTGAGTCTCATGGTCCTTCTCTGCTTCTGTTGGACTCTTGGGGAGACATACAGAGAAGAGGAAGGAGAATAGAGGTGGGAGCTCCCCAGGCACTGCAGCGAGTGATTCAGGAGCCTTCTGTTCAGTGGGGAATGTTCCAACTTCCAAGGGAGCCAGTCCCACCAATTCAGCCCCACCATCTGGAACATTCCATCTCAGATCCATTGGTGTTTACTTTCTAAAACTTTGCATTCCTGGGGTCTGAGATTGGGAGCAACTGTGTGTGGAAAATACACGCTTCCTTTCATATGTTCCCGTGACACATAACAGCTTGCTTTCAGTCCTTTAAAAACACAAACCAAAAAAAGAAGAAAAGAAACAAAGAAAAGCTTTCATCAAATACTCTCCCCAAAGAGGAGGAAATTTGCAGATTCTAGAACAGAAAGGGCTCTGAGAGGTGAAGACAGGTGTGACTCTGAGGTACCAGGTTGGTGCAGAGGAAGGTAACATGTGAGGGTCAGGTAAAGGGCCTTTTGAAAGGGATGAGCAGAGTCCAGACTGGCAGGACCCACCGTGGGAATTCCACAAAGCAGCCTGGGACATCAGACTGGGGTGGGGAGGTGGGGAAGCTGCAGAGTCACAGAGGAGGGTGCAGGGCCTCAGCTCTGGGCTAATCCTTTGGACCCACGTGCTGTTCAGGCTGTTTCTGGTAAGTGGAAGAAACCCCACTTGAACTCATTTAGTTGGATGCAGTATGTATTACCTCATGAACTCTAACTTGGAGAAGAATGGAGTGAACCTTGGGTCATGGAAACCAGAGTTGTGGGTCCTGCCAAGCCCCTCTCCATCTCATACCCTGGCTTCTTTGACTTTCTCCTCTCCCTGCTTCCTTCATGTCAAACCCCCAAACCCACACTCCACAGACTGGGTCTCTATGGCAAAGTCTGAGAGCAGTTCATTTTCCAAATCTCTCTTCTGGGTCCCCTACCTAGTGACAGAACCGAGATAAAAACTACATTTCCCAGCCTCCCTTGCAGCAAAGCGTGGTCATGTGACACATCCTGGCCAATCATCTGTGACAGAGTGATGCCTGCTCTCCCAGGCAGATGCCCAACAGGAAGTCCTCTCTTCCCAGGTGGAAGGTGCACTTGGTGGAAAGCCATCCTTAGAATAACACAAGTGGAGACAGAGAAGACACATCTAACAAAGGAAGAAGAATGTGCTGGGAGACATGTTTGGCCTTCATAGGTCTTGGACAAATAAATCATGGTTGACCTGAGAATGGCCCATGGATCACAGGTAAACCAAAGAACAGTCATCCTAGCATCAGTTGTCCCCACGTTGTGACAGCCCAGAGCTCAGGGACCCTGAAGGCTTGGCATGGAATACAGATCCGACCCAGCTATCCTCTCTGCCTGAGCCCTGTCCAGCTGCTGGTGTCCTCTTCTCTCCAGACCAAACCTTCACCCCCTGGGCTGACCTCTCTGGAGCCCTGCTTCCCACTGGGTGATGATTTGGGTCCCTGGGAAACTGTCAAGTTCTGTCTCCCTCCTCTCAGGTAACCCAGTGACCTGCTTCATGAGAAAGCACCTGTGTTTGTTTAG
>NW_011494884.1:2038463-2077514 GCF_000754665.1 Bison bison bison
TGGGTGATGATTTGGGTCCCTGGGAAACTGTCAAGTTCTGTCTCCCTCCTCTCAGGTAACCCAGTGACCTGCTTCATGAGAAAGCACCTGTGTTTGTTTAGTGGGTGCCGAGGGAGTGATGGGTCTCTGGGTAATCCAGGCAGGTGGTCTCCTCAGGTGTGGCCACTGGATGAAGAGCCTTCCCTAACTCACACCTCCACTTCCCCCCTCATCTGCAGAATCACTCCAGTCCTGCTGTTTCTGCCATCACATCTTCTGGAGAGCCATCCCTGTGGATGGAGAAGCAGCAGAGCTCCTATGAGCCCAGTGTTCTCGAGAGTGTACCTTGAGGTTCAGCTGAGTATATCTCACACTCTCCAGGCTCCCCTACCCCTCTGTCCTCATGGGACTTCTTATCCACATGTTTGCTTCTGGCGGCAACAGTCCTAGCAGCCCTCACTGCTTTGAGGATAATATCCATGTCCTTGCTATTGTCCCCAAGAGGCCGGGGATCCAGGCCTGCTGCCCCTCACCTCAACTTGTTGCCACCCAAAATCTTGGCCTTCTCTGCCCACTGAAGCTGAATGAAAAATATGGAAACAGAGTTTGGGGGAAATAGAAAGATGGCTTTTATTCTTAGCTGGTGGAGAGGGGAACATGGTAGGCTCATGCCTCAAGAACTGTGCCCCCACTCCATGAGGAGTCTAGGGGTTTATATAAGGCAAGGGCTCACAGTCAGGAGTCAGTGATGAGGAACAAAGGTGAGAGGATCTTGACTTCTTCCTCTTGCATAGTTTCAAAGACCATCATAAACTGTCTTCAGTAACCTAGTCATTGAGTCTGGCAGTTTGGTGGCTCTGCACCCTTCTTCCTGATATATAACTATAAGGAGAATGGTATTGTAAGGGAAAACACCAGATACTGGATGTATTTAGCATAGAATCAAAGGAAAAAATGTGAACTGTATCTCCTGCCAAGTTAGGGGCAGAAAAGCAAACTTAGTTACAGAATGCAAAGTTAGACGCAATTAAAGTTTAAAAAAAAAAAAAAACTAGGAATATTCAGGCCTGCTTACTGTTCTCTTTATCTTCTTTGTTCTCAGGAAAGGGAAAGAGAAAAACTCATTCCTCCTTTTTCCTTTTCAGTGCAACAATCTTGCACTTCTTCCCCCTTCTCACTGTACTCTAACTGCCCGGTCCTCCCGTGGTTCCGTGGACGTGGTTCCTTGGACGTGGCTCCTCTCCTGCCTCAGGGCCTTTGCACTTGCTGTTCCCTCTGCTCCATCTGCTTCCCTTCCATCACCTTAACTGCTGCTCATCTTTCAGAGCTTAGCCTCCCTCCCAGCATGTCAGGATTTCCTGTTTTTCTCTCTGTAGTCCCATGTGCTTTCCTTCAGAGCATTTAGCAAAGAGTACAGAAATGTAATCATGTCCTTATTCGATTAGCATCTGCCTCTCCTGCTACAGTGGAAGGCCACTTGGACATCCCCACCCACCACTGCATCTTCAGAATACAAATGTTTGTTGAATAAATGAAAGATGGAAGGTCACACACAGGCCACGTGGACACAGATGACACAGATGGGCTCTTTGTGGTTTCCTCCGTGGGGACTGATCTCCAAACAAGGAATTCACTCCCAAATCAGAGAAATTGTCAAAGTGGGCATGTTACCCTTCCAGAAGCTTCCGTCTGTGATCTTGACACTGTGCTGGATATACAATCATTTTTAATTCAACCCAAATTGCCCATATGGAAGAGCCAGGAAGCTTGGCTTCAAGGAAGGATTCATCAGACAGATGTATCCTTTTATGTCACCTAAGACAAAGCAGTTTAATTGTTTCCATTATCTTTGAGCTTTTATTACCCTGGTTATTGATCTTCCCTTTTAATGAAGCCCATAATTAAGCAACTAGGAGGCTATGCTTGGTCTTAATGAGTATGCTGTCAGGCTAGGCTCTGCCAAGGAGCCCCCATAGCCATGAAGGAGAATCACCTTCTCTTCCCATCTCTTGACCTCTTCTGTTCCTTGACTACATGAAGTGCAAAGGTAAGGGGGCCCCAAGGACTTTCCTGGGGACATTGTCATTAGTAGTATAAGCAGGAGCCCTCAGCCGACACACAGAAGGGCCTGGTCCCACCCCGTTGGGACCAAAGCATCAGGAAGGAGGAGAAACAGGGGTAGAGGTGGACATGGACTCTTCCCACCTCTGGTGTCTGGCAGTTGGAGCAGGAAGCCCTGTTTCCAACAAGAGAGAAGTGGCAGCAATGACCATCTACCAGTGCAGAAAACAGAAAATGACATATCTTCCCTTTGTTTCCAGCTAACCATCCATCAGGCAGCTGACCTCATTCCTTGTGTGACGGACACCTGTGTCTCATCCTCCCAGAATTCAGTGCCCCTCCTGAGGGGGCCAGCAGCACAGCTTCCTGGGGGGAGTCACCCCCAGCTCTCAGTACCCAGGCTGTGAGAGTGAGGTCAGCCTCACTATCTGCTTCCAGCATTGTCTCCTGGCCAATCCACACATTCCACCCCTTGGCCCAGGGATTGGTTCAAGAAAGAGGACACAACCCAGTCAGGCAAGGTCAGATGCATCCGGAGGATCTTTGCCACAGCTATTGAGAAAGACCTCCAGAGGCCACTTCATGGAGAGAGCCTGCCTAAGGATGAAGCCAAACCCAGAGAGGACAGAGGTGGGGAGAGAAGACTCCTGACAGCATGATTTCAGTGCCTGGATAAAGCTATGCCTGAAGCTCCATCTGTCCTTCAGTTACATGAATCTTCAGTTACATGAGCCGTCTGGGACTGGATCCCACCCAGCTGAACTGAGCTTCTGCAAGTTCGGATTGATATATGATTCACTGTGGTCACAGTAAGTCTGTTGTATCTCTCTGGAGGCTTTCCCAGCTGCCGCAAACCACAGTGGTAGTAGGGAGTGGGAAGTCAGCTCAAAGGAGCAAAGCCCTGTTTCCAAATGCTGGACAGACGAGAGCGCAGGTGGGATAGGGCCTAGTGCCACCAGGTGGCACTGTTGAATGCTAGTCCTGCGCAGTCCTGTGGATGCTGCAGGGCGCTGGTCCAGGCCTGCAGAGGCTCTGGGCTCTGTATTGTGGTCCAGACAGTTGGCCCCCAGCCATGACGCCATGCTAGTTTGGAAGGCAGCTAAGGAGATTCCCAGTCCTGCCATCAAGTATGCTGGAAGGAGCCCTGTCCCTTGTTATCCAAGCTCCCAGTCCCTGCCCTCGATTCCTCCACCTGAGGCCTCCTTGGGGGCTGCTGCATATCTAATTAACCACTTAACAGCATACAGTGATAGCAACCATCTATTTTGTTCACAAACATGCATTTGGGCCTGGATTGGTAAGGAGGGCTCATCTCTGTCCCACAGGGCATCAGTTGGATGGCTTGGCACGAACTGGGAGATTGGTGAGCTAGAGCTGGCTGTTGGCTGGGGCCTCAGTTTGAACCCACGTGGCCTCTCTGTGCACAGCTTGGTCTTCCTCACAGTGGGAAGGTAAATGTTCTGAGACCATGTACCTCAGAGACAAGTCTCACCTGCATGACCTAGCCCCAGGAGCCACATGATATCACTTCTACCTAGGGTGGGGACTGGAACCCCACCTCTCAATGGCAGCAATGGACAATGGGAGTGCTGTTTGTGTCCTTAAGAAAAATAGGATGGAGTCCTACCCCAGTCAATGCTGCATATTGTCTCCCTGCTTATTTAACTTCTATGCAGAGTACATCATGAGAAACGCCGGGCTGGGTGAAGCACAAGCTGGAATCAAGATTGCCGGGAGAAATATGAATAACCTCAGATATGCAGATGACACCACCCTTATGGCAGAAAGCAAAGAGGAACTAAAGAGCCTTTTGATGAAAGTGAAAGAGGAGAGTGAAAAGGCTGACTTTAAACTCAACATTCAAAAACCAAAGATCATAGCATCAGGTCCCATCACTTCATGGCAAATAGATGGGGCAAGAATGGAAACAATGACAGACTTTATTTTCTTGAGCTCCAAAATCACTGCAGATAGTGACTGCAGCCATGAAATTAAAAGATGCTTTCTCCTTAGAAGAAAAACTATGACAAACCTAGACAGCATATTAAAAAGCAAAGACATCACTTAGTTAACAAAAGTCCGTATAGTCAAAGCTATGGTTTTTCCAGTAATCATGTATGGATGTGAGAGTTGGATCATAAAGAAGGCTGAGCACCGAAGAATTGATGTTTTTGCAATGTGCTGTTGGAGAAGACTCTTAAGAGTCCCCTGGACTGCAAGGAGATCAAACCTGTCAACCCTAAAGGGAATCAGTCCTGAATATTCATTGGAAGGACTGATCCTGAAGCTGAAGCTACAATAATTTGGCCACCTGATGCGAAGAGCTAACTCATTAGAAAAGACCCTGATGCTGGGAAAGATTGAGGGCAGGAGGAGAAGGGGACAACAGAGGGTGAGATTGTTGGATGGCATCACCGACTCAATGGACATGAGTTTGAGCAAGCTCCAGGAATTGGTGCAGGACAGGGAAGCCTGGTGTGCTGCAGTTCATGGGGTTGCAAAGGATCGGACACAACTGAGCGACTGAACAGCAACCTCCCTAATAGGTCAGATGTGACCTTATTTGGAGGTAGGGCCTTTGTCGATGATCCAGTTAAGATGAGGGTGGGCCCTGATCCAATACAACAGTGTCCTTATTAGAAGAGACTAGGTCATGGGGACAACCACGTGTGCACACAGGGAAAGACGGCTGTGTACACACCAAGGAGAGTGACCTCAGGAGACAGAGGCCCTGCAGACACTTCGATGTCAGACTTCCAGCCTCCAGAATTGAGAGAGATTCTCAATGTAGGTTGTTTAAGTCACTCAGTCTGTAGTGCTTTGTGACCACAGCCAAAGAGGCTGATCCAAGGAGATGCATTGCAGCCATCTATGGAAAATGCCTCCCACCAGAGCGGGTGTGATAGCCTTGAGTATTAAAAGAGAAAGGGGGCAGAAGCCGGAAAAACCAACATATACGAGATATACAAAGCATGGCTCTGCCCAGGGAGCTCAGGGTCTGGGGGCAGGGCGGGGAAGGGGATGCACTTTGGCTGGTGGGGAAGTAGTGACAAAAACAGTGACGTCACCAGGTTCGACCCCTGATTGGTTCACCTTGCACACTTGTCCAGCAAGATGCATTTGCTGTCATGTGCTTCCTCTATACCTTCTCATTCAAGTTTCCCAAAACAAGTTATCTCGGCAAATTTCTAAAGAGAGTCCAAGTCCGAAAAATGGGCCCGGCAGTACATGTTCTCCCAGAACCGCCCTCATCATCAAGATTCCAGGCTCCATGCATCTGTCGCCACTTCCCTGGAGGCGGTGCTGTCCTGCCCACCCTCAAGCCTCGGGAGCCCGCACACTCACAGCCCCATCACAACCAGAGGCCACCTCGGTGAGCACTCCCCGCAACACGAGGGCTGCTCCAAGTGATTGTCTGCCCAAGGTGATCGTTCTGGCCACCTGAAGAGGGAAGAGCTCCTACTGCAAATGGGATGTGGCACTCAGCCAGGTGCCCAGGTGATGTGCACGTGAAGGCAGCCCACGGGACCGGGAGAACAGAATGCTTGGCCAGATCTGGGGATGGGTGGTGGGGGCGGGCAGGTCTGGCAGTGCCACAAAGTTCAGACCTAGGAAACACCCCCAGAAGGTCCCACAGGATGGCACTGAGAAGCGCTGCTCCACCCTCTTCTCAACCCAGCACAGTACCGGCATGCACTCCCCAGCACCTCCCACAAGAGCCTCTCAGGTTCTTCGGGAGTCTGGGACTCCCTGCAGTAAGAGATGGTGCATCTGTCTAAGTTGCTACTGCAAATTGCAAGGCGAGTACATGATTACTTCCCTCCTCAAATTATGGGTAATTACACCTGGACTAAGTGTAATAATTGCAGACAAAGCGCTGTTGATGCAACTGTCAGGTACAATGTTTACTCAGCAAACCCGGCCCTGCCTTGGAGAATGAACAGGCATATTGGAGCAGCAGAAGAGAAGAATAAAATTGCATCTGAAATATTTCTGTTCTCCACCTCTGCCTAAGAGAGAACAGGCTGTGACATCCCTCTGTTGGGCAGGGCTGGCTTGCTCTGCCTGGTGACTGCTTCCTGACGAGTGAGTGGGCGGGTGGGTGGGCCATGAGATGGGCTCCCCTTGCACCCCAGGTTCCCTCTACCCCAGCAGAACTGGAAGCTGCAGAACCACCAGGAGAGGGCTGACTGGGTCCCAAGCTGGCAACACTTTCAACTCCTCAGATTTTGCAGGGCCATCTCAGGCTCAGGGCACATCCTCTGTCCCTGCTAACCCCACCTCCACCCCCACACGGGTCTCACTCCTTCAGTTCTGCACAGAGCAAGGACTCCAGGTTCAAGCTTGGATCAGCCAGACTGAAATCTAATCCTGGGTAGCCAGTTGGGCCTGGGCTCACATAGTCCACACCTCAGTGCCTCAGTTTTCTCTCTTGTGAACTGAGCACAACCTTCCTTGTGGGTTTATTATTATTGTTTATTTTTGTTTGCTCTGGGTCTTTGTTGGGGCAAGAGGGCTTTCCCTAGTTGCGGTGAGTGGGGGCTACTCTTTGTTGTGGCGCACAGGCTTCTCATTGCGGTGGCTTCTCTTATTGTGGAGCACGGGCTCTAAGCGCTCGGGCTTCAATATTGCAACATGCAGGCTGAGTAGTTGTGGCATGCGGGGTCCAGTAGTTGTGGCTCAAGGGCTCTAGAAGCAAGCGGAATCTTCCCAGACCAGGGATGGAACCCGTGCCCCCTGCATTGGCAGGCAGTTCTTATTCACTGCACCACCAGGGAAGTCCCCTCATGGAGTTTTATGAGGATTAAATAAACAGAGTTAGCACCGGTCCAGGCAGGGCAGGGAAACTCTTCTGTACGACGCTATGATGGCAGAGACATGACACCATGCTTTTGTCAAAACCTATAGAATGTACAGGGTTTCCCTGGTGGCTCAGTGGTAAAGAGTCCACCTGCCAATGCAAGAGACAAAGGTTCAATCCCTGGGTTGGGAAGATCCCCCAGAGAAGGAAATGCCAACCCACTCCAGTATTCTTGCCTGGAAAATTCCACGGACAGAGGAGCCTGGCAGGCTACAGGCCATGGGGTCGCAAAGAGTCAGACACAACCAAGCAACTAACACTTTCACTTCACTTTCATAGAACATACAGCACAAGGTGAACCCTAGTATGGACTACAGACTTTAGTTAATAATCGTGTATTTGTTCATTAGTTGTAACAGGTGTACCCACTAAAGTAAGATGTTAATAAGAAGACAAATTGTGGGGAAGGGCTATGTGGGAACTCTGTACTCTCCCCTCATCTTTCTGTAAACCTAAAGCTGCTCTAAGAAATAAGGTCTATTAACTTTTTATAATGAACCAAAAAATATCCATTTCCACTTTTTACTATTGTTCCTCTCATGCTGGCCTCCCGACTTTATGCCTAATGCCCCCTCTCCACCTGGCCCCTTTCAATGGAAAACTTGGTTTCATGGTCTGATCCAGCCTGATATAGTTTCTCCTCAAAGTGTGTGTGGCAGCAGCAGCCAGGTGTCTACCTAGATCCACTTTCCCCCTCCTAATAGAACCCCAGTTTGGTCTGGGGGGCAGTGGAACAGCTTTAGGAAACTACATTTCCCAGATGCCCTTGCAGTGAGGCAAGGCCATGAGGCAGAGTTTGGGCCAATGAGCAGAGATCTCCTGGGTATTTCTGGGAAAGCTTTTCTTTCTGACTTGATGTGTCCATCCCCTTTTCCTTCTTCCTGTTTTGAATGTAGACATAATGCTTGGAGGTGCAGCAGCCATTTTGTAGCCATGAGGTGAAAAAAAAACACAAAGACTAATTATGGTGGAGAAGGAAGTGAAGCTGAGTCCTCTGACATCCTCAAGCGGTTGTTCGAGCCCTACACTACTTTTATGTCCCTATTTGCTTAACCGAGTTTCTGTTAGGTGCGGCTGAACATAATCCCAATTGCTATGTGCTGCCTGTGAGACCAGCCCCCTCAGGTCTACACACCATGGCACACAGGCAAGTGGTCCTACACTCATATGTGAAACAGATTGCCAGTCCAGGTTTGATGCATGAGACAGGGTGCTCAGGGCTGGCACACTGGGATGACCCAGAGGGATGGGATGGGGAGGGAGGAGGGAGGGGGGTTCAGGATGGGGGACACATGTACACCCATGGCTGATCCATGTCAATTATAGCAAAACCACTACAATATTGTAAAGTAATCCCAGGCCTTTACCAGTGACCAGGTTAGCGCCAAGGAAACCTGATGACACAGGCTTCCAACCAAATAATGAGAAGTGCCAAGTAATCGGGACTCAACACAAGAGAAAGACAGGCTTTCTTTGGTGGGAGATCTCTCTAGAGCTGGGGCACAAGCAAGCATCAAGGTGGCCCTCGATGGGCCTCAGCCAGCATGAGAAGGGGGGAAGCTGCTCACTCCAGCTTGACCCAGAAACTCTCCTGCTCAGCCTGGGGGACAAATAGACCTGAGGAGCCAGGCCACCACTTCCAGGTCATCCGAGAAGGTGGCAGGCAGAGCTGAGGAGGGTCTTCCTCTGAGAGCAGGACAGATGCCGTCAGCCTGGGCACCACAGGACAGGTCCCTGTCTCGGGCAGCACAGTGAGGAGGGAGATGCTTCCGTGGGTGCCAAGGATGTGCCAGCAGACAGGCATCGGCCCCACTTCCTCTTAATTTGCATAATTCAAACAAAAGGAACTTTTGCATTTTCTCTGAACATTTGTGCATCTCAGCCCGCCCCCTCCCCTGCTGCTGGGCCCAGAAGCCCAACAACATCACGGGTTCTCAGCACAGACTTCTCACTTTCCTTCTCAGATGAAACCTCTTATTTCAGAGCAGCTCACAGGTCAGGGAGGGGGAGGGCAGAGGCCGGCCCTGATCTTGAGGTTTTGAAGCCAGTTCTGCAAAAATGAGTTCAAGAAACTGTGCCTGCCTTTGAACCAGTCGTGAGGTGAGGGCTCCCATATTCTTCCTGAAGCCGCCAGGGGATGGAGGAGGGGCCGTCCAAGGTTATTCGTCAGTGGCAGCAGGTTGCTGCTTCCTCCCCCCGGGAGGGCCCAGCCTCCCACCAGCTATGAGGAGAGACTGTCCACGGCATTTGCATGCTCCCGGGGGTGCAGATGTGGGTGGAAGCACCAGCCTCTGTAGGCCAGCAGGGCACGGAGCAGGGGCTCAAGGAGGCATAATTCTGCCTCCAGTTCCACCACTGGCTCACCATGAGGCCCTGGACAACAGGCTTCTCTTCCCTGAAGTTCAGGTTCTCATATTAAAATGGAGTAAGTGGGACTTCCCTAGCGGCCTGGTGGTTAAGACTATGCCTTTCAATGCAGAGGATATGGTTTCGATCCCTGGCCAGGGAGCTAAGACCTCACATGCCTCGTGGCCAAAAAAACAAAACATAAAACAGAAACGATATTGTAACAAATTCAATAAAGACTTTAAAAAAGGTCCACATCAATTAAAAAGGTTTAAAAAATAAGAAAAATATTTTTTAAATAAATAAACCCATATAGTATCATCAGCAGGGCTTATTCAGTCACTATAACTGGCAGTCACACCCAACTGAACATGGCTTAAATCAGAAAAGAGAATATATTGGTACATATGGCCAAATGGGGTATCATGAACTTCAGGCACATCTTGATCCAGGTGCCCCACCAATGTCATAGAGACCAAGTCTCTCCTGACTCTGATTCCACTGCACTGGCTCTGTGTCCCTCCTCTCCCCTCCTGGTGACCAGATGCCACCAGCAGTGTCCAAGCACTTGGGACAGAAGAAGCCTCTGATGGAGAGCTCTGATTGGTTCAGACTGGGTCACATGGCTTTCCCTAAACCAATTGTTCAGAGGAAGCTGAAGCTCTGATTGGCCAGGCTGGATCACATGCTCAACTGTGGGTTCAGGGATGATGTCACCTGAAACACCAAGCCGGAAGAGGGAGAGAAGGGGCCCTCACAGGAGATCCAGGGTGCTGTTAGCAGAAGGGGCAATGCTGGGCACTGGTCTCCTCATTGCTGACCCTTTCTGACTTGGTGGACACGATGCCCTCAGTCTTGAAGATCATAACTGGCAGCACTCCAAGGTATTATGGGCACAAATACCTGCCCAGGTGGGTGAGGCTGGCCCTGGCAGCCCCCTAGGCTGCCAGTCTCAGATGCCTGTGCAGTGACCACAGGGAAAGGGAAGGGCAGGCTCACAGGCCATTCAAACCTTGACACCCAAAGCAGTTATGGCTGAAGAAGGAATTTGCAAATGAGTCTCCAGGGGTACAGAGAAAGTGTCCGGCAAGGCCTGAAATCCACCGGTAGGTATGCCTTGTTCAGCTGTGGGCAGCCAAGGCCTTGCCTGTAAAGAAGAGAATTTTCATTTTATTCACACCATCCCTAAAAAGGAAAAGAATGAAGCTCTCATGGACTCCTTTGATGAGGCCAGCATCTGTTCAGTAGGAAAGTGGACAAAGTGATATGCCTTCAAGTTAGGAATCCTTAACTCTGGACTGTGTGTAAAATTCCACACGAGATGTTCTCTGTCCCTGGACCCGTTTGAATTTTCTCAGCTGGAACAGAAAACCAACTGAAAAGCCCCTAAAGAATGAGGGATTAATTATCTCTTATCCAAGCACTGTAAAAGCCGGCTGGTTGTGGGCGGGTCCATCTGTGTGGCTTAATGAAGATTTCTTGGGACTGCACAGCCTCCTCCAAGTTCCAGGCAGCCCATCCTCATGTGTCAGCATCTAAAATCCTCCAAGTGTGAGTCACCCAAACGTGTCTGACTCTTTGCAAACCCATGGACTGTAGCCCGTCAGGCTCCTCTGTCCATGGAATTCTCCCAGCAAGAATACTAGAGTGGGTTGCCATTGCCTTCTCCAGGGGATCTTTCCAAATCAGGGATCAAACCCAGGTCTCCTGCATTGCAGGCAGATTCTTTAACCTCTGAGCCACCAGGGAAGCTTCCAGGAGCCAGTCTTTTCCTTGTGTCCTTTTTAAGAGTGCAGTCAATTTCCCAGCAGCTCCTGGCAGACTCTCCCTGAGTCCCATTGGCACAGTGGGCTGTTGGGTCGCTTCCGGGCTCTCCAATCCCAGCGTGGCCAAATGAATTATATGACTAGCTGCATCCGCTGAAGACCAGGCTGGTGTGGCACCGCCTCCCCCAAGCGCATTGTTGCTGCCCGAAGCCTGAGCAAAACTAGGGCTTGCTTAGCCAGGGGGAAGGTTGCCTGGCAACCAACAGTGTCAGCCACCTTTTCACCAACTGCTGTTGGTTTGGTTGGACACTGCCTTCAAGGGGCAAGGCCAGGCCTGGGGCAGCATGGTGGCCCCACCAGGAGGGTGGGCGGCCACTCCCAATGAAGCCTTCCCGGGCACCCAGGGCCCAAGTCCATCCAGCTTGGTGCCATTACCACTCACTCTTTCTGTCCCAAAGAGCAGAACCTCCACAAGATCCTGAGATGGACCCCTGGGGATGGCTTCCATCTTCCCTGAATGCCAACATACCCGCCTCTGCAGTTAAGAAGAGCGAGGCCAGGCCCAGGGCCCCATCCAAACACAGAGGGCTGTCCTGATGGTTTACCCTGGTCTGCCCAGGAACAGGTTGAAGTGGAGCAAGAGGAGAGTTGCATTCAGTAAATACCTGCTGGACAGGTGCACACACACACACACACACACACACAACACATACACACACGCACACATGATACCATGCAGGGCCCTGTGGGGCTCCTGGGCACAAGGCCTTTCTGTATCCCCCACGTTTTTAATTTAATTTACTTTATTTATTTGTTTTTGGCTGTGCTGGGTCTTTGTTGCTGCATGCTGGCTTTCTTTAGTTGCAGTAAGAAGGGGCTGCTCTCTAGTTGCAGTGAGCAGGCTTCTCATTGAGGTGGCTTCTCTTGTTGCAGAACTCAGGCTCTATGGCAAGCAGGCTTCAGTAGTTCCAGCTCCCGGGCTCTAGAGCATAGGCTTAATAGTTGTGGCACATGGGCTTAGTTGCCTGGCGGCATGTGGGAATCTTCCTGGACTAGGGATCAAACCCTCGTCTCCTTCATTGGCAGGCAAGATGCTTTACCTCTGAGCCAACAGGGAAGCCCTCTACCACTTCTTTGATTATAGGAAACAGCCTTCATTCACCCTCTATGACCTTCCTTGAGTTCCAATGTGCAGATTCAAGCAGTTGTTAATTGGGGTAGGGAGAGGATGCAAGACCCAGGGGAAACAGACCGTCAAGTGTAGCCTTGGGGCAAGGTCCTATTTCCCCATCAACAGATCACACAAGGGTATCTCTGAGCTATTTTGCAGATATTGAAACCCCCTCCAGGTGGGCGAATTAATGGTATGCTGCCCATAAGCATATAGACTCCACACCAGTTAAACCTGAAGGTTAGTGTTGTTGCCTCCTACCCTGCTTACCTCACCACCAACCCATCCGAAAATGTCCATGAGCCGGTCACACTCTCTTTTTCTACAAAACTTGTCACTATCGTCTCCAAGTGGGGACACGGGTTTTGAGGGCATTAGCCCACTGTGGCCCCCTTTGCCTGGCAAAGCAGTAAAGCTATTCTGTTCTACTTCACCCAAAACTCTGTCTCAGAGACTTGATTCGGCCCTAGTGTACAGAGAAGCTGCTGAGCTTTCAGAATCACATACACATGTGCATACACACACATGTAAACCTGTGCAGGTACCCACACACTCACACGTGCAGAAGCACATACACAGTACACATACCCCGCCCTCACCTTTGGATCCAGCCCCACAAAAGAAGCAGCTAATTTATGTTTCCAACTATAATTACATTTCTGAATGCATTAGCGTGACTCTTCCACAAACGCATGACTCACCATGTGGCAAACAGAGATGAAATTCGTGATTGCAGTTGAGCCAGTGCTGGGAATCTCAATTTTTATTTTACTTGAAATTCAACACCAAATAATAACAGCGCCACTTGGATGGAACACATTTCCACATTCAATTAAAAGAGAAGCGATCCTTCTTAGCGGAACCCCTGAGGCAGTAGGCGCGGAGGTTGCAAAACGGAGAGATGGTGAGGGAAGGGGCCCAGGTTCGCCTGTCAGGAAGAAATCTCTGAGGATGGGAGAGGGTGGGCATCGGGAGTGGAGCACAGGCGTGTGGCCGTGGTTGAGTGTTGGTTGAGACAGGTTTTTGGGGGCAACCATGTCCACCAGCACCTGGCTTTTCAATGCCTCCCACTGGCCCAAGAAACAAAAGGCAGGCCTCAGGATGCTGTCCCCCTGGAGGAAGCCAAGACCACGGGCTGTGGCTCCCTGAGAGTCAGCTCCTGGAGTCATGGTCACTGATCCCTAGGGCTCACCTTCTGTAGGTGGTGGGGGAGGGCTCGCAGCCCACTGGGACCTGCCCTCCCACCATGCCCTCTTCTCCCCTCTCACTGGGTCACCTCCGGTCCCCTCTAGCCTTATGGGGATGACAGGACCAGACTTGTCAAGGTGAGTCTTACTTAAAACCTTTCCCAGAGAGAGTAGACAGAACTGTGCAAGGGTGTGGGATTTCAGCCATGTCAGCACAAGGATGTGCCCACCTCCCACGTGGGGCTGGCCAGTGTTTCAGGGGGTCTTTATGTGCCTGCTCCACCCTTGGGTTTGGCTGCTCAGCACTGACCTCTCCAGTTTTGGTGGTGTGGTTTAGTCGCTAAGTCATGTCCAACTCCTATGACCCCATAGACAGTAGCCTGCCAGGTTCCTCTGTCCATGGGATTATCCACACAAGAATACTGAAGTGGGTTGCCATTTCCTTCTCCAGGGGATCTTCCCGACCCAGGAATCAAGACTGGGTCTCCTACATTGCAGGCAGATTCTTTACGGACTGATCTATAAGAGAAGCTGTAACTGAACCCAACTTCCTTTCTACGCATCTGACCCTTCTCCATCTCTGCATACTCAGTTTTTGGTCAAAACCAGTCAAGTTGTTGCTAGAAAGATATTTTTTTAGATGTGATTAGCATTTTTTAAAATTGTGGTTAAAAAAGCACATAATGTAAAATTTACCATTTTAACCACTTTTATGTGTGCAGTTCAGAAGTATTAATTACATTCATAAGGTGCAGCTATTACCATCATCATCTCCAGAAAGTTTTCATCTTCCAAACTGAACCTCTGTCCCCACTAAACACCAACTCCCCATCCCCCTCCTCCAGCCCCTGGAGCCCACCATTCTACTTTCTGTCTCCATGGATTTGTGCGCTTTAGGGACCCCAGATACATGGAGTCATGCAGGATTTGTCCTTTGGCAGCTGAATTATTTCCCTGAGCCTGTCCTCAAGGTTCATCTGTGTTGCAGAAAGTGTCAGAATTTCCTTCCTTTTTGAGGGTGAATAATATTCTCTTGTGTGTGTATACCACATTTGGCTTGTCCATGTATCTGACCATGGACATTTGGGTTGCTCCTGTTGTTGTTATTCAGTCGCTCAGCATGTCCAACTCTTTGCAACCCAGTGGACTGCAGCACACCAGGCTTCCCTGTCCTTCACTATCTCCTGGAGTTTGCTCAGATTCATGTCCATTGAGTCAGTGATGCTATCTAACCATCTCATCCTCAGCCACCCCCTTCTCCTTTTGCCAGTCTTTCCCAGCATCAAGGTCTTTTCCAATGAGTCTGTTGTTTGCATCAGGTGGCCAAAGTGTTGGAGCTTCAGCTTCTGCACCCATCCTTCCAATGAATATTCAGGGGTGATTTCCTTTAGGATTGACTGGCTTTATCTCCTTGTAGTCCAAGGGACTCTCAAGAATGTTCTCCAACACCACAGTTCAAAAGCATCAATTCTTTGACTCTCAGCCTTCTTTACGGTCCAGCTCTCACATCCAAACATGACTACTGGAAAGAGACCATAGCTTTGACTACACAGACCTTTGTTGGCAAAGTGACGTCTTTGCTTTTTAATATGCTGTCTAGGTTTGTCATAGCTTTCCTTCCAAGGAAAGCTCCTATGTTTTAGCTATTGTGAACAAATGCGGCTGTGAATAATAGTGAACGTGGTTGTGCAAATGTCTCTTCAATGTCTCTTCAACCCTCCTTTCAATTCTTTTGGATTTATACACACAAGTGGAACTACTGGATGACCCGGGAGTTCTATTTCCCATTTTTTAAAGAACCACCATATTATTTCCCACAGAGGTTGTGCCATTTTACCTCCCACCAACACTGCCCAAGGATTTCAGTTTCTCCACTTTCTCCCCACCATTTATTGTCTTTTTGAGAGTGGCAGTCTTAATGGGTATGAGGTGGCATCTCATTGTAGTTTTGATTTACCTTTCCCTAACGCTGGGCTGGAAGAAGCACAAGCTGGAATCAAGATTGCCAGGAGAAATATCAATAACCTCAGATATGCAGATGACACCACCCTTATGGGAGAACGTGAAGAGGAACTAAAAAGCCTCTTGATGAAAGTGAAAGAAGAGAGTGAAAAAGTTGGCTTAAAGCTCAACATTCAGAAAACTAAGATCATGGCATCTGGTCCCATCACTTCATGGGAAATAGATGGGGAAACAGTGGAAACAGTGTCAGACTTTATTTCTTGGGACTGCAGATGGTGACTGCAGCCATGAAATTAAAAGACGCTTACTCCTTGGAAGGAAGGTTATGACCAACCTAGATAGCATATTCAAAAGCAGAGACATTACTTTGCCAATGAAGGTTCATCTAGTCAAGGCTATGGTTTTTCCAGTAGTCATGTATGGATTTGAGAGTTGGACTGTGAAGAAGGCTGAGCACCGAAGAATTGATGCTTTTGAACTGCGGTGTTGGAGAAGACTCTTGAGAGTCCCTTGGACTGTAAGGAGATCCAACTAGTCCATTCTAAAGGAGATCAGTCCTGGGTGTTCTTTGGAAGGAATGATGCTAAAGCTGAAACTCCAGTACTTTGGCCACCTCATGTGAAGAGTGACTCGTTGGAAAAGACTCTGATGCTGGGAGGGATTGGGGGCAGGAGGAGAAGGGGACGACAGAGGATGAGATGCCTGGATGGCATCACTGACTTGATGGACGTGAGTCTGAGTGAACTCCGGGAGTTGGTGATGGACAGGGAGGCCTGGTGTGCTGCGATTCATGGGGTCACAAAGAGTCAGACACGACTGAGCAACTGAACTGAACTGAACAGACCATTTGAATATCTTTTTTGGATAAATAGCTTTTCAAGCTCTTTGTCCATTTTTCAATCAGCTTGTCTGTAGTTTTCAGTTAAGTTTTAGAAGTTCTTGCTATATTCTGGACGCTAATCTATATAACTTACAAATATTTCTCCCATTTTGTGAGTTGTCTTTTCACCCTCTCGATAGTATCCTATCACTCTCAAAATGTACAAAAGGTTTTTTTTTTTATAAAGTCCTACTTCTCTATCCTATAATCATATGGAATCTCAATGAACACTGACTAGCCAAAGTAAAACATCTTGAAAAAGAGGAACAAAGTTGGAGACTTGGAGTAAAGCAGATTACCCTCCATAAAGTCAGTTCACCTATGGCAAGACAGGAGCATCTCTCACTGTTGCTCATGAGTTGAAAGGGAGGAAGGAGAGGGAAGAGGAGAGGGATGCAAGGCGGAGGTGGGTGGATGGGGAGAGGATATGGAGAAGAAGGAGGAAAGATGGACACCAGCTGAGTTCACTACCTTGCCTGGCAAGAAAGAAGGAGCCAGTGAGGAAATCCTGAGTAGTCATTTGAAGGGAAAATTTGTGGATTTGGGGCTTTTGAAAGAGGGGTTCATATGAGGGACTGATGGCCAACACTACAGATGGATGGAGGAGGGAAGCTTTTATGTGATTGGACAAGACAAGCTCCCGCTCACTGGTCAGTCTTCTCAGGGTCTGGCATCCTGGGTCACTCTGCATTCACCATCAGTCCTCAGCTTCAATGATTGAATAAATTGGCATGAAACTCAACCGTGGTGTCCAGCCTCCTGTGTGGCCCCAGAAAGTCCCACTCCTGCTGGTCGTGTCCTGGGAAACACCTCCCATGTTAAATCAGGTCGATGTGTGACACCAATAGCATCTGGGAGAAACAGTGGAGCATGACTTCCGAAAGCAGGTCATAAAAGATGTGGCAGCTTCCCCCACATTCCATATCCTGTGGGATTGCTCACTCTGTGTGGAAGGAAGAGGCCCCATGGAGCCCCGTGAGAGCATCATCTTGGAAGTGGATCAGCCTCAGTCATTCTTCAAAGGATGCAGTCCCTGCTATCAACTTGAGTGTAACCTCAGGAAAGACCCTGAGCTTGGACACCCTGCCAAGCCTCTCCTGAATTTCTGATGCAAAAAAAAACCAAAAAATGTGCAGGATAGTAATTATGATTTAGGCTGCTAGTTTGGCGGGGGTGTGTATGCACTAAGTCGTTTCAGTCATGTCTGACTCTTTGCAACCCTATGCACTGTAGCCTGCCAGGCTTCTCTGTCCATAGCATTCTCCAGGCAAGAGTACTGGAGTGGGTTGCCATGCCCTCCTCCAGGGGATCTTCCTGACCCAGGAATCGAACCTGTAGCAGGTGGATTCTTTACCACTAACACCACCTGGGAAGCCCTTTGGCTTGGGGGAGAGGGAGGAATTTAATTTGTTACACACTGTTGATATAGTTCCTAAGCATTCACAACCACAAGAGAAAATATTTTCTTTTATATGCTTCTGAGTTACCCTTGATCAGAGGGGTCCCAAAACAGGATGGCATGTGCCCCAGTGTTTCCCAGTGTGATGAGGAGCAGGAAAATTTCTTATTTACAGTCTTTTGTGGGTTGGATTGTGTCCTCTCAAAATTCATATGTTGGAGTCCTAACCCATAGAAACTCAGAAGGTGACCTTGTTTGGAAATAGGGTCATGGCAGATATAATTGGTTAAGATGAAGGTGTTCTGGTCATCCTAATCTAATACAGCTGTGTTCTTATTAAAAGAGAGATTTGGGGACTTCTCTAGTGGTCCAGTGGTTGAGAATCCACCTTGTAATGCAAGGGATACAAGTTCAATCCCTGGTCCGGGAAGATTCCACGTGCCACCGAGCCACTAAGTCCCTGAACCATAACTATTGACCCCAAGCGCTCAGGAGCCCATGTGTGTTACAAAAGATCCATCACGATGAACAAAGATCTAGTGTGCCAAAATGAAGACCCGATAGCCAAATAAATATTTTTAATTGAAAAAATAAATGAAAGATAAATTTGGACATAGAGACACACACAGGGAGAAGCCGTGTGGCCACAGAGGCTGAGGCTGGAGGAATGTGGCCACAAGCCCAGGGATGCCAAGAGTTGCTGGACCCAACCAGAAGCTAGGAGGGGCAAGAAAGGCCCCCATTAGAGTGCAGACCTGCAGACACCTTGACTTCAGACGTCCAGGTTCCAGAACCGTGGAAGAATAAACATCTGCTATGTTGAGCCCACTCTGTGCTGCTGTGTGGTGGCAGCCCCAAGACACTGGCACAGGTGGCACAATGAATCTACACAAGGGTGCGTGTCACCGTGCTCTTTATAATGGGATAGATTGCATGACTGTCCCCAGGTATTTCCTGGCCCTCTATGAGGAGTTACATATCTCTGTCTCCTGATGGCGGGCTCTGGTATGGTCTCACCTGGGGCAATGCGATGTGAACGGAAGCTTCCAGAGCCCTTGAGTGGCAGAACCCACTCCCCTCTACCATGCCACCATCAATGGCCCGGTCAGGCCTTGCTGCTCAGCACACTGGGCCCAGAGACAAGTGTGAAATGGCCCTTTTTTGTTGTAACTGTTCGTCTTTAGGACAGCTGCCCATAGGAACACATCACTGAGACTCACTCAGCACTAAAACCATAGGAGAAAGGAGAGTCCAGGAATAAGAGGCTGCCCAAATCAGCGGGACCCATTTCACAAAGGAATACGTTTTGACCATTAAAATCAGGTTGTAAGAAATGCAATGTTCAGGACATACTGCGTTTTTTAATTATTTATTTATACTTATTTTTGGCTGCACTGGGTCTTCGTTGCTGTGCGCGGGCTTTCTCCAGCTGCAATGAGCAGGGTCCACTCTCTAGTTGCGGAGCACGGGCTCCAGGGCACGAGGGCGTCAGTAGTTGCCGCTCACAGGCTCAGTACTTGTGGCACAGGGGCTTAGTTGCCCCACGGCATGTGGGATCTTCCTAGATCAGGGATTGAACCCATGTCCCCGGTGTTGGGAGGTGGATTGTTAACCACTGGACCACCAGGGAAGTCCTAGATTGCATTTTTAAAGAAAACATGTCATGTGGAATTTGGGCTGGATTTTGTTAATGCAAGGAGCACTGTTTGCACTGAAATGCAAATGGAATCTCTGCTGAGTTATAGCCTTACAGGCAGCACACATTCTCTTATTCACACTTCTATTCATTTTACAAATCATCCACAATAAAGCTAAGTTTATTGTAACCTCATCAGGGAAAAGAACGCTTTACTTCTGCACATATTAAAACACAAAGAATGGCCAAAATGTCAGAAGTAATGTACCTCTTTACACACCACATATTTAAACAGCAGACCCTTTAGCCTTTCTGCCAGCCCTCCAGCAGCTCTCCTCCTGAGCTGGGCAGCTCACCCCTTCCTGGGACCACATCTCAGCAAATGTTTGTCAGGACTATTGAAGTTTCACTGGAAACCAAGAGGTTCATCTTTATTTCTAGGCAATTTATTTAAGAGCCTCCTAAAATCTACTAACTTCCAGGATGAAAATCATTATGCCTGCTGCCTCCCCCAGTCACTCGAAGCTGGACCACCACCTATGGAGCAGAGTCTCCTGAGTCTGTCCTCATGGCAAGAGATGCTTTACAAGTGCCTGCAGAGTGAAAGTGACCACATGATCCCACTGGACTCCTCAGTGCCTCCCAAGCCTCACTGTGCACACCCCACAGGCCACCTGAGGTCAACTCCCCAACATCAGCCCCCTCTGACTCTGCCTTGGGCAGTCAGTTAGCTTCTGCCACAGTCATCTTCCTAACAAGTCACCCTAAAACAGTGGTTTTCAGCAAGTATTCATTTGGCTCACCAGTCGGCAGATCCATGAGTAAACTGGGCTCTGTGTGTGAGGCGGGGGTGGTTCTCCTGGTCCAGCCTGAGCCCCTTCTCTCTTCGGGGGTGAGATGGCTACTGGTTGGTCTAGACTGGTCTAGGCTGGGATGGCTGGGCCCTGCTTCATGTCTCTCATCCTGCAACCGCAGCCCTGGATGTTGTCATGGTGATGGTGGGGGGAGGGAAGAAAACAGAAGTGTAGGCACTTCTCCCAGACTCTGCAGTGTCCTATCTACAGTCATTCTATTGACCAGAGCAAGTCCCACCTCTCTATGGGATCACCTCTGGACAGGATGGGCAGTCCAGTCAATGGCAAAGGAGGGTAGGGTCCCGGGCCTACAACACAGCTTGTCCCAGGCACTGACCGCTGTGCTCTGGGACCTGGCCGAGTGTGTCCCTCCTCATGACATGGCTCAGGCCGAGCCCTTGGCCCAGGCCACTCTTACCACCTCCTCCAATCACATGTGACACTCAGGTCAGGACTACTTCCTTGGTGAAGCCTCTATGCACACCCCAGACCTAGAGGGGCCCCTGGTCTGCACCCTCCCACTCACTTTGACCCCTTCCCTCTAGCTCTTCCACAGTGTAGAACAGCAGACAATGTTTTGATGAGCCACCCTTGGCCAGAAGCACAATGAAGATGAAAGCCACGTCCATGAGGGGACTTCCCTGGTGGTCCAATGGTTAAGAATCTGCCTGCCAGTGCAGAGGACACTGGTTTGATCCCCAGTCCAGGAAGATTCCACACACCATAGAGCAACTAACCCCATGTGCCACAACTACTGAAGTCCATGCACCCTAGAACCCGTGTTCTGCAGCAAGAGAAGCCACCACAGTGAGAGGCCCGCACACCTCAACAAAGAGTAGCCCCTGCTTGCTGCAACTAGAGAAAAGCATGAGCACAGCAATGAAGACCCAGAACAGCCAGAAATAAATAATTAAACATTTTAAAACAAAAAGTCCTCAAGACTTTTATCATGTTTATTCCCAGCACAGAGGGCGATGTGGCCAGTGCTCACTGGCCAGTGGGTGACCAGATGAATGAGCAGAGTTAAGACTCCTGTGGCTTTGTTAGGTAGGAAGTTAGAGCAACCAGGGGAGGCCTGGCTGAAAGGAATGCAGGCCCATCTCTAAACTCCATCCCAGACACACCCAGGAGAGCTCACAGATATACTACAAAATAGCCACAGAGACTTTTTCAACTCCTGCACATGCCCCCTAGGCATACAGTGGGTACAAAATGACCACAGGGGCTTCCCCAAGTAACCTTAGGCAGTTAGGAACCCATTAAGGGCTCAGGAATATTCTACATCTAATTATAACAGATGGAATTATGGGAAGACATAAACAATGCAGCTTGCTGTTATATAACCTATAATTGCCTATCGTCCTTGAGCATATATCCATTTGCATTCTCTTTCATTGATTGGTGGTGGATACAAGCCCTATTTTGCACCAGGCATAACCAAAAGGAGGAGACTGGAAGTATAAAATGGAGAAGCCAAGCAGGATCAATAAAAAAGATGAGGAGGACTCCTTTGGGAGTGTTGGACTAATAAAAGATCTGTCTGCTTGAGCTGAGCTGAGCTGTAACTTGTCTGTTCTACACGCTTTGGTCCCTTGTTCCGAATTTTTGTTATGATGAGACAAAACCAAGGAAAAGAAATAAACCAACCTGACAACTTGAAAGGGCCAAAGTGACTAATTGCATATTTGGGTGGCTTGCTGTATTTGGTTTAAGCCTCAACAATGGGTGTGGTGATATCCTTGTCCCTTTCCTTCTTCCCAGGGGAGGAGACTGTCCAGAGAATTAAGCGTGGACCTCTCTGACTGCACAGCTGTCTTCCCTGAGCCATCTCAGCACATGTCTGATGGATTCGACTCATAACCCAGTCTTGTGCTTGTGCTTAGTTACTCAGTCATGTTTGACTCTTTGTGACCCCTCATGGACTGTATGTAGCCCGCCAGGCTCCTCTGTCATGTGGATTCTCCAGGCAAAAACACTGGAATGGGTTGCCATGCCCTCCTCCAGGGGATCTTCCCAACCCAGGGATTGAACCCAGGTCGCCTACATTGCAGGTAGGTTCTTTACTGTCTGAGCCACCAGGGAAGCCCCAACCAGTCACAGAGACTTGATTTGTGGCCCTGTTCTCTCCCTCCAGCTAACGCTGAGAATCTCTGCAAAGCAAAGACAGGCATCTTTGTCCAGCCTGAGAGTAGCAGCTGGTCCTTCCAGACGGCATGGGCTCACTACCAAGACCAATGCGCCAGAGGGAAACTGAATGATGGGGACAAATTATATGTGCTCAAAAAGATAAATGGGTGGTGATAACTCACTGTAGCAGCTTCAGAGCAACACCCTCCAATTTTCCATTGTCATTTTGATACTAAAATAAATTATTTTAAAGAGGAAGACTAGTGAGTTAGCAAAACCCCAAGACTTCTCATAAACATTTCCAATCTGGAAAGCAGCAAATACTAGGACTTTTTCTGTTTCTTCCTTCTTCTAGCTGAGATCTGAAGAAATGATGGCCAGTGACACAGGTGAGACTGGGGGATTGTGGCGGTGAGATGGAACTAAAGCTCCAGGACCCCACACAGAGCCCATAGCCCAAGTGAAATGAAACCTGCAGGGAGCTCACTCTATGGCAGGAGGTGACAGCAGAGCCCACACACTTTGCAGGAGTGTGCCTTCAGCTGTGAGTACCAGAAACGTGATGGAACAGTGCCTTAACACTGGCTACTCATAGTGTGGCCCATGCTGGCAGCACCAGTAGCATCCATGAGCTTGGTGATACAGATGCCCAGGCCCCTCCCTGGACCTGCTGAGCCAGAATCCACATTTCAACCTGATCTCTACAGAGCTCATACATACAGTAAGGGATCTAGAAGTGGGCAGTTGCTTGGCCTCACTTTGATGGTCTTAGAATGTCATAACTGAGATTTCTGCAAGAGAATGTCTTTGATGTCCACATGGTTGCAAGATGGATGCTGTAGCTCCAGCCATCAAACTATGTTTCAGGAAGAAAGGAGAAAGAGAAAGGAGTAGAGAGAAGGATAGCACTTGGATCTGTAAAGAAAACTATCCATAAATTTGCACAGATCAGAACCATGTCACATGGCAACCCTTGCCTACAGGGGAAGCTATGGATAAGAGTCTATTTTTAGCTGAGCATGTTGCTTCCCTGAACAAAATCAAGGTTTTGTAAGAAAAGAGAAAGATGAGAGTAAATATGTGATAGTCGTGTAGTGACAACTGCTACATCAAATATGCTGTAAAAGGGTGCACTGTCCTTCCATAACTCCATCTACCCAGAAGAGCAAATCTCCAAATTGAAGCTGGAGACCAGGGGCATCAAATCAGACAAAACTGAGGGTTTGGGGACTTATGGCCTGGATACCTGGGTCAAGTTAAGCCCAACACACTGCAGGGGACACAGAGGGAACGCATGCAAAAGACAGGCAGGGACGAGCACAAAGAGGAAAAACTAACCTAATTCAAGGATTGGAGGAAGTTTCTCATAATTTTTTTCATGGGAGAACAACGGTAACACAAATTCAACAAGCAGAATTAAGGGTTTAAGATGAGATAATAAAATAATAAAGTGATTTGAAAAGAGAGACTGCAGATCTAAGGAGACAAATTGAGGACCAAAATAACACCATTAGGGGTCCAATAAGTAAGCTAAAAGTAGTAAAAGATATAATAATAATACTGAAAATTGATTTTCTTTCAGAATTTCATACCCTATTTTTATTTGTAAAATAACTTTTATTATTATAGTGGTAGAAGGCAATGGCACCCCACTCCAGTACTCTTGCCTGGAAAATCCCATGGACGGAGGAGCCTGGTGGGCTGCAGTCCATGGGGTCGTGAAGAGTCACACACAACTGAACGACTTCACTTTCACTTTTGGCTTTCACGCATTGGAGAAGGAAATGGCAACTCACTCCAGTGTTCTTGCCTGGAGGATCCCAGGGACGGGGGAGCCTGGTGGGCTGCCATCTATGGGGTCACACAGAGTTGGACACGACTGAAGTGACTTAGCAGCAGCAGCAGCAGATATGTACAGTAGAACATTAGGAAACACAAGCAAAAATTTTAAAAACTGAACTTCACATATCCATCATCCAGCTATCTCTATTTTTTACACCTATAGTATCTCTCTCCTTCTACGAAATACCAAACTGAGGCCATTCTGTACTCTGTCACCTGCTTTTATCGGTCAGTGGTTTCCATCTTTCCATTTCACTATCTGTATTTTAATCTCATTGAATACCCAGACCATTTTTAAACTTTCTGAGTTGACCTAAAATTATCCCATTCAGCTGGTTGAAACCAGTATCAAGAGCTACATATCACACTGGGTTGTCATGTTCTTGATTTTTTTTTAATCTAGCAGAGTCCCTTGTTGAAGAGACTCAGGACATTTGTTCTGCAGAATGCCTTGACTTCCATATTTCTGATTGCTTTCTGAAACTTAGCTCTTTCCTCTATCTCTGGTGTTATCTATAAGCTGAAAGTTGCATCATGCTGTGGATGAAGAATATCACCTGCCATATCAGTTTAAAAAAAAAAGAAGGATGGTGCAGCCTTCAAGCCAGCAGCCACTGCAGCTGCAGCACCCCTAGGGGATTCTGGATGGAGAAACCAGGACATTGGCCCTAGATAGCTAAGTGAAAGCAAAAGTCGCTCAGTCGTATCGACTCTTTGCAACCCCAAAGACTATACAGTCCATGGAATTCTGCAGGCCGAATATTGGAGTGGTAGCCATTCCCTTCTCCAGGGGATCTTCTCAACCCAGGGATCAAACCAGGTCTTCTGAATTGCAGGCAGATTCTTTACCAGCTAAGGTGCATATCAAAGGAATGGTTTCAATAAAGCCAGAGTTTTGAAACTCTCCACACACACTAAATTCTTTAACCTGAGATGTCTGATCTTTTTTAATTAACAGTGATTTTTTGGTATTCCAACTACCTGTTTTTTGTTTTTTTGTAAAACTCCCATATATCCTGGCTTCTCCCTTACCTCTTCAGAGCAGTCCCTCAGAGTTCTCTGAGAGGCTGTCTCCAGGCTTAAGTCCTTAGCTGTTGTTGTTGTTCAGTCGCTAAGTCGTGTCTGACTCTGCAACCCCATGGACTGCAGCACGCCAGGCTTCCCTGTCCTTCATCATCTCCCAGAGCTTGCTCAAACTCATGTCCATTGAATGATGCCATCCAACCATCTCATCCTCTGTCGTCCCCTGCTCCTCCTGCCTTCAATCTTTCCCAGCATGCCCGCCAAATGAAACTTAATTCTCAACCTTTGGGTTGTGCTTTTTTTTTTCAGTCGATGATGCATTCAAATGAAAAGTCTGGTGTGTTCCTATGCCATAGACTATTTTGTGTATTTCTTGTTAAATCACAGGGTAAAGTCCTACAGTTAGAGAGGTGGAGATTAACCCCTGATTTCAGACTACAATCTGAGCCTTCCCTTTTCACTTACTCTTCAAGCTCCCATTCAGAATGTATTCTTTATGGTGTTACTTGGCCACTTTATGACTACACAGCTCCTCACTAATCATTCACTGAGTCATTTTAACGCCATTTTATAATCCTTGCCTGGAGTCATAATTTTATTAGAGTCTACTAATGAGACAGAGCAGCATCCTGTGAGGCTTCTGGATACAAATCCTCTTTCCATGTCTCCTGCTTTTTGTTTGTAGTAAATAGGCTTCATCCATCCTCCTTGACCTTCCCTGAGTTCCAAAGGGTAGACTCAAACACTAGCTAATCAGGAAAGGGAGGGGTTGCAGTAACAAAGGTTGTTGTTCAATCACTAAGTCATGTCCACCTCTTTGCTACCCCATAGACTGCAGCATATCAGGCTCCTCTGTCTTCCACTATCTCCCAGAGTTTGCTCAAATTCATGTCCATTGAGTCCAAGATGCTATCTAACCATCTCATCTTCTGCTGCGCCTTTCTTCTTTCTTCTTTCTTTCTTCAATCTTTCCCAACATCAGGACATTTTCCAATGAATCAGTTCTTCCCATCATGTGGCCAAAGTATTGAAGCTTCAGTTTCAGCTTCAGCATCAGTCCTTCTAATGAATTTTAAGGATTGATTTCCTTTAGGACTGACTGGTTTCATCTCCTCTCTGTCCAAGGGGCTCTCAAGAGTCTTCTCAGTTTAGTTCAGTTCAGTCACTCAGTTATGTCCGACTCTTTGTGACCCTATGGACTGTAGCATGCCAAGCTTCCCTGTCTATCACCAACTCCCAGAGCTTGCTCTAACTCATGTCCATCACGTTGGTGATGCCATCCAACCATCTCATCCTCTGTCATCCCCTTCTCTTTCTGTCTTCAATCTTTCCCAGCACCAGAATCTTTTCTAATGAGTCAGTTCTTCGCCTCAGGTGGCCGAAGGATTGGAGCTTCAGCTTCATCATCAGTCCTTCCAATGAATATTCAGGACTGATGTCTTTTAGGATTGACTGGCTTGATCTCCTTGCTGCCAAGGGATTCTCAAGAGTCTTCTATAGCACCACAATTCAAAAGCATCAATTATTCGGTGCTCAGCCTTGTTTATGATCCAACTCTCACATCCATACATGACTATTGGAAAAAACATAGCTTTGACTATACGGACCTTAGTCAGCAAAGTGATGTTTCTGCTTTTTAATACAATGTCTAAGTTTGTCATAGCTTTCCTTTCAAGGAGCAAGCGTCTTTTAATTTCATGGCTGCAGTCACCATCCGAAGTGATTTGGGAGCACAAGAAAAAAAAATCTGTCACTGCTTCCACTTTTTCCCCTTCCATTTGCTATGATCTTAGTTTGTTTCATGTGAGTTTCAAGTCAGTTTTTCACTCTTGTGTTTCACCATCATCAAGAGGATCTTTAGTTCCTCTTCACCTTATGCCATAAGAGTGGTAGCATCTGCATATCAGAGGTTGTTGATATTTCTCCTGGCAATCTTGAGTCCACCTTGTGATTCATCCAGCCTGGCATTTCACATGATGTATTCTGCACATAATTTAAATAAGCAGAGTGACAATATACAGCCTTAACCTACTCCTTTCCCAATTTGAAACCAGCCCATTGTTCCATGTCTGGTTGCAACTGTTGCTTCTTGACCTGTATACAGGTTTCTCAGCAGACAGGTAAGGTGGTCTGGTATTCCCATCTCTTTGAGAATTTTCCACAGTTTGTTGTGATCCATAATTAAAGGTTTTAGCATAGTCAATGAATAAGAAGTAGATGTTTTTCTGCAATTCCCTTGATTTTTCTATGATCCAATGAACGTTGGCATTTTGAGCTCTGATTCTTCTGCCTTTTCTTCTAAACCCAACTTGTATGTCTGGAAGTTCTCAGTTCATATACTGCTGAAGTCTAGCTTAATGATTTTGAACATAACCTTATTAGCAGGTAGAACGAGCACAGTTGTACAGCAATCTGAATGTTCTTTGGCATTGCTCTTCTTTGAGGTTGGAATGAAAACTGACCTTTTCCAGTCCTTTGGCCACTGCTGAGTTTTCCAAATTTTCTGACATACTGAGTGCAGCACTTTAACAGCATCATCTTTTAATGACCTGAATAATCATATAGCTCAGCCTGAAATTCCATCACCTCTAGTAGTTTTGTTCATGGTAATGCTTCTTAAGGCCCACTTAACTTCACACTCCAGGATGTCTGGTTCTAGGTGAGTGACCACACCATTGTGGGTATCTGGCTCATTAAACCTGTTTTGTATAGTTCTTCTGTGTATTCTTGCCACCTCTTCTTAATCTCTTCTGCTTCTGTTAAGTCCTTACTGTTTCTGTCCTTTATTGTGCCCATCTTTGCATGAAATATTCCCTTGATATTTCCAATTTTTTCAGAGATCTCTAGTTTTTCTCATTCTATTGTTTTCCTCTGTTTTTTTGCACTGTTCACTTAAGAAGGCTTTCTTACCTCTCCTTGTTATTCTCTAGAACTCTGCATTCAGTTGGGTATATCTTTCCCTTTCTTCATTTTTTTTACTTCTCTTCTTTCCTCAGCTATTTGTATAGCCTCCTCAGACAACCACTTTGCTGTTTTGCATTTTTTCCCCTTGGGGATGATTTTGGTCACTGCCAGCTGTACAATGTAGAAGAACCCCCTAGTTCTTCAAGCAATCTGTATACCAGATCTAATCCCTGGAATCTATTTGTCACCTCTACTGTATAATCATAAGGGATTTTATTTGGGTCATACCTAAATGGCCTAGCAGTTTTCCCTACTTTCTTCAATTAAGCCTGAATTTTTCAATAAGGAGCTCATGATCTGAGTCACAGTCAGCTCCATATCTTGTTTTTGCTGACTGTTTTTTCTTCTCCATCTTCAGCTGCAAAGAATATAATCAATCTGATTTCAGTATTGACCATTTGGTGATGTCAATGTGTAGAGTCACCTCTTGTGTTGTTGGAAAGGGGTGTTTTCTATGACCAGTGCGTTCTCTTGACAGAACTCTTAGCCTTTGCCCTGCCTAATGCAGGGGACTTGGGTTCCATCCCTGACCTGGGAACTAAGATTCCCACATACAGTGGGCCAAGTAAACCCACACATGCCACAACTACTGAAGCCCGCTGTGCTCCAGAGCCGGGCTTTGCAACAAGAGAAGCCACTGCAATGAGAAGACCACACACTTCAATAAAGAGTAGCCCCCACTCACCACACTAGAGAGAGAAAAAAAAGCCCACACCCACCAGTGAAGACCCAGTGCAGTCAAAAATAATTAAAAAAAAAAAAAAGACAATTAAGAGAGAAGCTAATCAATATGGAAGATGTACAAAGAAAATTCAATATAAGGAAAATTGATTTCCCTGAAGGCAAGAACCCAACATGTGGACGACATAATGTCTTCAAAGACAGAACCCAAGAAATTGCCCTGAGATAATAGTCATGAACCACACTGGACTGGCAGATCTAAAGAGGATATTGCTTCCCAGGAAATTCTGATAGGAAGTAGCCCAAACTGCAACGTATCTTATTAATAGTTAAGCTAAAGAACACCAAGGGTAAAGAAGAGTCTTTTAGGCAGTAAAAAATAAATCATTTATTAAAAAAGAAAAGTCAAAATTGCCTCAGAGGGTCCCATCAACCTTTAGCCAAAAGACAGCAGGAAAACCATGACTAAGGCTGTAGGACCCACGGAAGTCACACCCATGAGATATACCCAAGCACACAGGCAGAAGCATCCACTCCCCAACATGAAGAACTGAAGCACCCACAAACCCTTCCTGAGAACACAGATCCTCCCCACCAATGCAATCCAGAGTGGAGCCAAATCTCAGCAATAAAATAGCTGCAGCAACTGTGTTAGTGGTGAGCACTGGAGCCACTGAAAGACATACCTGTTAGGGGAAACATTGGCTGAAACTGTCCACACTGGCCAGGCCAGATAGTGACGATTTGCATGAGTTCTCTTACAACAGGAAGTCCTGGTAAGAACTGCGGAACTAACTGCTGCTGCTGCTGCTGCTGCTAAGTCACGTCAGTCGTGTCCGACTCTGTGCGACCCCATAGCTGGCAGCCCACCAGGCTTCCCCGTCCCTGAGATTCTCCAGGCAAGAACACTGGAGTGGGTTGCCACTTCCTTCTCCAGTGCATGAAAGTGAAAAGTGAAAGTGAAGTTGTTCAGTTGTGTCTGACTCTTAGCGACCCCATGGATTGCAGCCTACCACGCTCCTCTGCCCATGGGATTTTCCAGGCAAGAGTACTGGAGTGGGGTGCCATTGCCTTCTCCTAGCCACCACCAAATGGAAGAATTCAAGAAAGGTCAAAGAGAGGAGACATCAGTCCATGTGATACTGAGTAACTCAGACTGGGACTTGAAGCCACTGTCTTTTAACTGAGATCACATACCTGGTTTCAGGACTTAATGAGGCTCTGATACTTTTTTTTTTTTCAGCTAAGACAGCAAAAGAGATACTTTATTGTACACATTACATTCAGCCACAACTGAGAAGAGAACTAGTCCATATTATCACAGGTCCAGGGCAAAGAACCAAAAGGGACTGCTTTGATACAAGCAAGGTGAGTCTCTCCAAGGTGGTCGAGGTGATCAGAATGGCCATAGATGCTCCAGATCCACTGAGACAAGTTCTAGTTTGTAGGCATGCAGTCCAACAATTTGTACCAGCGTCCCTGGCCTCTGGCTTCCCTTCTTTCTGCTTCTGTGGCTTCCGTGGGTGTACAGGTTTACTTGGACCTCTGCCTCATCTTTCTTCTTTTGCACTTGAGCCCGCGCACTTGCTTTTCCCTCCTCTTTGCTCTCATGGCACGGAGGTTTCTCAAAAGATTGTGGTAAGGCTGAGAGTGAAGCTCAGATTCTTGATGTCTCATTGCAGAAAGAATCCAGTGAGAGACAAAATGATAGGTAAGAAGTGGATCTATTTAGAGAGGAACTCACTCCACACATGAAGTGTGGGCCATCTCAGAAGTTGAGAGTGGCTCCAAAACATGATGTGGATAGGTTTTAGGAGCTGGGTCATCTCATAAGCTAATGAGTGGGAGGATTCGTCCAGCTATTTCAGGGAAGGGGCGAGGGTTTCTGGGAATTGGGCCACCGCCCATTTTTTGATCTTTGATGGCCAGCCCTGAAACTGTTACGGGACTGATGCGTGTGTCATTTAGCTTGCTGATATGTTACAATGAGTATATATTGAGGTTCCAGATGTAGGGGAAGTTGACTCATCTGCCACCTTGAACCTATTTGGCTCTACTCAATTTAAACTTGTCCTCAGACTATGTCTTTCTGTTTGTGCCCTGCCTCCTTCCCTCCTGTTTCACATATGTCTTACCAACCTCCCAGAACTCTTTTCGCTGGAGTCCATCTTGGCTGAGTAATGCACGCAACAGCAGGAAAGACCCTGAATCTGAATGACTGGCCAGAAACCAATTCCATTACTGTAAAACCCAAGATGGGAGCCACGTGGCAGAGCAGTCTTCTTTGGTTCCCTTATCTTGTTGTTCGCCACGTGGGTGCCTGTTTGCAATAAAATCTCTTGCTTTGTCAGCTCCTGTGTCTCCCTAGACATTCAATTACAAGTGTTAGACAAAGGCCCATTCTCATGCCCTGGAAGGGGCCCCCCTTCCTGGAGCATTCCAATCAAAAGTTATCTTGGAATTATCATTACAGAACAGAATATCAGTGTTATAAAGTAGAGCCTTCCCAGGTGGCTCAGTGGTAAAGAACCTGCCTGCCAATACAGGAAATGCAGGTTTGATCTCTGGATAGGAAAGATGTCCTGAAAGAGGAAATGGCAACCCACTCCAGTATTCTTGCCTGGGAAATCCCATGGACAGAAGAGCCTACTGGGCTACAGTCCAGGGGGTTGTAAAGAGTTGGACATGACTGAGAGACTATGTGTGCATGAAAAGTGGGCCACATAAAAATGAGAATATAACCAACAAAAGTAGAAGGTGGAAGGCCACAAGACAGGAAGAAGACTGTTCTCTAATGAAAGAAAAACTGTTCCTTCTGTTCCTTAGCCTCTCCAGGCACCACCTCCCAGCACCTGGACTGTTCACCCACCTGAGAGCTCTCCAATCCTTTCCTTTGGCAATTTTTTTTTTTTTTTTTGGAGGCTTTGGGCTTCCCTGGTGGCTCAGATGGTAAAGATCTGCAATGTGGTAGACCTGGGTTCGATCCCTGAGTCGAGAAGAACCCCTGGAGAAGGGAATGGCTACACATTCCAGTATTCTTGCCTGGAAAATTCCATGGACAGAGGAGCCTGGCAGGCTACAGTTCATAGGGTCACATGGTCATGACTGACAGACTAACATTTTCTGTCTTTTCTCTTTTCATTATGTAGACATGATTGGTTACATTATCAGCCATTGGTGACTGAACTCAATCCATCTCTAGCCCTCTCCCCAACCCAGGGCTTGGCGGGTGGGGCTGAACAGTCCAGTCCTGTAGTCATGTGGTTGCTCCCTAGCCACCTGGTCCATCCAGAGGCTCTCAGGAGTCCCCAGCCGCTGGTCATCCTATTAATACACAAAAGACACTCATCATTGCAGAGGTCTCAAGGGATGTTTTAGCAAGGACTCAATATATATATTGCCTGGAAAATCCCATGGACGGAGGAGCCTGGTGGGCTGCAGTCCATGGGGTTGCTAAGAGTCGGACACAACGGAAGCAACTTAGCAGCAGCAGCAGCAGTATATATATATTTCTTGTTATGTCACACTAATTCTTCATATGTTACAGCCACATCATCTAAAACTAAGCCGTGTATTTCTAAAAGAGGATGCAAAGCTTTGACTGTTCTTCATAAACTTTTTATTTTAATTTAAAATTTTTAGTATTTATTTTTCTGGAGGTGCCGGGTCTTAGCTGTGGCATGCAGGGTCTTTGATCTACCTTGTGACATGAGGGCTTTTTAGTTGCAGTATATGAAACCGTTAGTTACGGCAGGTGGGATCTAGTTCCCCAACTGGGAATCAAACCCAGGTCCCCTAAATCAGGAGTGCAGAGTCTTAGCCATTGCACCACTGGGGAAGTCCCCCTCATAAACTCTTTAAAACTGAAAAGAGAGATCTTTCAAGAAGTAACAGTTGGCAAAGAAAGAAATATTTATTTGCATTTCAAAAACTCCTTAATTCCCATTTCTGTCCTTAAATTCAAGTGCATGAAACTCAGCTCTTACTGAGAATAATATCTGCAGTCGAGTCACACTTGCACCAGTTCTATTTGTCTCTCTCTCCACACAGGACCTACCTGGAGTAGCCATCACTGAATATTAATGATATTAATGGCAGATTTTCCTTAGCAAAGGCACTTGGAGTGAGTTTTTGCATTTTTATCTTTGTACTTTCTGCATTGATTAAATTCTTTGTAATGCACAAACCTTTCTTTTACATAGAATACCTTTTTGCAAACCAGTCAATCCTAAAGGAAATCAACCCTGAATATTCATTGGAAGGACTGAAGCTGAAGCTCCAATACTTCGGCTGCCTTATGGGAAGAGCTGACTCCTTGGAAAAGACCCTGATGCCGGGAAAGATTGAGGGCAGGAGAAGGGGATGACAGAAGATGAGATGGTTGGATAGCATCACAAACTCATCAGACCTGAGTTTAAGCAAACTCCAGGACATAGGGAAGGACAGGGAAGCCTGGTATGCTGCAGTCCGAGGGGGTCGCAAACAGTCGGACACAACTTAGCAACTGAACAACAACAACCACCTTTCTGCAAAAGACAAATGCAGAAGGCCTAAGGAGCACTAGCCAAGCTTTGAGCAGTTGTTAATGCGATTCATGGGGTCACAAAGAGACACGACTGAGCGACTGATCTGATCTGATAATGCTGGATTACAACCTCCTGAATCTCCGTGTATTATTCTATCCTTTCAAATTTTCAGACGGCAAAGGGGATTGCATCTGGGTCCTTCAGACTGTTGTCCGTTGATTCTCATTTTGATGGATTTCACCTCAATCCAGGAGTCTGCTGCAGCAGTGTGGGAATCACCCCGCCCCAGAAAGAGGGACCATCTGAAGCTGCCCTTCCAGGTGCTCCACTGACCTCCACACACTGGGGTGGCCTGGGTAGCATGGAGGCAAATCAGCGAGGCCATGAGGGTCCTTCAGGGAGTTCTGGGCCTGGGGGTCTCCATCGCCATGGCTGGGAAGCGGAGGGGGAGATTCTGTCTGGCAGGTAGACCCAAGGTTCAGCCACCTCTGGGCACCAGGCCCCAGCCTGGATGGACTAGCATGCGGAGGGGGTGGGTGGAGGAAAGGAGAGAGGATGCCGGGGTAACAAGCAAGGCTCTGCCACCCGTGATGTGGAGTCTGGGAAAGCCTGTTTCTTCCCAGAGCCAAGGCTGCACCTTCGCCTCCTTTCTCTCTGTTCCCCCTTCCTCCCCGGCTGCCCACTGTGGACAGACGGACCAGCAGGAGGAAGCGGTGGGCGCTGCCACCATGGAAGCAAACCCACGGACATGATTCCTAAAACTGGAGGAATGTAGGAGGCCCCTACCTTGATCCTACACAGCCTCTAAATGAGGCCTCTAAGTGAAACCTGGTGGCTGGGCTGGACAGGACAGCAAAGGAACCTCCCAAAGCCCCGCGATACATCTCAGGCTCTTGGCAGTGTTTCGTTCTCATGTTTTGCGGGTTCCCGGGTAGCCATGGCCCTGTGGCCCGGCGGCCCCCAGAAGGGACCTTGCCCTGTGGTTCTGGAAAACCAGCTGCCACCCAAGTAAATTGCTTTATAATGGATGTGTGAGAACAATGGCAATTCAGGCGACTGTTCTCTGTCCACAAGTTGAGATTTGATTACTTTTTTATCACTAAATTAAATTCTTTCTCTTGCTTGTCTCGTTACATTAAATCTCTTTAAATCTTAATAGACTACCGCTTCTCCCTGCAGCTTCAGGCGCTGATAACCTTGTGGGGGCCCTGGAGCCAGTAGGCGGGGAGGGAGGGGGTAGGCTGGGGAGGATGGAGGAGTGGGAGATGCTGGGGGCCCCTGGGAGACAGACGGTACAAGGGCTCGGAGTTCCTCATATCCAGACAGTTCTTGCCTCTCAGAATAGCTACAGCCAGGTGATAAGCCCAAGCCTTGGGACTCTCTGGGGTCTAAAAGGAACAGCTGGCCCCACAGAAATGGCTGCGGGTTCTGAACCATCCTCCTGCCTGACTCCACAGCCCTGCATACGGCTTCCTGACAGCTGCCCCTGAGCCAGCTCAGCTGAGCAGAGTCCACTTCCCTGCTCCACAGTCAGGGGCACCTCTGATGAGACATCCCGAGGGCCATCTGGCTGCACAGGAGCTTAGGAATCCCCCCACGAGGGTGGCTGGAGTGGGGGTCTTGGGAGCTCACTGCAGGCATTGACAATGAAACAGAATCCCATCTGGAAATTTGAAGTGTTTCCCCTGACAAGTGACAGGCCAGGCAGTGATGGGAACCGAGCCTGTTTCTCAGCACCCCTCCTTCTTGTCACTGAGCTCAGAACTTCTACACTGCATCCCGGAAGCCAAGCCTGCCCTGGGCTCATGCGCATGAATGAACCCATGAACGTGTGTGCCTTCATCTCCACGATGCAAGGACTGCATGCAAGGACTGCATGCCTCCGGAGAGTTTGCTGGCCTCTTCAAAGCCTCAACAGTTTCAGGAAGAGTGTCAGCTGAGTGGGCTGAGCTGCTCTGCAGCTGCAGTAAATCCCGAATCCCGGTCGCTCCAAACTGCACGGTTTCTTTCCTCCTTGCACTGCATGTCCATTGCGGCTCAGGCCTTGATCTCACTCCAGGGACGGGACGTGGGTGGTGCCAAGCCAAAACTCTGCAGTCCCGGCAGGGGAGAGATGGGCTGACACCAGCATTGGGAATCATACGCGCTGGAGATGATCTGCATCACCTCACGACTCCCTAGCTGTTCTGGCCGCATGGCCCCATCCAACTACGAGGACACATCTGGCTGCTCACTGAGGGTGTTGGTGAAATCAAGTACTGGGAAGTCACACACAGAGGGACGTTTTGAGCTGCTTGCTGGCTGGGTCCATGCGGACCTCCAACCGTGAAGGTGTGGCTGGGAATGTTTGTCTCCTGGAGGTTCTGCAAGAGATGACCACCTGAACTCCAAACCACTGCCAGTTTCAAAAGACAAGAAAGGAATTTTCCTGGGAGGATTCAAACCCACAATGTCATTTCCACTTCCAGCCATGTTGGAATCCCTAGAACGAATGTGTCCGTGGCCATCGACAACCAGAGAACCAGACAACGTATATGAGACAACTGTCTTCAGACCTCAAGCTAGAGGCACTGGGCATGCTCTCCAGGGAGCCACACAGAGTGCGGCTGGCTGGCTGTGTTGGGGAGACAGAGATTGGAGAGGGAGGCAGGATTTGTAAGATGAGTGGAGAGAAAGGGCTCCTGAAACCTGCACAGGGCTCCCCTTGAGTCTGGCTGAAAACCAACTCCTGTATGTGGGAGGGGACACCCTACAGGGATGGGCCAGGAATTGAGCAACCAGGGAGCTGAAGCTGACAAATCCAGTCACTGACTGCACACCACCACGATGCCCAGCATCTGATCACAAATTAGTAGACATGCAAAGAAGCAGGAGTACATACCACTGGACCTAGAGAAAAACCGGGGACTAGAAACTTGTCCCCAGGAAGCAGTGGTGCAGCAGGTGGCCATGGGCCCTGGGGATGGGCAGCTGTGTGTTGGGACCTTTGGGGTCTGAGTGGGGTCAGCAGAACCCAGAGAGTCACACAGTCACGCTGACATGAATAATGCCTGGATACGGGACTCCCATCCACCAAGTAACTCTGAGTTTCCGCACCAGTAGTCATCTTCCCTCAGCAGCAACTCTGACCTCAGGACTCCAGTCACTAAAAATTTAGCTTCACTAATGGAAATGACTTCTGTGCCTGTCTAAAAATAAGTGAGGGCCAATTTCTTTCTGAGATGAGTTTCCAAGGTTTCCTCTCCCACAAGGGTTCCTCTGCTTTGGCTGGCTGCTTGCACACTGTATGTCAGAACAGAGCAAAGAGGCTGAACTTTGCACAGTGCCAGCGGGTCCAGGAGCAATGGGGTGTGGTTTATGTCTCTGGGGCCCCTGTCGCTGTGACTGTGGGTAGGAAACAGGCAGTCTTGAGACAAAGACTAGTTGTAAGTTGTTTTGTTACTCAGAGGTGGCTATTTGCTGAAACATCAAACCCCAAGTCTCAGGGTTTAACAATAAAAGGTTATATCTTGCTCATGCAAAGCCCTTTACGGATGTTCTCAGTTAGGTGGTATACTGGTTTTCTAGGGTGACCGTAAAGTACCTCATCCTGAAGGACCTGAAACAGCAAGAAGGTATTCTCTCACAGTCTGGAGGTCAGAAGTCTGGAGATCCAAGTGTTGGCAGGGCGAATGTTGTAGACTAAACTGTGTCCCTCAAAATTCACAGGTTGAGATCCTAACCCCCAGCAACTCAGTATGTGATGGTACTTGGAAATTGGATATTTACAGAGATAATCAAGGTAAATGAGGTCATACAGGTGGGCCCTAATCCAGTGTGACTGGTGTCCTTATAAGAAGAGGAGATCATGGGACTTCCCTGACGGTCCAGTGGTTAAGAACCCACCTTCCAATGCAGGGCATGTGGGTTTGATCCCTGGTCAGGGAACTAGGATCCCACATGCCACGGGGCAACTAAACCAAAACGAAGAATCCACGTGCTGCGATGAAAGATCCCCCATGCAGCAGTGAAGATTCGGGGTACTGCAACTAAGATACGATGCAGCCAAATAAATAAATCTTTTTCAAAAAAAGAAGAGGAGGAGAAGATCGAGATGCAGATACACATAAAGAAAGCAAATGAGGTCACAGCAAGGAGATGGCCATCTATACACCAACCAGAGAGGCTTCAGAGGGAACCAGCCTTGCGACACCTTGATCTTGGACTCCCAACCTTCAAAACATGAGACTCCAAGTGTCTACTGTTGAGGCCACCCTATCTGTGTGTGTGTTGTGCAGGCCCAGGGCACCAGCAGGGCCTTGGGGAATCTGGGTGTTTCTAGTTTGTGACGTCATCATCGTCACAGTGCCACCCCCATTGTCACAGTGCCACCCAGGCTGGCGTTAGTCAGGACTCACTTGGCACTTCTGGTGCATGTCCTTCTGGAGCCCTGAGTACAGCAGCTCCCACCAGGAAGGAGAGGAGACAGAGCGTGCTTTCCTGCAGGCTGAGACGAGAGCTACTTTGACAAATATATATTTTTTCCTTCACTTTTCTCTGGTGTTTTTACTCTGTGGATTTATTTTAGCCTCTTTTTCCAACAAAGTAGGTCAGGAAAAAAAAACTGATTCTTATGTGAGAGCTGGAAAATCCTCAGTGCCAACAAACAAAAATGACAACTGGAGGAGCTCTGGTCCCTCAGGAACACAGCCTGTGTATAGACGGGGGAAGCCCTGTGTGCTGGTCACAGGTCTTTCTGGAAGGTCAGGCCCTTGCTCTCCCGCCCACCACCAGCCTCGAGCTTATGTGACAGTGGTCCCCAAACTACAGGGGGTGTACGGGAGGGGAGAAATGGGCTTAGTCATCCTCATCAGTGACTTCATGCCTAGTTGAAAGACATCCTCAGTGGGAGTCTAGGTCTGGGATCAGAGCTCATGGAGGAGCTGACGTTTGAGATGGGATTGGAGGGCTGAGCGGGGTTGGCTCTGCAATGTGGGAACAAATGGGACATTCAGACAGGGGAAGCATGTGCAAAGCTGTATGTGGTGGGAGTGAACAGGGACCCGGAGGTTAGGGGGTGATAAGAGGCCAGGAGTAGGAGTCAACCTGTTCAAAATGTGGACTGTGAAGGGCTGGAGAAACAGCCCTTCTCCACGGGGGCGCTGAGTGAGGATGACTAAGCATGGTGCAGCTAGACACAGATGGAGCAACAGAAAGGAGGGAAACAGGGAGAAAGGCCCTGAAAAGACAGCAGGGCTGAGATCCAGGGCCAGGAAGTGTGCCTGCTGACAGGAGAGTTACCTTTTCCATCATAGCAGGAGAGAAGGCAGAATTCCCTGCAGCCACCACTCTCCTTCTTCCTTGCAAATAACCCCAATTTTGTCCAGGACAGCAAATGTCAGGACCTGTGGAGTAAATTATAGTTTATTTAAGCATTAATTAACATCATTAAAATAAGAATCCATTTCCCATTGATGAATATGAACTATTTCAAATTTTGTTTGCAGCTGAGCATTGCTGTACTGTGCTTAGTTGTTCAGTCATTTCTGACTCTTTGTGACCCCATGGACTGCAGCATGACAGGCTCCTCTGTCCATGGGGATTCTTCAGGCAAGAACACTGAAGTGGGTAGCCATGCCCTCCTTTAGGGGATCTACCCAACCCAAGGATCAAACTGAGGTCTCCTGAATTGCAGGCAGATTCTTTATCTTCTAAGCCACCAGGGAAGCCCAAGAATACTGGAATGGGTAGCCTATCCCTTCTCCAGGGGATCTTCCTGACCCAGGAATTGAACTGGGGTCTCCTGC
>NW_011494884.1:2077614-2078241 GCF_000754665.1 Bison bison bison
GATAGGATAGCTTTAATTAAATATTAATTAGAGATATAAAGAGTAATAGAATGAGGATAGCTCAATAGGAAAATTCAGTGGAGAAAAGAGGCTGAGTAGCTTGGTTTATGCGGGAAACCAATAAAACTTCAAGACCAGAAGTTTGCACCACTTACGTAGTCCGCAGGCGTCCTTCCGTTCTCCCGAAGGAGAGGAGACACTGAGGCCTCCCCAGTCGGATCTTAGAAACCCAGGCATAATTAGTAAGCATGGTGGGCTCCACGCTCCAGATGGAAACTCAGCCAGAGTTTGAGAGAGAGAACGACATGGGGAGACCAGTCTTTTGAGGAACTGATCCCAATTCTTTATTTTCCAGGGTCTGTTTTTATACACTGAGATGTTATACAGAAGTCATGCAGGGTCAGCAGTCCTGACTTTTATTAAAGTCAGGTGCTTCATACAGATGTATACAGAGGTCTTAGGGGTGTTACATCATCTTCTGGCCAGGGGGGCCTGCTGACAATTTATGACCCTCTCCTTGTGACAGCTGTCAGTCAACCAGAACACTTATTTCTCCAAGGGTGATTATTTTTGAAACAGACACCACCTTCCAAAGGTACCAGATAAAGTTACATTCCTATAGGGTGA
>NW_011494884.1:2078341-2079248 GCF_000754665.1 Bison bison bison
TCTTCTAAGCCACCAGGGAAGCCCAAGAATACTGGAATGGGTAGCCTATCCCTTCTCCAGGGGATCTTCCTGACCCAGGAATTGAACTGGGGTCTCCTGCATTGCCAGTGGATTCTTTACAAGCTGAGCTACCAGAGAAGCCCAAGCATTACTAGTTATGTTCAATTGAACCTACAAAGAAGTCTGTTGGAGGATTCTAGAAGAATATTTAACCTGAGGGTAAACCTCCTTTTCCATTTGGCCCCCTTCTCCTGCCTTAAATGTCTTTGAATGAGAATGTGACCTTAGGAGCCATGGCAACTATTTTGTGTTCATGAGGCAAGCACACTGAGAATGAGGAAATGAAAATAGACATGTGACAGTAATTGGGCTGCCTCGCCAAACTTAGAATTGCTTCCCTTTAGACTTGTGATGATATCAAAGTCTTCATTCAGTGACATTTCAGGGTGAGGAGAAACATGTCCTATGTGAGGGTGATGAGGTGTTCATTTCCTGGAGGGAACTGGATACTAATCATCAGTTCATTCAGTCACTCAGTTATGTCCAACTCTTTGCAACCCCATGGACTGCAGCACACCAGACTTCCCTGTCCTTCACCATCTCCTGGAGCTTGCTCAGACTCATGCCCATTGAAACAGTGATGCCATCCAACCATCTCATCCTGTCATCCCCTTCCCCTCCTGCCTTCAATCTTGCCCAGCATCAAGGTATTTTCAAATGAGTCAGTTCTTCGAATCAGGTGGCCAAAGTACTGGAGTTTCCGTTTCAGCATCAATCCTTCCGATGAATATTCAGGACTGATTTCCTTTAGAATTGACTGGTTGGATCTCCTTGCAGTCCAAGGGACTCTCAAGAGTCTTCTCCAGCACCACAGTTCAAAAGCATCAATTCTTCAGTGCTCAGCTTC
>NW_011494884.1:2079544-2092513 GCF_000754665.1 Bison bison bison
AGACGCCACCTTCCGAAGGTACCAGATAAAGTTACATTCCTATAGGGTGAGGGTGTAGTGGGTTTTAATTAAGGAAAGAATTTACTTAGCCTAAGGTCTAATGTGATTAATATCAAAGGTTAATACTTATTTCTTCTATATATTCATTAATGTGTATAAGGGCAGAGGATGTGGAGACTTAGCAGCGAACATTGGCTCAACAAATGAAAAACCCTTCACCAATACAATTTCTAATCAGCCCACTATACTATACTAATAGTTTTCTAACTTCCCTAAAGAACCTGTTTTTAGAAGGTTTAAAGCATCTCGTGCCTCTCACGGTTGGGAGGCTGTGAGCAATCACATGTGGCCGGACAAGCCTGTCAGGCAGGCTAGAGAACCTTCAGAGGAGTTTGTAAGTTTGGAACACTCCTGTCACGCCCAGGAATTATTATTAACTGGAGCTCTAAGTTAACTCCTTCTCTGAAAGAGGTGGTGGGGGACAGCCCCCCGTAAAGTCAGAGGTGTAGGTGAGAGCACAAAGTAGTAAAGTAGGCAGGCTCTGGTTATGGGGGCAGATGCTCAAGAATTTCCAGGGGGACTCCTGGGCTCAATCCCGCCTTTGCGTATATCGAGCCTCCTTCTTCATGACCTTTGCCATGGGTGGAGGTCCTCACGCCGGCCCCCAGCAACTGACCTTTGTTGGCAAAGTAATGTCTCTGTTTTTCAATATACTGTCTAGGTTGGTCATAGCTTTTCTTCCAAGGAGCAAGTATCTTTTAATTTCATGGCTGCAGTCACCATCTGCAGTGATTTTGGAGTCCCCCAAAATGAAGTCTGTCACTGTTTCCATTGTTTCCCCATCTATTTGCCATGAAGTGATGGGACCAGCTGCCATGATCTTAGTTTTCTGAATGTTGAGTTTTAAGCCAACTTTTTCAATCTCCTCTTTCACTTTCATCAAGAAGCCCTTTAGTTCTTCTTTGCTTTCTGCCATAAGGGTGGTTTCATCCGCATATCTGAGGTTATTCATATTTCTCCCAGCAATCTTGATTCCAGCTTGCGCTTCATCCACCTTGTCTTAATATCTTCTGCTTCTGTTAGGTCCATACCATTTCTGTCCTTTATTGTCCCCATCTTTGCATGAAATGTCCCTTTGGTATCTCTGATTTTCTCGTCAGATCTCTAGTCTTTCCCATTCTATTGTTTTCTTCTATTTGTTTGCATTGATCATTGAGGAAGGTTTTCTTATCTCTACTTGCTATTCTTTGGAACTCTGCATTCAAATGGGTATATCTTTCCTTTTCTCCTTTGCCTTTAGCTTCTCTTCTTTTCTCAGCTATTTGTAAGGCCTCGTTAGACAACCATTTTGCCTTTTGCATTTCTTTTTCTTGTGGATGGTCTTGATCACTGCCTCCTGTACAATGTCACAAACCTCCGTCCATAGTTCTTCAGGCACTCTATCAGATCTAATTCCTTGAATCCATTTGTCACTTCCACTGTATAATCATAAGGGATTTGATTTAGGTCATACCTGAATGGTCTGGTGTTTTTTCCTACTTTCTTCTTTTTAAGTCTGAATTTTGCAATAAAGAGTTCATGATCTGAGCCACAGTCAGCTCCCAGTCTTGTTTTTGCTGACTATATAGAGTTTCCCCATCTTTGGCTTCAAAGAATATAATCAATCTGATTTTGGTATTAACCACCAGGTGATGTCCATGTGTAGAGTCGTCTCTGGTATTGTTGGAAAAGAGTGTTTGCTGTGACCAATGAGTTCTCTTGGCAAAACTCTGTTAGCCTTTGCCCTGCTTCATTTTGTACTCCAAGGCTAAATTTGCCTATTACTCCAGGTATCTCTTGACCTCCTACTTTTGCATTCCAGTCCCCTGTGATGAAAAGGACATCCTTTTTGGGTATTATTTCTAGAAGGTCTTGTAGGTCTTCATGGAACCGTTTGACTTCAGCTTCTTCAGCATTCCTGGTTGGGGCATAGACTTTGATTATTGTGATATTGAATGGTTTGCCTTGGAAATGAATGGTTTGCCTGTCGTTTTTGAAATCGCATCCAAGAACTGCATTTCAGATTCTTTTGTTGACTATGAGGGCTATTCCATTTCTCCTAAGGGATTCTTGCCCACAGTAGTAGATATAATGGTCTTCTGAGTTAAATTCACCCATTCCAGTCCATTTTAGTTCACTGATTCCTAAGATGTCAATGTTCACTCTTGCCATCTCCTGTCTGACCACTTCCAATGTACCTTGATTCATGGACCTAACATTTCAGGTTCCTATGCAATATTAATCATAAGACTGAGTAAAAGTCAGCCTACTTATTGTTATAATTATGCACAGCTATATACACTGCCAATGATGTGCAGCACACCCTCCCTTCCAGGACAGACCGTTCCCAACCTCATGCCCTGGTACACCACTAGTTTTAATGGTTACATCACTGTTAGCTAGGTTTCTGTTCTGTGCAGCTGAACCCACTCTCATTGATGCCTTTTCCATCTTAGAGGTTTAATCCTTTCAGTAACGTGGGAGGGGTCACCCGCTGAGAGTGAGCAGGAATAGGGGTGTGTATTGAGGGTCTTGAGGAGAGAAGAGATGTGAGATCATCCCTGTGAGTTGGACTGAAGTGCCCAGAGCCCTTACCATCAGCAATTATGAGTTTAGGGCAGGTCAAGTCTACATTCCACATGACTTTTTCCTGCCCTCCTGCGTCCCTGGGGCAGAGAAGATGATTAGCAGAAGTGCATCAGTACTGGTCTGTCGGTTCATGAAGGCTGAGGTGTGGGGTACTGTTTCCAGATCTACCAGGGGCATCTCAAAGCCTTGAGGGTGGTAGGGCCAGCCTTACAGTGCAGACTAAGATTACAACCCAGAGGTCACCAGGAGTGAAGAGCTGAGGGACTCATGGAGGAAGTCTTATGGGGAACAACAGATGAGAGAGAGACACAGCCTCCCCTCACCCCGGGCGGTAAGATCAGGGACAGAGCTGGCCCATTACAGGGGCAGTCAGGTCAGAGTTGGCCCATGGCTGGAGGAGGTCAGGGGCAGAGCTAGTCCTCTTGCAAGGTGAGCCCCCATCCTGCTGAGTCCATGCCCCCTGACCCAGAGGCATCTCCAATATACGTGGGCAGCCTGCATGCAGGATCTGGCCGATAACAAAGCACTGTTCTCCAGAGGCAGCTTGGATTTATTGTGCACGAAGTATTGATTGTGAGAAATACTTCTCCCTCTTGTGGAGTTCTCGAGGTATTAGCCTGAAAAATGTGGGATTTTTATAAGGCTCATTAAATTCTTACTCTTCACTTTCAGGGACTCCTGGGCCTTCCCTCTATCGAGACAGTTTTCTCAGGCTTTCTTTTCAGAAACTAGTTCCTAGACCATCTCGACCTCACCCTACACTCAGGGGCTGTGCCCCCCGCCCGCCCCTCCCCTGGCAGCAGTGACCATGACCAATATGCAAATTTGAGGCAGTTAGAAGTTTGGAACCACACCTGGTGTCTTTTGCATCTCATCAATGGACAGAGGGGCCCACAAGGCCCAGCTTACACCCCTGGAGGAGAGGAGGAGCCCGGATCGAAGGCCTCTTCCTCTGAAATGTGTATAGGGGGAGGCCCCAAGGATGCCTTTGCAGCGTGATGAATCTGCAGAGGGGCCTGGCCATGTGGGGAGCTGGGGAGCTCTGCCCACCTCCGCCTCCCAACCCAGCCCAGGGCTTCAGAGGGTTGCGGGAGAATGTCAAGGCCACTCGTGACCAGTTGCCAGCTCCAACCACCACCTTGATCCCATACCAGCCATCCCTAATGTAGTGTCCCTTCATCTACCCTACAGCCCCCCTGCCCTGTGAGTCAGGGGGCTCCCAAGGGTCACCCCGGAAATCAGACTGGCTCACTCTCACGGCATTCCTGGGTGGAATCAAGCCTCTGGCCCCAGATGTCTCAAGTGCCTCTGTAAATATCAGAAGGAGTTCTGCCATTGTCTCCATACAGATTTCTTTCCTGTTGAGATGAACAATCTCCTGGGATCCTCCTCCCACCCCACCACGTGATCCCTGTGTCACCAGGGACCCCAGTCTGTGCTCAGGCCCCTTGGTGCTGGGAGCTGTGGGGCATGACCATCTGGAGGGAGGCATTCCCAGAACACATTTGCCCGCAGGCTGCTCTCCACCCATCACCTGCCTCATCTGGCCCACAGCACCCTGTTCTCATGGGTCAGGGACCCTGTGGAGTGCCTAACCTGTGGGGATGAAGTCACCAGAGGGGTTTAGGTTTGCCGTTGAATCCCAATTGCTGTCCTTCCCAGGCCAGGGCACAGCACCTGCCCAGCAAGAGCCAAGACACAGGACCAAGGGCACCTGGGAGGTGGGACCTCGGTGTGAATCTTCAAACAGCCCAAGGGGTCCAGGTAAAATGGGTCTGAATCCACCATTCTTTTCTCTCTTCATTTATTATTTATACAGCATCTATTTCCAGTAAGAATTTGAGATCGATGAAAAATGGGATGGAGGACAATGTTTGGGGAACTCTCTGATGGGTTTCCCGGGTGACACCAGTGGTAAAGAACCTGCCTGCCAATGCGGGAGACATAACAGATGTGGGTTCGATCCCTGGGTTGGGAAGATCCCCCGGAGGGGGCCACGGCAACCACTCCAGTATTCTTGCTTGGAGAGTCCCATAGGCAGAGGAGCCTAGTGTGCTACAGTCCACAGGGTCACAGAGAGCCGGACACAACTGAGGCGATCAGGCGTGCACGCATGGACTGAAACAGGACTTTTGAATTGACAATTCAGACAGAGGTTTGGAGGTGCTTTTCCTCCCCCAGCTCCTCTTCTTGATAAAATTTCCTCTTTTACTTCGTCCTTACTTCCCCTCCCCTCAAACTTCTTTCTTTTTTTAAGTTTTTAATCGGAGGATCATTGCTTTACAATGTTGTGTTGGTTTCAGCCGTAGAACACAAACCAGACACGCCCTCCCTCTTGAGCCTCCCTCTCCCCATTCCCCTCGAATCCATCACTCTGGATGCACGTGATCTGGAACAAGTAAGTGCAGGTGGGGAAGATGAGGAAGAGGGGGCCCTCGTGGCCCCACACAGAAGCCACCTTCCTGGGACCAGCGGGGCAGCGGGACTCACCATCGTGAGGAGCAGCGTGTCCATGGGGATCGCATCTTCTCCCCTGTGCTGCCCTGCCGAGGGGGGCACACTTTGCACAGTCATCACCCTTTCTCCCAGCAACAGCCCCCATTTCCCTCTAGGGTTTGCTTCTCCCTCACTGGGCTGTGTGGTCCCAGCTTGACGCTTACCCTAGAGGCTGGTCACATGACCCAGCTTGGAGCGTCTTCCGCTGGTCACATGACCCACTGGAGCACTGTGGACTGGTTCACAGTGGCTGATGCCCTCGGCTGGTCCAATGGGACTTTTCAGGAAACGAGAGGACAGAGCCTTCCACAAGAGGAGGAAATCTGGCTGCTCCTGTGGCCGTCGGTGGCAGCCTGGGACAGCCGGGAGCGGCCTCGAGAATGCAGAACTGAGAGGTGGTTTCAAGATACATCAGAAAGTTCCAGGGCACCCTCCCTGCAAGAGGCAAGATCCAGGGAGCTGTGCTGTGGCCACATCCCACAGACTAGGAGGGCAGAGAGGGAGCTGTCAGACTTCTGGTGGCCCCTGAGGGGTCTGTGGCTTCAGGCCCTCTGCACAGCACCAGGCCTGTGCATCACCCCTAAAGCGGCAGGGCCTGGCACTGACCCTCTGAGTCAGAATTGGGTATTTTCCAGCTGCTGCCCACACAGGGTGTGCCCTTTGTGATCGCTGCTTATAGACCTGTCTGACTTTGCCAAGGCCTGCTGAACCAGCAAGAAACAGGGAGGGAGGGGGAGGGGGAGGGGCACGCCCCAGGAGACACCTGCCTGCTCAGCCTTTCTGTCCTGATGAGTCCTGACCCCATGGTCCAGGGAAGGGCAAGAAGAAGGAGCAGGAAGGAGGGATTCTGGCTTCTCTTTCTGGAGAAGCCATTTCACCGAGTTGAGGTGAAAGTCATTAAAAATATTAGCAGACTGAAAAAAGAGAAAATGGTATGGACCTAACAGAAGCAGAAGATATTAAGAAGAGGTGGCAAGAATACACAGAAGAACTGTACAAAAAATATCTTCATGACCCAGATAACCACAATGGTGTGATCACTCACCTAGAGCCAGACATCCTGGAATGCAAAGTCAAGTGGGCCTTAGGAAGCATCACTACGAACAAAGCTAGTGGAGGTGATGGAATTCCAGTTGAGCTATTTCAAATCCTAAAAGATAATGATGTGAGAGTGTTGCACTCAATATTCCAGCAAATTTGGAAAACTTAGCAGTGGCCACAAGACTGGAAAAGGTCAGTTTTCATTCTAATCTCAAAGAAAGGCAATGCCAAAAAATGCTCAAACTACCACACAATGGCACTCATCTCACATGCTAGCAAAGTAATGCTCAAAATTCTCCAAGCCAGGCTTCAACAGTACACGAATCATGAACTTCCAGATATTCAAGCTGGATTTAGAAAAGGCAGAGGAACCAGTGATCAAATTGCCAACATCCATTGGATCATAGAAAAAGCAAAAGAGTTTCAGAAAAACATCTACTTCTGCTTTATTATCTATGCCAAAGCCTTTGAATCAAAGCCTTCCACATCTTTGAATGTGTGGATCACAACAAACTATGGAAAATTCTTCAAGAGATGGGAATACCAGACCTCCTGACCTGCTTACTGAGAAATCTGTATGCAGGTCAAGAAGCAACAGTTAGAACTGGACATAGAACAACAGACTGCTTCCAAATAGGGAAAGGAGTACAGCAAGGATGTATATTGTCACCCTGCTTATTTAACTTCTATGCAGAGTACATCATGCAAAATGCCTGTCTGGATAAAGCACAAGCTGGAATCAAGATTGCCAGGAGAAATATCAATAACCTCAGATATGCAGATGACACAACCCTTATGGCAGAAAGCAAAGAAGAACTAAAGGGCCTCTTGATGAAAGTGGATGAGGAGAGTGAAAAAGTTGGCTTAAAACTCAACATTCAGAAAACTAAGATCATGGCATCTGGTCCCATCACTTCATGGTAAATAGGTGGGGAAACAATGGAAACAGTGGCAGACTTTATTTTGGGGGGCCCCAAAATCACTACAGATGGTGACTGCAGCCATGAAATTAAAAGTCCCTTGCTCCTTGGAAGAAAAGCTATGACCAACCTAGACAGTATATTAAAAAGAAGAGACATTACTTTGGCAACAAAGGTCAGTCTACTCAAAGCTATGGCTTTTCCAGTAGTCATGTATGAATGTGAGAGTTAGCCTAGAAAGAAAGCTGAGCGCTGAAGAATTGATGCTTTTGAACTGTGGTGCTGGAGAGAGTCGCTTGGACTGCAAGGAGATCCAGCCAGTCAATCCTAAAGGAAATCAGTACTGAATGCTCCTTGGAAGGACTGATGCTGAAGCTGAAACTCCAATACTTTGGCCACCTGATGCGAAGAACTGACTCATTTGAAAAGACCCTGATGCTGGGAAAGATTGAGGGCAGGAGGAGAAGGGGACAACAGAGGATGAGATGGTTGGATGGCATCACCGACTTGATGGATGATGGACATGATTCTGAGCAAACTCCAGGAAACAGTGAAAGACAGCGAAGCCTAGTGTGCTGCAGTCCATGAAGTCTCAAAGAGTCAGACACAACTGAGCAACTGAACTGAACTGAAAAAAGAGGAGGGGGTCTTTGCTGGTGGCTCAATGGCTAAGGTTGCACTCTCACAATGCAGGGGGCCTGGGTTTGGGAACTAGATCCAAATCCCTGGTCAGGGAATTAGATCTGGTATGCCCCAACTAAGACCCAGCACAGCCAAATAACTAAATAAATAAATATTTTTAAAAGAATAAAATAAGAAAAGGGGAGGTCGAAGGTCTCCTTTTCAGCCCTGCCCCCTCCCGTGTCCATAACCTCTCCTCTTTGTATACGGAGTCACACAGAGGCATCAGTGCTCAGATTTCTGCCGGTTGCAAACTCACAACCTTTGAGAACAAAGGAGGGCGTGGGGAAATGCATGGCAAACTGCTCTCCCCAAAGACTGTGTCAGAGAGCATCAGGGCACAGTCAAAGGACGTCATCAGATGCCGGGGCCTCGGGATTCTGCTTTTGAGAAATTCTCCTTCTTAACGTTTGCTCAGAAAGCTGGAATCATTGTTTCTTTATTCCTGATTTTCCTGTTTCGTATTTCAGAGTGAAATGCTTGTCTTAATAAAAGCCCCCTTTTCAGTGAAAGAAAAAAGAAAGTGGTATCAATTGCAATGTTAGGAATGCAAATTCAGAGTGGGAAAAAACGCCCAGTGCTACGAAAGATGAGAATTGCAGCGAGTGCAAATAAGGAGATGACAGCAGGTGAGTGCAGCTCATCACCCAGAACCACGAGCATGGCATTCCTGGCACAGCCCATGGGGTGAAATGTTGCCAAGAAGGCTTTGCTGACTCACCCATCGCTCCTGCAGTGGATCAGCCATCCTACTCACCAAGGCCGGCGTCTGGCTGCAGGATGGGACGGACTGAGGAGGGGTCCACCCCCCACTTGAACCACTGGTTTGAATTAGTCACCTGGGGCACACCTGGGTTTGGGAGGGGCTAGAAGGTGGGAGTCAGAGGGTTTGTGACTGTGGAGGAAAAGAGGATGGAGACTGGGGACTCTCCACCACAGCCTTCTCAGAAGATGGGGGTGATTCATTACACACAAGCAGAAAGCGAGCTGGGATCATGTCTGCTATAACAGCTGCTATAACAAAACACCACAGACCAAGTGGCTTATAAAACACCGGACAGTTATTTCTCACTGTTATGGAGGCTGAGAGATCAACGCACCTGTAGATTCAGCATCTGATGAGAGGCTGCTTATAGCTGGTCCTCACCTGGTGAAAGGGGCAACGAGCCAGTTCCCTGGGGCCTCTTTAATGAGGGCACTAACTCCATCCATGAGGGCTGCACCCTCCTCACCTAGTCACCTCCCAAGGGCCCCTTCCTCTAGCACCATCACTTTAAGGGGTAAGTTACAACATCATTCGTTGCACAGCAGACCAGACTCTGAAGGAGATCACTGTGCTGGAGTGAGCCTGAGCCTGAGGGTGGAATGGTACTTGAGACCCTAGAGAGAGAATCCAGAAAGTTTAAGCCATCTCCTCTGTAAGCCCCTGGACCAAGCAGGTCATGGTTGAGGTCCTGCAGCCTCGGACATCCCCAGATGTCACTTGGGGGACAACACTCCTGTGTCCTCTCTTGCATCTACTTCCACAGCTGAGAGACTCCCCCTGCCCCAAAAACAGTTGTTCAGAGTAAGTTAGCTAATTGTGATTTACGAATGCAAAACAGAGTTTTGAACACAGCGTTTCATTTCCTGCCCAACGACCAAGCTCTCCTAATGTGACAGCACAAACCTAAACCCAGGTGCATCCAGGTGAGAGTTACCTGCTGCCTGCCTGCCCAGCATCCCTCCTCCCTGCAGCAGCTCCCTGGCTTCCAAGCCACTCTTGTCCTGCAGCTCTGGGATGGCCACTGAATCCAGGCCAGGCTAATCAAAGTCACAGTGTTGACTTGAAGATGGACAGGATCATGGTCTGAAGCCACTGGAGTCATCCCGGGACTGTTGCTGAAACTGCGGGGAGCACGGACTTCCTGCTGTGAGGCTGTAACCTGCGGGGACCATGTGCACCACCATCCACAGCTTGCTGGGAGAGAAGCCACCCCAGAAGAAGAAACTCCACACTCCATGAGGGCCTGAACCAGTCCTCCAAAATCCTGCGGACTTTGATTGCTCACTCGCTTAGTTGTGTCTGACTTTTGAGATCCCACGGACTGTAGCCTGCCAGGCTCCTCTGTCCATGGAATTTCCCCGGCAGAATACTGGAGCAGGTTGCCATTCCCTTCTCCAGGGGATCTTCCTGACCCAGAATCGAACCTGCTTCTCCTGTGTCTCCTGCATTGGTAGGCGGATTCTTTACCACTGAACCACCTGGGAAGCCTGGACTTTAATTACCTACTCAAATAAACTAACCCTTATTTCTTTTTTACTTAAACCACTCTGAGCTATATTTCTGTCCCTTGTAATTAAAAGACATCTGGTGGATTCTAATGGCTCTGTGACCTCAAGAACTTAATACCTGTGTGATGACAGAGAAATCCTCCCGTTTATGGAAGACACCCTGCACCTGGAGAGTGGGGCCAGCATCACAAAAGATGCTCTAGGGTTTAAAACATGGAGACAGCAGGCGGGCACCCAGAGCACAGGCTCCGATGGGACCTGGAGACTTCGGCTGGAGCTGAGCGAGGAGACTCACTCTGCACATACAGGCAGCATGTGTGGGAGGAAAGGGTTCGTTTAAGATGCTCATGTTATGAGAAGTTCAAGATGGTGCCTGAAGCTCCCTTGGGAGGAACCTGCTCACTTGGGCCCCAAACCACAGCACAAAGGCCAGGTGACTTATCAGATAGGTCCATCCTCACTGCTAGAGGCAGGAACCTTCTCTTAAGCTGGTCTAAGTAAAACAAGGGAAGTCACGGGCCTGTGCGGATGGAAGTCCACAGGTGGTGTGGAGGCAGGGCCTCGTTCACCAAAAGCAGGAGGGGGCCACCAGATGTCTTTTAATTACAAGGGACAGAAATACGGATCAGAGTGCTTTAAGTAAAAAAGAAATAAGGATTAATTTATTTGAGTAGGTAATTAAAGTCCAGGCTTCCCAGACGATTCTGTTCTCTAGCTCCAAGGTCCAGCCAGGGTCCTGCTATTGGTGCTTATTGATCATTGTCTGCTGCCCTTTGACACTCACATCCTGGACGATGGAATGGACTCGGGAGGTCAGGGCTGGAGCGTGATGATCACCAGAGGTGCCCCCAAAATGCTGGTCTGGGTGGGAAAGCTGGACAGATCTCACCCACTCCTCAAGACTTCGTGGACCCTCCTCCTCCTTGGGCCCATTCCTCTCGCATCAACTCTGCTGAATGGGAACGTGGGCATGTCATTGGCATCTCCGGTTTTGCCTGACACCTCCATGCTCATCTCCCCTCAACTAGTCCACCAGCCCTCCCTGCTCCTGGTCATTCTGTCCCACCTGCCTCAGACCTCAGGACCGAGAGGGCTCAGGGAAGATGCTGAGGAGAAGCAGGGACATGTGGTTAACCAGCCTCGTCCCCCCATGCCCTTGGGGCTAAGGCTGAGGGCACTTTCCAGAGCAACAGGGCACCCCTGATACAAGCAAGACCAGTAGAGGGGGAAGGGTGTGGGGCTGGTACGGGTGGAGGACACCTCAGGCTCTTCCTAACCTCTGGTTACCCTGAACACACACACACACACACACACAGTGCAGCAAATCAAGTGACTTCCCAGAACAAAGAAAATCCACTCGAAGATAATTTGCTGCCAATGTTTCAAAGCAGCCGGCAATTTTCAGACGGCAGCTTCCTTTAATTACAAACAAAACTAGAGAGCTGCCAGACTGCCCAGCTCTGCCCCAGGCAGGTGCCCTGGCTTATGGAAGGCAGTATGGATGAATCACTCAGCCAGGATGGAACACCATCCACCCAGGAACTGGGCTTTGTCTTGAGGCTTTGTCAGCCAGAGATTGGGGGTCAGGGGTCAGGGGCATCAGACAGGAGTCAGGGACAACAGCCGTGGGTCTGGAGATGTTGGACCAATCACACATGGGCTTCTCGGCAAGGCTGCTCAGCATGTCTCAGGGACAAGTCAGAAGTGTCGCAAAGGCACGAGTACCAGGGCCTGGATTCTGACCCAGAGACCATGGACAGGGCCAGTGCTGGAGCTGGGACACAGCAGGGCCCTCAGCCTGTGGAGATTTCAGCTGAACCCCATGAAATAATTAAGACATTGGAGGTCAAGTGGCAAAATGAGGACCTGGGCCAGCTGCCAGGTCTGCATCCAGACTCTGCCTGGGGCAGGGCCCCACATGCGTGGCCTTGGTTTCTCATCAGTCTGAGGAGAGTGTGATTCCAGAAGTGCAGGCGGCCGTGTCTGGACACGTCCCATGGCTGGGCTTGGACACGGGACCCAGTGCCCGGGGGAGGGGCAGGAGGGCTTGAGTGTCACGTAACTACTGGACGCACGTGTGGTCAGCTCCTGTCCTCCAGCCCAGGGTCCGAGCACTGTCACCCAGCAGCTCCCCCAGTCCCTACAACAGCTCTGCCCAGTAGGACGGCTCTCAGCCCTGGGGAGATGAGACCAGGCACAGAAAGTGGGGACCTGGCATTCTGCTCCGATGGCCTATTCAAGGTCTGGTAAAGGGGCCGGGATGTCAGGAGAGAGACAGAGAGACAGAAAGACAGACAACAAGGGACAGAGAAACTAAGAATCAGAAAGACAGACAACAGTCACTCGGTGCCAAACCTCCTGGAAAATGCAGGTCTCGGAGAGGAAGCTGCCCGTCCTCCCCGCCTTGCCCAATCCCCTCCCTACCCCACTGCTCTCCAAATCAAGACTCTGCCCTTCTTAGCTGCTCGACCCCACAAGTCCTGCCTGGAAGGGAAAGAAGGCCACCCACCCACTCGCCAGACCACCCCGCCCTTCTCCTGGGTCTGGGGAGGGTGTCCAGGCTGCAGGGCGCTGCTGCCATCTAGTGGTCACATGGGGTCCTGCGTGCCCTGGGGGCCTCCTGCCCCTAGTCCTCAGCAGGTGCCTCAGCCCAGCTCACTTGGATGCCCAACCTCTCTGTCCAAGGTGGGCCCATGCCTGTGCGTAGGTTCACACCTCACCTCCCACTGTTCACGGTCAAAAGGAAGGGGGACCATGGCACACTGCCATCTAGCTGTCTTCCCATGGTGTGTCCAACCTTGACAGCTCTGGGGAACTTCCCAGACCATCCCTCCATCCACATGCTCTGAAGCTTTCTCATGACTCTCTGGGGTGCTGGGTTTGGAGTAATTGCACAGAGGAGAGGTGCCTTCCCAGCATGTAGCACTGG
>NW_011494884.1:2092613-2097846 GCF_000754665.1 Bison bison bison
GTCAGTGTGGCTCGCTGCCGCTGACCTTGACCCCTGGGCTAAGGTGTTGGCCAGGCTTCTCCTCTGTCCAGAAGCTGGTCACTCAGTCAGCCCACCCTCAGGGGAGGGGGGCTGTGGGCTGTGACCCCAGGGCCTTCACAGGCCTTTCTCGTCACTCCTGCTGGGCCCCGGGCAAGTTGCTGGGTCTCAGAGCCGTGGTGAGAACGTGGCTGTCCTCACCAGCAGGTCCGCCACCTGGAGAAGGCACAGGCGGAGCTGAAGACCCAGGTGGGCCGAGGAACAGACCAGGTGGGAGCGGGAAGAGCTGGTGGCTGGTGTCTGGGGAGGACCTGGGCAAGACCCACCTGAGCGAGATCCCGGACAGCTGCCAGGAGCCAGGAAGGAGGCAGAGCATCCCACCCTGGGGGACTCCTCCATGTCCCCCGTGAGACCCCCCCAGACCCAGCTGAGGCCACAGGACACCCCCCACACCAAGCATGCTCGAGGGTCCCAACTCTCCATCTCCTGGGGCCAGGCACGCACAACTTTGGGCAAAAGCACAGCCAAGCCCCTTGTGTCCGGGGCCAGGACTGGATCTCCAGATGACCCGGCTTCTGTGCCGTCTCTCTGGGGAAAGAGGAGAGTCCTGAGTCCTGAGTCCTACAGTGGTTGCCTTCTAGTGCCTGCTCCTGCCCTTTCCTCACCCGCCCCCTGCTCCCACCTCCCCCCACACACACAGAAAGCACTGGGAAAGGCCAGAGCCACTAGGGCTGGGCTGCCTGAGGGGGTCTACCCAGGGTGAGGGAGCCCTAGAAGCAATGTCCCCTCTGTCCACTAGGTGTCGTGCTTGGCCATGCCGTGTACCAAGCCACCTGGAGCATAAAGGACCCTGGCGGCTGGAGCTTCACACCACCAGCAAGCCCTTATCAGGGGGGGGTCTGTCTGCTGATCATAGAGACTGGTTCAGACTGGAGCCCATGGACACCCCCAACTCCTTCATGCATACGTAGGCAAGTGTCTCCCCAGCCCCTCTTCAGACCTTGACTACTCAGGGTGGGGAGAGGGGACGGGCTACAGTCCTAACAGGCTCCCAGGTGATTCTGCTGCTGCTGTTGCCCTGGAAGCTCTGGAGCAGCCCTGACTGGTGGTGGCGGGGACCGCCATGCAGAGCCACCATTCTGACCCGACCTTGTATGGACACAGTGACCTGAGAGGAACCTTGACTCTCCTGGTCTGGGGCAGGGGGCAGGAATTCTCCTAAATTCCTAATTCAGGTAGGAATTAGGAACTGGAACCCTGCAATTCCCTGTGCTCTCATTAATCCATCCAGGACCAGGTGTGAAAACTCAGCCCCTGATCCAGGGAATACTTGCTCTCAGAAGAAAGGAGACAGCCCACCCCTGTGAAGACTCCAGAGCTCTGATGTCCTGAACCTGACTCACCCGGTCAGTCCACAAAGCTGCCTAAAATCACCCTTCTTTGAGGGGAGGGGACCTAGGGGGCGACGCTACAGGGGGCCATGGGTAGGATGCCTTGCCTGTGTCCACCTTGAGAGTCAAGGACCCCTTAGCACCCTCACCCGTCTCCACTGAGAGAAAGTCCCCAGGGTGCTGGTGCTGTGTTCCCCATCGGTGAGTGTGGCAGCAGCTCAGAATCCCAGCCCTGCCGCCTGGGGGCTGGGAGGCCACAGCACTGGCTCAGCCTCTCTGTGCCCGGTGTCCTCACCTGTAGGTGGGGAGCTGCGGTTCCTCGACCACAGGGCCCCTGAGGGGACAGGCGGGGGAACATTCTCAGGTCCCAGAAGCTTGCCTGACTGGCAGAGGGGGATACGTGAGTGTCTGCTGGGAGGAGTGCGTGGAAGGAAAGGAGCATCTGGAAGCATCAGCCGTGTCCCATCTGCCCCTGAGGACTCCCAGAGCAGGGCTGGTGGAGGAGGGGATGGATGTTCCTGTGGACCCATGTGGGATGTTGGCTGTGCCCTGTCCATGTGACCTTAAGACTCTGGAAACAGCAGTCATCTCCAGGCAGGGGCTCGGGTGCATCAGTGGGAGAAAACATGCTGCGTTGCAGTTTTCTCTTTGTACTGCTTACAGTTTTTAACCAAGTCTATATTACTTTTTCCAATTAATGATAAAGTTGGGCCTAGGGTTTGCAGGGGAGTTAATGGCACTGGCCAGTGCCCTCTGCATCCTAGGACCTGCCAATGGCTTGGCAGTTCGGGCAGAGCTGCCTTCTAACAGGGCATCAAACCAGTGCCGTCATCTCAGGACAATGCAGGGCGGCTGGGACGCCCCTTACGATCAAAGGTACCTCCCAGCAGCAGGCCCCACGGAGCTCCCAGCCAACAGCAAAGGAGCCGTCTCTGGATGTCTGGCCTGTCCTGGGCGATGCGCACAACCCACCTCCATCCTAGTCACACATTGTTCCTGGTGCTCCTCTGCCTCCTGCCTGGCATCCAGGAAGCAGAGACTTGTCCTCTGGTTTCCAGCCACTTCCCGGCTCCTACAACAGTACCCAGCACACAATAGGGGCTTAATAAATGCTTGGGTCAAGAATTCACTGGCTCCACATTTCTTTAAGTTTTAGGTTTTTATTTATTTATTTTGGCTGCACTGGATCTTCGTTGCCGCACAAGAGCTCTCTCTAGTTGTGGTGAGCGGGGGCTACTCTCTAGTTGTGGGGCACAGGCTCCTCACTGTGGCGGCTTCTCTAGCTGCAGAGCACAGGCTCAGTAGTGGTGGCATACGGGCTTTGCTGCCTGGAAGCATGTGGAATCTTCCCAGACCAGGGATCGAACCCATGTCCCCTAGATTGGCAGGCAGATTCCTAACCACTGGCCCACCAGGGAAGTCCTGGCTCCGAGTTTCTGAGCATGAACCTGCAGAGCACAGCCTCCTAGCCTCAGGGGACCAGGCAGTAGGCTCCTGTCCCCTGGGGCCTGACACTCACTCCAGGGAGGAGTGGAGGGATGACACAGGGAGAGGGCAGAACCTTAACGGGCCGTGGAGCCTGGCCCACCTGGGGCCCCTGGAAGCCCGCGTGCACTGCTCCAACAGTCGGCTGGGACCATGTCACAGTGAATTATTCACTTAACCAAAAGGTATTCAGCAGAGCTGAGCAGCAGCTTAAAGTCCAAGGCCTGCTGATCCATCAGGGACTCTGCCTCTGCAAAGCTGCTCGGCCCTGGAGATCTGCACAGTGCACGTTTCCCCGCACTAACGGGTACAGATGTTACTGAGTGAGTTACTTGGTGAGAGAGGCTCTGGATGGATGTGAACTAGGGGGACCCCAATCATCCCACTTCAGCACTCCTGAAAGGGAGAACCTAGCCCTGCCCCCACAAGAATCCTAAGCAGGGGAGCTGGTCATACTGGGTGTTCCTAGAGGAAGAGGAAGGAGAGAAGGCAACAGTGGGGCATAGTCCTGGAAGCCTGCCTGTAGGAGGCAAGATCGCAGCTGGACCTGCTGGGGGAAGGGCAGTATAGATGGAAGGAGAGGACCCTTTAAGCAGAGGACACCCTGGGGAAAGGTACAGACAGGCAGCGCTATGATGGGAAGAAGTGGACAAGGCTGTGGGTGCCATGCGGGCACAACCAAGGAAGGCAGGTGTCCAGGAGCCCAGACACAACCTCCAGGGCAGCAAGTGAGTGACCACAGGTAGGAGAGACTGTAGCCCAGGATGTCAGGCAGGCTGCCCGCAGACCTCACATGACACAGGAAGGTGACAAGGAAGCTGATTCCCCAACCGAAAGCCAGGGCGAGCCCCACAGTTTCTGTCCCTCACATGGACACTGGGTCCCCGTTTCTGCTTCCTGCCCTCAGGCAGGCAGGTGGAGGTCCACCCTGGTGCCCCCTGAGATGGGAGGACACTTCTGAGCAGAAGGCGAGGGGGCATCAAGGCAACTCGACCACAAGGACCTTGGGCTGCCTCTCACAGCCCCGCCTGCCCATGAGGGACACATGGGCATAAGGGTGTCATCCCTCCATCCTCCACCTAGGTCTGGCCCCTTCCCAATCCTGCCACTCCCAAGGCACCCGTACTATCTGGAGGGACACCCAGGATCCCCCAGCCAGCTGAGTGGCCCTCCCTGATGACATACTCCACCACCGAGGAGTCCTGCCTCAGCTCTTGTCCACCTTGGATTCACCTTCGTTCATCTTGATTCATGACTGGCATCAGGTAGTATTTCCTTCCCACTGCCTAGGCCCTGACCCCTGTGAAGACGAGACAAACCCTGGTTGACCTACTCCTCAGCTCAAACTGTCCCATCAGTCATGGGGCAAGCACGGGGCAAGCACAGGGCCGCCCAGGGCTCAGCCTGTCACCCTCATCCTGAGATGAGAGGTGAGAAACGGAGAGAAAGAGACAGAGATGCAGGAAGAAAGGCTGAGAGAGGGTGAAGGAGCGAGGCAGCAAGAGCGATACAGAAAGAGAGAGACTGAGAGAGGGGGAGACAGAGACAGAAGAGATGGGGGAGAGACAGGGACAGGTGGAGAGGGAGGCGAGGAAAGAGACTGGGAGGTCGGGGGAGAAGGGTGACTCCGCTGCCTCCCACTGCCCTCCCAGGTGCCGCTGATCCTGGTGACACCCTCCACGCCTTGCAGTCACTGCCTCCCAGAAAGGCAGCAGGCATGGCCCGGGGCTCCCTCGCACCGCAGGCCAGTATGGCTGCCCTGGGTGTCACACACCAGCACGTGTCCCGCCTCCAGCTACTCAAGGCCGCTGCTCTGGCCTCCGAGGGCCCCTAAAGCCACAGCCATCCCTCCCTACCAACCTGTGCTCTTCCGCTTGGTGGGTGCTTAACTGGTCACCAAATATTCTGATGATCATTTTTAGGTGTAATCACCCCCATTTTACTAAGGAGAAATCGGAGGTATGAGGAGGCTGTGTTTTCCCAAATGTGCCAGAGCCCTTGGTTGAAACCCAAGTTAAAGCCCAGGCATGAGATGGTGGCTCTGGTCTCTCAGGGAGAAGCACCCCAGTGACCGAGCACACAGGAAGGCACCCCTGAGCTGCTGGCAGGTGCTCCCTGCTCACAGGGAGGGCTTCCCTGGTGGCTCAGATGGTGAAGAATCTGCAGATCTGCCTGCAATGCAGGAGACCTGGGTTGGCAGGAGATACCCTGGAGAACGGAACAGCAACCCATTCCAGTATTCTTGCCTGGAGAATTCCAGGACAGAGGAGCCTGGAGGGCTACAGTCCATGGGGTCGCAAAGAATCAGACATGACTGAAGCAACTAACACTTTCACTTC
>NW_011494884.1:2097946-2117760 GCF_000754665.1 Bison bison bison
CACTTCCCCCCACCCCGACCCACCTCACAGGGAAGCTGGAAATGGGCCATCTGGGAGTGTTCACTCCAGGGCCATTAGCATCTGCCACCAGCCAGGCCAGAGGACCCTGTCGATTGTCTAGACCTTAAAAGGTGAACCATGCAGATCAAACCGGGAAAGGTTTGTAGCCATTACATTGTGAGTAGCACCCAGAAGCCTCGCAATATTCGTCCAAAGTCTACAATTCGTACTCAATTCAGCAAAGAAGCCACACGTGTCCTGACAGGGTACTTGGGGATGTTCTGCCTTCAGTATTCGTGGCTGTGCTTCCGTCTCGCTCCTGAACTTGAGCGGGTGTCGACTTGCATCTTCCAGCCACACTCGCGGCAGACGAGAACAGGGGCGGACCGCGGCGAGTCGGGAAGACCCGCAAGAGCTTTGTGTGGGGAGCTGCTGGCTGCCGCGTCATGAGGACGAGGTATGTGGACCTGATTTGCGAGCTGCGCGCTACCACACCCCCGTCAGGATGGCAACACAAGTGCACGTTTACCTCGGCATCCTTCGGAGAGCCGGCTTTTGAACAGGTACCAGCGGCATAGCCCCAGCCCCGAGATGGGCAGTCGGGAGGTGCCCACTGAGAGTGGGGGCTCTCAGCACCCTCATCACCTCACCAACACCCCCTCTCCCACTTCCTCTAAAGTGCTCATTATCCTTGGAAACCTCTACCCCATTCTTCCTTTATTGAAGTAGGCAGGGACTATTATGGGCCATTTTGTCACCGTGGCAACCGCTGTGGTCTGAAGGGTTTGGAGAGCTCTGATTAGGCTGGCAAGGCTGCTGTGATGGGAAGTGATGAGGACAGCACATCAAGGGGGGGGGGCTTTTATGAGGCTGCGCATGAAGCCCACACCAAACGTCCTCTCTGCATCATGGGGAGGGATCCCACTGGCAGCTGAGTCCAAATGGAAAACTAATGAGGCAGCGTGACCCATGGGCCCTTGCCAATATCCTGGCAAGCCCGTTCAGAGGGTGAAAGCAGCAGAGACCCACCCAGGCCTCTCCTGGGGAAAGGATGTGGGAGCCCGGCTTGGTCAGACCCCCAGCCATGCCCTGGGCACCTGGGGGGTAAGTCCTCACACAGGGAAGGCCGCTCCCTACCCCAGGACACTGGGGGGTCTTAGGTGGAGCTGTCCTCAGGAAGGCCACACATCTCCCAGGAGCTCATACCCTGTGTGTGAGCTCATACCCTGTGTGTGAACTCAGGAATGAAAACAACACGTATTCTACAAAACTAATGACCGCTAATTACAGGAAGGCTTCCCCTGTCCTGCTTCTAAGTCAAATTATCACCATCCTCCACTTCAACTATAGCTTTTTCAGATAAAGTAATAGTTAACACTTGCTGGGTTTTTCCTCCATGCCTGCCATTATTTAAAGTCCTTTAGGTGGTTATCTCAGTGGCACCAGGGACCAGTTTTGTGGAAGACAATTTTCTACAGACCTGGTGGGTGGAGGGGATGGTTTGGGGATGATTCAAGTGTATTGCAATTATTGTGCACTGTATTTCTATTATTATTGCATCAGCTCCACCTCAGATCACTAGGCATTAGATTCTGGAGGTTGGGGACCTCTGGATTATTTCATTGAATCCTTCATAGGAACCTTAGAGGGTGGGTACAATTAGTCCCTCCCTTTTACAAATGAGGAAACTGAGGCCAAAAGGTCAATAACGCGGTTAAAGCTGTGTGGTTAGTAAGGGCAGAGCAAGGACTGGGAGCCTGAAGCTTATTTTCTGACTGTCATGATGCACACATGGACCCTGGCAGGCCAGGGTCAGAGTGAGGCATAGTCCCATCCAGTGTCAGCCCCATTGCACTGTCCACCCCAGCCTCAGCCTTCCACAGGTGAAATGAGAGGGGAATGGGGGGCTGGGAATAGCATCTCCCCAGGGGCACAGGTGGAGTGAACCCCCTGCAGCCCACTCAAGCGGGACCCTCACTCCAGCTTCCCTCCCAGAGTCTGTGGCACCCATACACACCTCATCTGCAAACCTTCCATATCCCCACGACCACCAGGTAGATCAAGCTCCCAGCTCTACCCAAGACGAGAGTGTCTTAGGCTCCAGTTCTCGATACACTTTCTCTGTTCTACCAAGTTCCCCACTCTCTGGCTGATCTTCTGCTCTCAGATGGCAGGACAGTTAAATTAGGGTCCCAAACAAATCAGGAGGGAGAAGATGGCTCCACAGACTGGGTCACCACATCCTGGAGGAGGAGCTACTGACATTCTGCTGGGGCTTTGGGGGTCGTGGCTGGAGTAAGACCTGGCAGGCCCACCAGTTCCTGGGGCGGAGGGCTGCCTCCAAGGCCTTCAGGGTAAGGCCCCGTGCGGGATAGGGGCTTGGCTGACAGGAAAGCAGGGGTAAGGTCCTGCATCCAGCCTGGATTCCTGTCCTGCCAGGATAGAGCCATGATGAAATGTTCCCAACAAATCTGGGGAGATGCTATTCCCAGCCCACCGTGGGCAGGCGTTCATGTTCCTGACTGCAAATGCTCAGGCCATTTCTGATTGTCCCAAGTGAGACTACGCAGGTGGTCTGGGTATCCACCTCCCCACCACCCACATGATCCAGTTACAACGCCCCCTTTTCTTTCACACTCCTCAATCTTGAGTTTCCGTTGTGGTTCAAATGGTAAAGAATCTGCCTGCAATACAGGAGACCCAGGTTCTATCCCTCGGTTGGGAAGATCCCCTGGAGAAGGGAATGGCAATCCACTCCAGTATTCTTGCCTAGAGAATTCCACCGACAGAGGAGACTGGCAGGCTACAGTCTATAGGATCGCAAAGAGTCAGACGTGACTGAGTGACAAACACTTTCACACTTTCAATCTTGAGTGGGGAACAAGTGCAAGACAAAAAGGGATAGTTTTGATTGGAGAGGTTAATTGTATGCTCAACAGAGGAACTGGGTTTTAGGAGGACTTGGCTTCAGCTTCTCCATGTAGTCTCGTCTTATGGTCTTTCCACGTGGTCTGAGTAGCTAACTTTCTTACATGGCAATTCAGGGCTCCCAAAAATGCATGTGTGGAAGCTGCCAAACCTTCATAACTCTCTGCCTTCTTTTGCTTAAAGGAGGGCCTGTATCTGAGCAGGACTTAATGGGGCCTTCCCTACACCCTCTGCTGTAGCTCCTCTCTGAAGTCCTTAGATAACAGTATCTGATGCACACTTCCTGAGTTGTTTTACAGATGCTAAAACCACCACCCAATGGAAGAAGTTAACTACTCAATGACCATGAGCATGTATCCCCCAAACCTACTGATGCCTAAGGATTAGCAGTGTGAACCCCCATGACATCACCATCAACCAACCAGAGAACTGTGCAGGAGCTGATCACAAATCCTGTGACATCCCCCCACCTGGCCTTTTTAAATGCCTCCCAGTGACTTCCTTGGTGGTCCAGTGGTTAAGAATCTGCCTGCCAATGCAGGAGACATGGGTTTGATCCCTGGTTTGGGAAGATTCCACATGCCACAGGACAACTAAGCCTGTGTGCTGCAACTGCTGAAGCCTGTGTGCCCTAGAGCATGTGCTCTGCAACAAGAGAAGACACTGCAGTGAGAAGCCCACACACCGCGACTGGAGAATAACCCTTGCTCGCTGCAATTAGAGAAAGCCCACGCTCAGCAATGGAGACCCACCCATTGCGGCCAAAAATAAATAAATAAAAAGTTTTAAATGCCTCCTGGGGGGACATCCTTGGTAATCCAGTGGTTAAGACTCTACAGTTTCACTGCAAGTGGTGCAGGTTTCATCCCTGGTTGCGGAACCTAAGATCCTACATGTCAAATGGCAAAAAAAAAAAAAAAAATCCAGAAACCCATCAGGGAGTTCATGTCTTTTGAGCATTAGCTGCCACTTTTCCTTGCTTGGCACCTGCAATAAACACTGCGCTTTCCTTCACCATGACGCAGTAGCTGTAGACTGGCTTTACTGCTCGTGGGCGAGCAGACCCAAGCTCGATTCTGTTGGATGAACAGCCTATGTCATGGAAGGCTGAATGTTCCAGGACTTGGGGCCCCTAGACCCACCTCAACTGCTCCCAGTCCCCCTCTCTCCCAGATTCATAGGTTTTCCAAACACACCCAGGACATGGTTGCAGCGTGGGCTGGACTTTGTTCTGGTGGAGCACACCCAGACACTTGCTTTCACCAGGGAGGTCCTTCAGGGCTCAGCTTTTCTCTAAACACGCATGGAAGAGGAAATGAACAGGCCCAGTGAGGCGAGCACAACCAGGTCTCCTAAGCAACCACCCGTCTGCTCGGCTCTGGTTAAATCCTAAGCGGTGAGAGTCATTAGACTCATTACCCGGGAGCTCAGGCCGGGTAATCAGGGTGTTGCAACTAAATGGTTGTGCTGGTCTCCCTACCCGAGCCTCTCTGGCAGGTGCTAATTAAGAGAAGGCGGGGACTTCCCTGGTGGCTCAGTGGGAAAGAATCCACCTGCCAACGCAGTTTGATCCCTGGTCCAGGAAGATCCCCCAGGCCACAGAGCAAATAAGCCTGTCCACCACAACTACTGAGCCTGTGCTTTAGAGCCGGGAACTGCAACTGCTGAAGCCCGTGGGCCCTAGAGCCTATGCTCTGAAACAAGAGAAGCCACTGCAGTGAGAAACCCAAGATCAGCAACGAGAGAGTGACTCCTGCTCGCCACTAGAGAAAGCCCTCGCTCAGCAACAAGGACCCAGCACAGCCAAAAATAAATAAATAAATAAAAAGAGAGAAGGTGGGATGATTGACATGCACACCTTGTTCTCCAGGCTCTGTGAACAGTCTTGGTGACTGTGTGTGCAAGTCCCCCCAGGAGTCTCCTACCCAGCCCCACTCGCACACATGCACACATGTGCATATGTGCACTCACACACACACACAGAGGAGCAGATGTTGACCTCAAAGTGCTAACAGCCAGGCGAATGCTTAGGCAAACAAGAAGTTACATTAAATAGAATCTACGCTGTATGTCAAACAGATACCTACTAAGTGAAGTGCACTGTCCGCAGGCAACAAAACCCTTGTACCAGCTCATGAAATGGAACAAAGGAACATAAGTGTATCCAAAAGACAAGAGGAAAATGAGAGGCTGGCGTCTTGGAGGAAAACTAATTTGCTGTGAGATAGAATCAACACTTAAAAAGAAACTGAGCTGTTGCTAACAGCGTCAGTGCTGAGCTGCTGCAAATCTTTCCTCCAGCTGTAGGTTCAGTGCCCAGTGAACCTCGGGAGGGGCATTGCAAGCAGAAACCAAATTGTTACCTTTCTGAAAACAAGAGTTTCCCCAGAACAGGAAAGATGAACTGGAACATCTCCTCTTGGAAAGAGGTGGAAAACCTTCCAAGCTACCAAGGGGGCTGGGATCTGGAAACCAAACTCCGTCTGGTTTCCATCCAGAGCTCTGAAACTCATCCCTAACCTGAGCGCGCCTGATTTAGTCCCTTCATTTCTCTTACTGTCAGATGAACTGGTCGCCTCCCTCCCCATAAACCCAGCTGCTGGGGAGGGTGGGGAAGGGAGCTAAGCAGCCTGGGACAGAAGGCCTGGGTTCACTTACTCTCTAGCCCTGTACTTGTTTGTTCATCTAAACACGGAGGAGGAGCTGTGGTGCCCACTGCCTGGGGCCGCTGAAAGGGCTGGATGGGGGCATGTGTGAGATGCACTCCGCCCAGGTGCCTGGCCACCTGCGTGTCTGCCATTAACATTGTAACTAATGTTGTAACTAACAGAGGGCCCAGATTGTTAATTACAGCCCCACCCACACCACTGTTATTTGGCAGTCAATAATAGGAATTTGACCATTGAATAGATGGACTAGTTACAAGTGACAGAAACTCAACTCAAATTGCTTCAACAAACAAATAAATGAAAGCCAAGGAAGAAATCATTCACATCATGTATGAGGGGCAAAAACATCTGGGCCTCTGTCTGTCTCTGCTTCTCTTTATATCATTTTTCTCTTTTGAAACCAACATCTAGGGACTTTTCTGGTGGTCCAGTGGTTAAGACTTCACCTTTCAATGCAAGGGGTGTGGGTTTCGATCCCTAGTTGGGGAGCTGAGGGACTTTCCTCATGGCTCAGTGGTAAAGAATCCACCTTCCCAAGCAGGAGATATGACTCAATCCCTGGTTTGGGTAGATCCTCTTCAGGAGGAAATGGCAACCCACTCCAGTATTCTTGCCTGGAGAATCCCATGGACAGAGGAGCCTGGCGGGCTAGAGTCCATGGGGTCACAAAGAATCAGACATGACTTGGCAACAGAGCACCCACAAGCACAGGGCAGCTGAGATCCCTCAAGCCTTGTGACCAAAAAATCAAAGCATAAAACAGAAGCAATGTTGTAACAAATTCAATAAAGATTTTTTAAATGGTCCACATAAAAAAAAATCTTTAAAAAAAATCAACATCTACAGTAGCCTTTCAGGCTCTTCTGCCCATGGAATTCTCCAGGAAAGAACACTGGAGTGGGTAGACATGCCCTCCTCCAGGGGATCTTCCCGACACAGGGACTGACCCACATCTCCCTCATTGCAGGCAGATTCTTTACCATCTGAGCCACCAGGGAAGCTCTATGTGCTATTAAGAGACGGCCATAAAGTGCAACTGACCTCTTTCTTATAGCCTTTAATTCCAGGTGAAGAGATCTGGGTATCTTTGATCTAACCTCAGATTATCCCCTCATTGGTCCTTCTTCAGTCAGTCAAGAGGAAGGGGAGCTCTCATTTGCCACCCTGGAGGTGAACCCACCTGAAAACTATGGGATGGATCCACGTAAGAAAGAGATGGAGGGGCGACCCTGTTCCCAGAACAGGTGGGCAATTCCACAGACATTAAAAGCATCACCTGCCCTCTGTGTCAGGGCGGTGGGAGAGAACCTGACAAGGAGGAAGGGGCCAATGCTTCCCTAGCAAAATGGTATCAAACCCTGGTGACTGTGCGACAGGAAGGTTTGCTCTGACAAAACGGATGTTTTCTAAAGAAACTGATTCCTATAGCCTGGAATGTGCTCGCTTTATGAACAAGTGCTGAGGATGTAAAAACCCACGGCCTGGAGGGGCAGAGTCAGGCCTCCTCCAGTCTCCCCTGCCCCGTCTCTCCTGACCTTCCTCACCAGAGCCCCCATCTCAGTCCTCTCCTCTCTTCGGCCAGAGAAGGTGGGGGCAGGGACCTCCATTGAATCAGCAGACACCAGAGCCTCAGAAATCCCATCAGAGAAGTTCCTTGGGTCTTAATTACCAAGGAAGGGACAATGTTTCCTGGAAAGTGAGAGAAGCAAGAACTCCACAAGGATGAATGTTTTGACGAGGCTGGATAGAAGGAGCCTTGCTAGGGTGGCGCTGCCCAGGGGGAGGGTGTGTTTGCCAGAAGTGGTGGTCGACTCCGTGCCTGACCCCCGCCACCACTGAGCACCCAGAGCACCATTGGACCCCAGTGGCGCATCCTCCCAGTTCCTTACAGGGCAGCTTTGTCCATCTCTTTGGATGTGTGTTGATCAGCTCACACTAGGGTGTACTGCGGTAGCTCACGTACATAGCTTTATCTCTCACTTTTGTTCTATGTTGGTTGAAGGTTGGCTGCAGTTTCACTCCCATTTGTTCTTCATTCCAGGACTCAGGCAGGGGAAACAGCCAGGCAGGAGCATTCACCGTCATGGCAAAGAGCAGAAGTGGAGCCAGGCTCTCAAACCTCTACTTGTAAGAGGTCTATCACCTCCTCGGTTTTCATTAGCCAAAGCAAGTCCAACAGCCAGGCCCGGTGTCCGTGATAGGGAGAGGCATCCTCTCGTGGGAAGGAGCAGAGAAGGTTCTGGAACAGCACAGTCTACCACAGGACAGCAGCCTCTTGGCCCCTGCACCCCCTCTCACCTGAGGAGACTCTTTCATAGGTGTCACAGGGACTCATCACCCCCAGTTCCCAAGGCCTGAGACAGGGTAGGCATTACCCCATTTCCTCCTGGACACCTGTGTCACAGCTCCTCCAAGCTCTGATGGCACCAGCCTCTCCTTCAGGCATCTCCAGACCAGAAAAGAGCTCTGGTCTCTGTCTACTGCTGCCATGATTCTTTCTCTATAAGAAACACCCTAGGGGTTTCCCTGGTGGCTCAGTGGTAAAGAATCTGCCTGCCAACGCAAGGACATGAGTTCGATCCCTGTTTGATCCCTGTCTGGAAAGATCCCACGTGCAGCAAAGCAACTGAGCCTATGTACAACTGTTGAGCCTGTGCTCTAGAGCCCAGGAGCCACCACAATTGAACCTGAGTGCCTAGAGCCTGTGCTCCGCAACAAGAGATGGCACCGCAGTGAGAAGCCTACACACCACAGTCAGAGAGTAGACGCGGCTCACGGCAACTAGAGAGAGCCCACATGCAGCAGCGAAGACCCAGCACAGCCAGTAAACAAAATTGTGTTTAACAAAGAAACACCCTAAAACTTGATGACTTAAAAGAATCATTTTATTTCACAATCCTATGAATTAAGAACTGGGCAAGTCTTGACTAGACAGCTCGTTTGCTCCGTGGGCATTGATTGGGGTCACTCATGGGGCTGCATTCAACTTGGAGCTCGTCTGGGGCTGGAAAGTCCATGGTGGCTCAGAGTCCTCTCTATAGGGCCTTTCTCTTCAGCAGGTCGGATTTCTTGCATGGCAGCCAACATCCAAGAGAGAGCATTCCAAGTAGAGAAGGTGGAGGCTTGGATCTCTTAAGACCTAGCCTTGGACGGTGACTTACACACCACATTTCGTTGGTCAGGCTCCACAGGGCCAAATTCAAGTGGAGGAGAAGCAGGCCCCACCTCTTCACTGGCGTACAGGGGCTTTGCAGCCATTTTTCATCCAGTCTATTCATTCATGCCCTCAAACTTTACACGGCACATGGCAAGAATGTTTTTACCACATTGTGCTGTAGCCACACTTTGAGTGGCTTGTAGGTATCTTCACTCTGAAAGCATCGAGCCACAGAATGCATGGCAGACTTCCCTTCCGGGAACAGCTGCTCACAAGATGCTCTCTCAGAGCCCCTGCTGTCACTTGGAGGCAGGGATCCTGCATGGCCCCAGAGGTCCCTGACCCTGACCCTTTTACATGGACTCATGGGCAGGGGGATGGTGATGGTAGGACAGGATGCACTCCTCTTGGGCCAGTCTCATCTCTTGATAGCTCGTTGGTACTTTCAAACAGGGGGGATTTGACTCCTTCGTTCTAATTCTTGGGTCTTAGTTACTTTTCTAGGACAACAGGAGAAAATTCACCACAACATCCTGTTACACTAGCTTAAGATCATTCAGCCTTATGATCACCATCACCATCACCAGCATCCTGACCATCACCACCATCACCACCATCACCAAACATCATCATCACTGTCATCACCAACATCCTCACCATCACCACCACCACCACCACCACCATCATCACTGGCATTATCACCATCAGTAGTAGCACTACCACCACCATCATCCCTAGTTCACAACAAAGAAGCCAAGTCACAGGGAATTGAGTGATCCCCACTGGATAAAGAGATTACATTACTCTAAAGATCACAAGGGGACGACAGAGGATGAGATGGTTGGACGACATCACCTACTCAATGGACATGAGTTTGAGCAAGCTCCGGGAGATGGTGAGGGACAGGGAAGCCTGGTGTGCTGCAGTCCATAGGATTGCAAAGAGTCGAACGCAGCTGAGTGACTGAACAACAACAAAGGTCACAATATCATTTTTTCCTGGGTCCTCCTGGGCTGGAAGGCGCAGCAGTGACCCCAGGCTAACGGCCTCATTTGGCCAATGGACGGGGTAAATGAGAAAGGTTCAAATAATATTATCAGAACAAAATCCTCTCTCTTTCTGCCTCTCTCCTCCCTTTCGCTCTCCTTTCCCCACCTCCTCCCCCATCCCCCTCCCCTCTTCTCTCCCTTGCAGCCCTGTCCCGTGGCTCCCTTCTCAGCCAGGACCTCCTCCAGGTGACTTCCAGCAGCTCTCCTGATGCGATGCCACCTGCTTGCTGCCCCCAGGCCTCTCTTCTATCAGTGCCACCCAGAACTCCAGGCCCAACTTTGGTTGCTGCAGCGCAGATCAACAACTTGTCCTACACCTAAACCTATCTCAGCTTCAGGGAGAGGAGTCCTGCCACCAGGCCTGGGGCAGGAGCCAGTCAGCAGAGTTGGGTAGGGGATGTGACAGTTCTGAATGGAGACAGTGGGACTGTTAGCAGAAGAGGGGACAGATGCACACACAAGACGGTGTGGTGCCCCCAGGACAGGAGGGGACTTGGACGATGACTAGTGGGAGGCTGAATTGCTCTGGTTCTTGCTGGCTGTGTGACCCTGGGTGAGTCACTCTCTCTGTGTCTGTTTCCCATTCATAAAACGGGAATAACAATACACATCTCAGGGATGGATGTGAGTGCGTTGAATGATGACTGGGTGTAGATGCTCAGACATGGCTGTGTGCCTCTAGGTTATCGTTAAGACAGCAGAGGCTTCATCCCACCCTGGAGAAAAACTCACCTGGAAGTAGATGGGGCTAACTTGAACATCTCAGACACCCCTGACCCCCCAGAAAAGACACTGGAAAGAGCTCCTGCTAACCAACCCCACCCCACCCCCGCCCCCGACCACTGCAGAGCAGGGAGAAAGCATCAAGGGCTGACCCTGAGAGGTGAGGTGGACTCAGGCAGGCTGCATCCCAGGACAGGACCTCCAGGGCCCAGGCCTAATTGTCGAGGCTTTGCCTCTCCTTCATGCCTAATTAGATCCTGTAAAGAGATAAAGGCTGTTACTGTGTATCAGCAAGGCATCTTTTTCTGTAGGATTGAGTCTCTGAAAAGGGGGGGAAACTGCTGAGAGAGAGAGCCGGGAAATGGAGGAAACAAGCCGGGTGTTAATAGACTTTGGAATAAAATCCTGACAGACTCAAATTGATTCTGCAGCCTGAGAAAATTGAGTGCAGAGGGAATTAGATTTATGCGCTGTTAAATGTAACTGCCTCCTGGTGTCTATACCAAGAGCTGTTAAAGTGGTAATCTTTAAAGATGTATGGAAATCGTGTGTGAACAGATCCATAATCCATCCGGGGAGCAGCCTTCTACCGTGGGGAGGTACATACCCGGCATCATGATTATTAACAACCTGGTAAACACGATGCGCTGTGGGTAGAATTTATCAGAGCATCTCAAAGCATGAGCAAAGCCGAGGCTCCTGTTCTGCAAGAGTGTGATCCCTTGGGAACTCTGGGGGCTGCTAAGGAAGGTCCATCGCCCCAGGCAGTGGGTGGACTGGGGGGTCCCCCAGATGAGGGTGGGAAGGGCAGGATTCACTGCTCATTCATCAGCCCCAATCCAGAACATGCTCAGGAGAGGACTCAGGCCTGCCGTTCCCTCATGACAGAGCCCTGGGAAGCTCATTATCTCGTTTTTCCAGACTCCTTGCTCTCAGCCAGAGCTATGCCTCACCACAGAGTACATGTGGAGACTTTCTTTCCATTGTCTCTGTCAACCTCAAAGTAAGGTGTTTTGAACCTCACTGGGAAGCAGTCCTGTGCCCACTCCCCCCAAACCAAGAGCAAAGTGACAGCCCTGTATTCGTGCTCAACAGAGTGTATCAGTCAGGCTAGAACAGGGTCTGCTGTGTAACAAACATCCCCCCTCCCACCATACCAACAGCCAAACACATCAAAGGTACATCTCTCGCTCACACTATGTGTCCAGCATGGGCCGCAGGGCCCTCAGCTCTGGGTGATCACATGGGGCCAGGAACCCAGGGTGACTCACAGTTCTACAATCACCAAAGCAAGAACTAGGAAACACCATAAACTGACCTTTAATGGCTCATGTTTAGTTGTCCAAAGCAGGTCACATGGCCAGGCCAATCTCCAAGGGAGCAGGGAAGGGGAATCCTCTCGGATGTCTGAAAAAGGAGACAAAATAATTTGTGAACAGCCTGGATGACTTTAGGCCAGCTAATTCTGCTCTCTGTCTCTCATCTTCCCAAGCATGATGACCCCAAAATTCCAGCCACATACAGCCAGGGCTTCTGGGCAAAGCCTGGGGGGTTCATACCATTGTACCCTGTTCACATCGGGCATCTCTGCATCTGAAGACCCTGAAACTAGAAAGATAAATAACTTCCTTGCACACACTCAGTGCTGCATGGAACAAAGACAGGAAAACGACCGTAAACAGGCCCGGCTGTCATAGGAAAGGGAGCCCTCTGGATGGACACTCTGAGCCCCTGCAGTGGAGGCAGTCCCCATGCTCTCATCCTCCGAGGCCCTGGCTCAGCTCCGTGGGAGCTTGGGGCTCTCCTACATATTCTTGGCCCGTGTGACATGGGATTAGGGCAGACACCCCCCAGGGATGGCAGTTTCTCAGCCTGTCCTCCGGTTGCAGTTAGTGCAAGCTTGTCCAAACATGCCCATTCCTCTCTTCTTCTAAATGGGTCTTGTTTTGTCATCACCATTGTCTTGGAACCTTGTGCGTGTGTGTGTGTGTGTGTGTGTGTGTGTGTGTGCACGCACATGCTCAGTTGCTGAGTCGTGTACAATTCTTTGTGACCTCTTGGATTGTAGTGCTGCAGGCTCCTCTGTCCATGGGATTATTCAAGAAAGAATACTGGAGTGGGTTGCAATTTCCTACTCCAGGGGATTTTCCCAACCCAGGGATCAAACCCACATCTCTTGCGTCTCCTTCACTGGGAGGTGGATTATTTACCACTGCACTACGTAGGAAGCTCCCTCAGAACCTTATCAAGTGTCTTATTTCTGATCCTGGTCAGCTCCATGCCAACAGAACCCTTAGTCCTGGTGCCAATGCCTTCAGGTTTGTAAGGCCAGGTTCCCTGTTCTCCTTTGTCAGTGAGCACCCACATTCTCTGCCCCCACTGCCATGTCCCAGAGAAAGCCCCACACTCCTGTCACCTCTGCACTCGGACACGCCTTTAGCCAAGATGCCACTCCCTTAACTCGACTCATCAAATTGGCTTTTTAATTGACTGTCACTTGGGGAAGGGGTCTTTAATGTAGTCAGTTTTCAACTTGGTGGAAGCCCTTTCCTCACTTTCACTCCTGCTTCAGGCTGGCCAATTCTTGTCTGAGTTTGGCAGCGGACAGCTGGCACCAGCTCCTGCTAACAGCCTCTTCCCTGGAGCTACGGCTTCACTAAATTCACCATCTGAGGTCTGAGCCCTGCAGTCACATCTGACCAGACACTTCCCTCGGTGGAGCTGAGCTTTCTCTCCATCCTCCTCCTAAGCCAGCGACACAGGCTTTCCAGTGTTTATTCCTTGTTGCGGCAGCATGGCCTCTGGGTGTCTATTTCGGTAGCAGTCAGGGCTGGTTAGGTTCCGCTGCACCTGACCAACCATCCCCGGTCTTCATGGAAAACAGGTGCTGAAGGCCCTCTTCTCATTCAAGCCACTGCCTTCCCGGGTCCTCAGGCACCTGTGCCTTGAACTCACTCAGGGCCCAGGCCGAGGGGCACTCTGTCCACCCATGCGGTCATGGCTGTGGGCAGGAAAGGGGACTTGGTGACCGGGCAGCATGAGCCCCGCTCGAGGCCCCTGCCACCCCCACCCTCAGCTCTGTCTCCTGATGCCTGCGGTTTCCTAACATACATTACAGGGCGGGGGAGGGGAGTTACTTGCTGTAACAATTGTTTACGAGAATGGATTCAGGCTTAAACTTGTGCAGTTAAAAATTGTTTCTCATGATTTTCTTTTAAGAAGAAAATCAGGAGAAAAGAATTGGGAGTTGGAGTGTTGCTGCAAAATAGACATTTGTACAACATGGCAAAGGAAGAGCCAACACAGCTCAGCCATCCACGGCCAGCACCACGGCCAGACGGCTCTGTGGGTACCTGGTGCCTGGCCCGCCCGACACTGCATGCTGGCGCCCTCCTACCCAACTTTCTTCGTCAGAGCATCATCAGAACAGAGCTATGTTTCTTCTGAGAGGGTCAGAGTTTCGCATCCTCACCTGTATTCCATGGGACAGATCCACTCAGTAAGGATGTGTGGAGCATCTATGTCTCCAAGCTTGAGAGGGCAATTGCTGCTGGGCTGACTGGATTCATCCTCTGCTCCCTTATTCATTCATCAATTCAATCAACAAAAGCTTATTGAGGATCTGCTGTATGTCATACACTGATTCGGGCCGTAGGGATTCAGCAGGGAGAAACAATAAGCACACACAGAGAAATCGCTCTTTTCATGGCCCACACATCCTAGCAGCAAGTGAGGGGAGACAGGAAACAGTGTTGAATGCTGACAAGGAGGAGGAAGGGACAGGGCAGTGGGAGGGGGTAAGATTAAGTAGGGGGCCATGTGAAAAGGAAGAGGGTGACCTAGTCATGCAGCTCAGTAAAAAGCATCCCATGCAGAGGAAACAGCCAGTGCAAAGGCCCTGAGGCAGATGCAGTTTGGAATGTCCAAAGAACAGCACAACACTCATGAGGCCAGAGGAGAGAGGGCAAAGGGGTGGCACTTGAGAGTCCAGATCAACGGGTGAGGAGTGGGGCGGGGCCATTCGGCTGCTGCAAGGGCTCAGGTCTTTGCTCAGAGTGTGATGGTGACCCTGGGGACTGTGTGCAGACAAGTGATGTGAGTAGTCTGACTACTGCAGAGAACAGCATGTGGGGCATGTACTAGTTATTTGTGGCTGCATAACAAATGACCCCAAAATCAGCAGCTTAAAACTTGAGTTCACTACCTCACATTTTCTCAGGTCAGGAACATAGTGTGGCTTAGTGGGCTCGCCCGCTCAGGGTCCCTTGCAGGCTGCAGTGGCAATTGGTGGGCTGAGGTCTCATCTGAAGGCTTCACTGGGGAAGGGTCCACTTTCTGGCTCGCTCACGGCTTCTTGGCAGGACCCTTCCTCCGAGGGCTCAGTTCCTGGCTGGCTTTCAGCAGGCAAGGGCCATCCTTGGTCCCCTGTGACATGAGCCTCTCCACAAGGCTGCTCTCAATGTGGCAGCTGCTGGTTTCATCAGCAAGAGCAAGAGAAGGGCAGGAGACAGAAGCCAGAGTCTTTCTACAACCCTACTTAGAAGGGGACCTCTCATCACCTTTGCCGTTTTCTACTGGCTGGAGGCGAGTCACAGGCCCACCCACACTCCAGTGGCAGGGATCACATGGGGCGTGACCACCAGCAGAGAAAGTTCATTAATCAGCTGGAAGCCCACACAGAGGTAGGAGTCGAGATGGGAGAGTGGCTGCTGCCTACTGCTCCAGTTCAGGTCAGGATGGCAGCAGCACGGAGCAGAGTGGAGGTGGTAAGAAGTGGCCAGATTAGGCCACTTTTTGAAGATGCTGAAAATGACCTTTGGGCTGGCAGACTGCGAGGTGTCTTGGTCTGATTGCCTTTCAGCTTGAAGACGAGGTTGTCCTGACCTAAGATGGGACTATCCCAGACCCTCCTCTGGACAGGGGTCCCTCCTACAATCTGGGACCCTCCTACCAGCAGAGGAAGGAAGTGAGGAGATTGCATGGGAAACCCCAAGTCCCAAAGCCCCCTGAGAGCAGATACCCACCCACACCCCAGCTCCAATCACCCCACCCTTAACACAAGCAGCCTCTGCCCCGTCTGTCTCATTTCCCAGGTACTAAGTGAGTTAATCGCTGCATAAAAGGGGAGCGCAGATGCCTCGACTGAGTCCCTAAGCCAGCTAGCCCTCCCACTTAATCCGCTTTAAGACTGAAGGCACAGGGGGAGAGCCAGTAATCAGTTTTTAAGGTTATAGACAACATCCCCACTCCAGCGGTTGCCCGGGGCAACGGTGCGAGGCTGAGCACCAGGCCTGGGATTGGATTACTCACCCTGCGGATTCATCCATACACTTTATCCCTCTCCACCTGAGGCTGAGAAGGGATTTGTGGCTGTGTCATGAACGCAAAGAAGGATTTATGTGGGAAAAAACGCAGACCAACGTCAGGAATTCATCTCAGCTAGTCTCAGTTTCCTCGTTTACCTTTTGGTTTAGAATATTCCCTGAACTGATTGTCCCTGACAAGGATCCAACTAGCAGAGGAGATGCTCAGCACCTCCCCAGGGAAGACTAGATTCCACAGGAAACTGATTCAAGACATCATCAGTCTCTATTCTCTGGGGAAGCAATTTAAGGCAGGCCTCCAGAGGCCAGAGTAAACCACCCTCCACCAGAGCTCATTCTCTGAGGGCTCTCCCAGGGAAGGAGACTGCACATATCCCCACAGGCTTCCGCAGCTCTCAGGATGGCTTGTAGGGCCATCTCCCCCCTTCCCTGACCAGGTGACATTCTGTCCTCTGCATTAAGCATGTTGCCTTTGCCTCGGGGCCATTACGCTTGTCAGGCCCTCCTTCCCCCTTTCACATGTCTGGGTGCCCCTCCGCAGGTCTCAGCTCACTCATCACCTCCTCCTGGAACCCCATCTGAAGCATCACACACCCATCACTCTGTAGCCCATCTCAGGGCACTCGTCACTCCCTGAAATTAGCTTGTAATGAATCTCTTTACCCAGTGACCAACTCCCTCCCCAGGGTGGAAGTCCCAGGTTACTGGCCTTGGGTGTGTGTTTTTTCTGATCTGGTGGGGGTGGGGGGGCAGTGGGCGGTGGCTACTGGATGAATGAGTGGGTGAATGGGTGAAAGGATTGGGAGGACATGTGGGGTCAGGACTGGAGCAGGTGGAGAGGCAGAAGTGGTGTGGTGCCAGCACGGATCAGAAGCCAGCATGCTAGGCATCGCCTTAGCAGACCACGAAAGGCAGTCCAGGCAAACAGCACTGAGGTCAGGGACAGTTGAGGCCGCTCACACGTCTTCAAGGACACAAGACCAGTCACCATCTCAGTTTGTCTTGCTGGGCCCCTACCCCACACTGGCTGGATGACCCCTGCACCCTGGCTGAGGAGTCTGCCCAGGCGCCCACTGGGGAGGGACAGGGCTGCTTGGAGAGTCAGGAAGTCCTCCCGGGCTATGGCAGCTTTGATGGGGCGGCTTCCAGGACACCAGCTTCCTGGAAGCATCCTCCCGTCAGTGGGACCTTTTCTGTGTTTTAGGGGCAGGGTCTGGGTAAAGAATCCGCCTGCCAGTGCAGGAGGCACAAGAGATACAGGTTCGATCCCTGGGTCAAGAAGATCACCTGGAGAAGGAAATGGCAACTGCTCCATTACTCGTGCCTGGAAAATTCCATGGACAGAGGAGCCTGGCAGGCCACTGTCCATGGGGACGCAGAGTCAGACACAACTGAGTGACTGAGCATACACATACTGGATGCTTCTAGCCCAGAGCCACCTGCCATTCTTCAGTCTCCAAATTCTTCCCAATAGCTCCTGAATAATAGTGCCCAGAAGAGGATGAAGCAGAAGGGAAGGGAGGCTAGGAGATGAGGCATCTGGGCCAGGCCAATTCTTGGGCCCTGTGAGACACTGAGACATGCACCTAGAACTCTGGGCAGGGACCCCCACTGAGTCTGCATCCTGGGCTGATTGAGGCCACAGGTGTGTTGGGGCCATCCTGGGTGGGCTGGCATGTCCCTGCACTCCCGGAAGAGACCACCAGGTGGCAGTGTGAGGACATCTGCCTGGGCCCGGCCCCAGGAGCCCTGGCTAGGCCAGAAGAGACTGTGGCGTTGCAGAGAGTTGGGAAAAACCCCTGTCCACTTCTTGGGCAAGGGGTCATAAGGCATTAGCAGACCTCCCACAGTAGACCTGAGGCTGTAGGAGTCTAAGGTAAGACATGCTGAAGTGCCTGGATTCCTGGGCCTGGCACCCCCCACACCTGCACTCACCTGAGTGCACACCAGCACACATATCTGAACACATCTGTACACACCTGCACACCCCCCATGCTCTTCTCATTTGGCTGTGGCATCTTTCCAGACAGGCTACCAAAGCTGAGGTCACAGGAGAAAGTGAAGAGGCAGGTTTCGAAAGGAGTTGCAAGGCAGCGGAAGAGCCTGGTATGACTCCAATGGGGGTCGGTAAGGACTGTGCCAAGTCAGACCAGGACCCCACCTGTAGGGGGCAGCCATTCCACACAGCACCAACTGGCCATCACCCTGCAGAAATGACCAGCATGACACATCTGATCCTCCAAGAGAAGCTGCAAGCCTGGCCCTGGGGGTGAAGATTCCATTTTTAGAAACATCCTGCCAGCCAGGCAAAATGTGTTTGAGAGCTGGATGTGGCCAGAGGAGCCCTGGAGTGTGACGTCTGTTTCAGGTGGCGTGTGGGTTCCATGTTTGCACTGACCACATCCTGAGCAGAGGGCCAGGCGACGTCATCCCCTGACCAGGCAGCTTACTAGATGACAATGATAGTGCAGATAAAGGCCTGCGCCTGTCCTAGGGCCTGGCACACAGTCAGTGCTCAATAAACCATTTCGTGTTTGAGAGCCTAGGCCCTGGATCTAGAAAGCCTGGGTTTATACCCAGATTATAGGTAGACTGCATCAAAAATGGCCAGCTCAGAAGCCTCTGGTGACTCTGTGGTAAAGAATCTGCCTGCCAATGCAGGAGACACAGATTTGCTCCCTCATCCAGAAAGAGCCCACACCCCATTGAACAACTAAGTCATGTGTCGCAACTACTGAGCCTGTGCTCTAAATCCCAGAAGACACGACTACTGAGCACCGGAGTCCTAGATCCTGTGCTCTGCAACAAGAGAAACCACTGCAGTGAGAAGCCCACGCAGCGCAACTAGAGAGTAGCCCGACTCGTTGCAGCTGGAGAAAACCCCAATAGCAATGAAAACCCAGCACAGCTAAAAATAAATACATAAAATTATTTTTTAAATGGCCAACCCAATATTTTCTATCCCCCATGTGCTTCCAGAACCTTGCAACCTGCCACGCACCCATGGTGGAGCCTCGTCCCCTCCCTTTGAAACTGGATGGGCCCCTGTGGCTGCCTCAGTGAGGAGAGCGGTCAGAAAGGATGCTTCAGCCTTCTGAGGCTCAGTTGTCAAAAGCCAGAGTCTCCACCTGATTTTCTGTCTGTGCTCTGGATGCTTGCACCTGACACCAGCCACCACGCTGTGAGGAAGCCCAGGCAACACAGCGAGGCTAGACCTGGGAGATAATCTCAGCCCCACCTCCTGCCGAGTGAGCAGTGACCAGCCGTGCCCAACAAGCCCTGCCCAAACTGCAGATTCACACACACACGCACACAATAAAAAAAATCAGTGCTCTTGTAGTTGTGTGCCACTAAGTTTGGGGTGGTTTGCCACTCAATAGCAGGGAGTTGAAAAGTGTCTGCTCCCTCAGGGACCTTGGACAAGTCGCTTAGTACCTCTGTGCATGTTTCCACATTTGTGCATGTGCACGTGCTAAGTCACTTCAGCTGTGTCCAACTCTGCAACCCTATGGATCATAGCCGGCCAGGCTTCTCTGTCCATGAGATCCTCCAGGCAAGAATACTGGGGTCGGTTGCCATGCCCACCTCCAAGGGATCTTACCGACCCAGGGATCAAACCCACCTCTCTTACATCTCCTATATTGGCAGGCAGAGTGCAAGAGGATAAACTGCCCTTGTTTCCAGTGGCCTGGTTTGTGGTGACATCACAGCAGACAAAGGCTTGAAAGGCTTGTCCCCACCCGCCTTAGACAAAGGCTGAAAGTCTTCACTGTTACTCGCCAAGCACCCGGATCTGCCCCTGGATTCCAGCTGGGTGAAAATGTTCACTTTAAAGTAATAATAAAATGAAATCCCACTTGCTGCAGGCCCACTGGCTCCTAACGGGATTCCTGGGATGGAATCTTCTAGCAAGCATCTGCTCCTTGGCGGATAGGGCTGTTCTCGCAAGAGTTGGCATCGAGCG
>NW_011494884.1:2117860-2135445 GCF_000754665.1 Bison bison bison
CCGCCTGGCTCAGGCACACACTGCTGCCGGCTGCTCTCCCCAGCCACCCTGTGCCGAGCCCAGGTCCCCAGCTGGAAAGCTCAGCCAAGGTGTGGGCACGGCCCTGAGACCCCACATCAGCCCCCAGGCTCTGCTTCCTGCGTTGCCTAGTGGAGGGAGGGGATTTGCATTTGCAGCCCAGCAGCCACCACCTGCCTTTCCAGAGCAGCAGCTCTGAGGCTGCTCGCCATTGCGGGGAGACGTTGCCAAGTGGGGCCCGGGGCAGGGCTGGGCTGCAGCTGTTCCGGGGCTTCTCCTCCAAAGCGTGGCCTTCAAGCCTTTGCTTCCTCACTGCCTTCGGGAGTTTTGCCAAAGGCGTTTAAGCGAGGAGCCAGCCTCTCGCCCCACCCCCACCTTCCAGAACAGAAGCAGGGTTGTTCAATCCAAGGGGAGACAAAGACCCCCCAGAAGCCTTGGAGCCAGGCCCTGCTATGTGCCCAGGCTGTGTCTCCGGCCTGTCTGTCTGTGAGCACATGCGCATGCTGCGTGGACGCACATGTGGACACAGCACATGGGCCCACAGAAGCACACGTGCACAAGGAGATACAGGTGTGTCTGCGGGTTCATACATGTCTGCCTCTGCTTATGGACACAGAGGCCCATGAGGCACGTGCATTTGCTACTATTTGCACATGCAGGGCTGGAGTCAGGCATGTGAGTCTGAATCTGGGCACTTACGTGTTTGTGAGCATCTGAAAATATGTGTGGACGTCTATGTCTGAGTTGCAGCTGAGCCCGGGTAGGCGTGAGTGTGTGTGGGTGCGTGTACGTGAGGGGGTGTTTGCATGTGCTTGGGTGTGTGTGTGCGAGTGTGTATATCCATGTGTGCTTGTGTAAGAGTGTGTGTTTGAGTGTGTGTGTATATGTGAGAGTCTTGTGAGTATGTGTGCGCAGCTGTGTTCCTGTTTACCTTGGCAGAGTTTCTACATTTGAAGTACACATGTGGATCTACATGTGTCCTCCTCTCCACATCCATGTGTGTGCTCATGGTGTGTGCAGGATGGAACAGCGTTACTGCGGAGGAGTGGGCAGAAGAAGCTGCACCTGCCAGGGGCGGGTCTTCCGAGGTGGGGAGTCCATCCTGTGTTGCATCTGAGGGCTGGTGTTGGGAGTGACCTGGACACAGCCTCTCCTCTCCTGCGCTGCCCTCCCAGGACAGGTGTTTCTCTAGTGGGTGCATAGATAGGGGTGGGGAGGTGGCCCCAGAGGCCAGCACCAGGTGAGTGCTGCCTGGTCCCCCTCAGAGGTCCCCCAAGCTCCCGGCATCTGTCTCTCTAGCTCAGGCCCAGGCTAGAGGAGAAGCGAGGTAGGTACAGAGAAAGAGGAAACCGAAAACCCCCTGGAGAAATGGAGCACGTGCACCTGAGAGCAACTTCCGAAGGGCTTGCTGCCCTGCCAGCGGCCCGAGTCCCTGCTGGTCCAGCCTGTTTCCTCCTCCAGGGCCCAAGTCCCACCCCAGCCCCGGTTTGGAGGGAACAGCAGCCCTATTCACTGCCAGAACATTCCCCTTTACAAGCTTCCCTTGGAGGAACCTGAGGTCTTAATGCTGCCACTGCAAGAATGGGGTTAGGTCACCAATAAGAGGAATTTGCCGCATTTGAGATGGGGCTAGCCTAGGCAATGGCACCCCACTCCAGGACTCTTGCCTGGCAAATCCCATGGACGGAGGAGCCTGGTAGGCTGCAGTCCATGGGGTTGCTAGGAGTCAGACACGACTGAGCAACTTCACTTTCACTTTTCACTTTCATGCATTGGAGAAGGAAATGGCAACCCACTCCAGTGTTCTTGCCTGGAGAATCCCAGGGACGGGAGAGCCTGGCGGGCTGCCATCTCTGGAGTCACACAGAGTTGGACACAACTGAAGCGACTTAGCAGCAGCAGCAGCCTAGAGCTGGAGAGGTGGGACAGAGCAGCGCCAGCAGGCCTGGTAGGCTGAGTCAGGAGGCTGCTGTGAAACAAAACAGGAGGGCTGCGGTGGGGATGGAGGGTTGTTTATTGAAAAACAACAAAAACAAAGGAGTTGTTGGTGCCTTAACGCTGTTTCTTGATCACTGCTGATCAACCATCCTCAGCACGGGGCGTGGGGGTCATGAGACCCCAGGTCTGGGCCGGACAGGCCCTCCCTGAGGTCTGAGGTGGGGGCTCAGCTCCAGAACAGTAGGACATCAGCTGGGGGGCTTCCAGAAGATGAGTTTGAGACCATGGGGACCCCTCTACCTGCTTTCTTTCCACATCGTGACCCATGTGCCCCCAAAAGTGGCTGGGAACCCAACGCTGTGATTGGGGCTCAAGATCACTTGCTGAGAGCACTGTCCCCAAATTCGTTCCAGGTTTTCCCCACAAAGGTGCAGGGATGCGGGAATGGTCCTCCCTGGGCTGGGTTGCTGTGTGACCAGTCAGTGTGGGACCCACCCTACTGCCCAGTCCATCCTCTGTCCTCGGCCGCCTTGCCAAGGGGGAGACACCTTGACAGCTGCACCTGCCAGGCTCCCCGTCCACTGGCTTCTGCTCCGGCCAGCCAGCCAGCCAGGAGGGCGTCCCCTCCCGGTCCCCAGCGTTCACTGCCTGTTACTTTGGAGGTGAAGCCTCCCATTCCTGCCAGTTCCCAGCTCCTCAGCACCGCTCTGCCTTGTCTGCATGTCTGTAAGTCGTCTATTTACAAGTTTTCTTTGTTTGAATTCTGTTTCCAGCTGGTAGCCTGAATGATACAGGCAGAAACCCAGCAGGGCTCCACCACTGCCTGGAAAGAGCCCTGAGCCTAGATGCACAAGAGCCAGAGATGAGGGATGTTCCTGTGAGTCCTTTTCCTCAAAACCAAGCAGACACCCCCACTCTCTCACCACCATCAGTGTCACCAGCACCCACAGCATTATCCACCCCCCCCCAAATACAGCAGCACTGCTATCGCCAATACCCACAACACTGGTACCCCCACAAATGAAGCACCCATCCGCCATCTGGGCCTTCGAAAAGTTCCCACCCGTGGGGAGCTTCTGTTCCAGCAATGTGGAGCAGATGGTGAACAACTGGCCACGCAGATGCACGGCACTCGTGGGCTGGCTACCAAATCTGTGGGGCCCAGGGTACAAATTAAACAGCAAAGCACCTTGTTCAAAACACGCGGGAGGACTTCCCTGGTGGTCCAGTAGTTGAGAATCTGCCTGCCATTGCAGGGGACACAGGTTTGATCCCTGGTCTGGGAAGATCCCACATGCTGCAGAGTAACTAAGCCAACTACTGAGCCTGCGTGCCTAGAGCCTGCCAAGGGCTCTGCAACAAGAGCATGTGTGCATGCTTAGTTGCGTCCAGCTCTTTGCAACCCCATGGGGTGTAGCCCCGCAGGCTCCTCTGTTCTTGGGATTCTCCAGGCTGGAGTGGGTTGCCATACCCATACATCCGGAGATCTTCCCGACCTAGGGATCAAACCCAGGTCTCCTGGGTTGCAGGCAGATCCTTTACCATCTGAGCCGCCAGGGAAGCCCGCAACAAGAGGAGCCACCACAATGAGAAGTCCGCAGTCCGCAATGAAGAGTGGCCTCCGCTCACCACAACTAGAGAAAGCCCACATGCAGTGATGGAGACCTAGCACAGCCAAAACTAAATAAATAAATACAAATTAAAAAAAAGAAGAAACTCAAAACACACACACACACACATGGGGAAAGTGTTGTAGGCGCTGAACAAGACTTTTTCTTTCTTTTCCTGTTTCTCTAATTGTCATGGTGTTTTTCATTTGCTATTTAACGTCATTCTAACTAAATAAAAAATTGACACTATTAGCATGAATTTTGTAAAAATTTCATTTTTACATCATGTAATGCACATGCCAGAGCATATAATCCATATACAGCATCACCATACACACATCATGTATGTGGCTCGCCCCTCAGTAGACCCAAGAGAAAATACAACCCAGACCAAGGGAAGTCAGAGGGGGAAGAGGGGACCCACAAATCTTGGAGCCTGTCTGAGCAATGTTGCAAAGCACAGAGTCCTGATGGGAAATGTGAGGCACCACCAGGCCGGCGGATCAGAAGATGAAGGCCACTAACAGGAGGGGGTTACTCCCAGGAGGAGGGGCCACACGGGGAGATCAGGAAGCAGAGGGTGGGGAGCTGGGGTCAGAGCCTTTACTGGGGTTCCCAGGGAAGGAGTGGGGAGGCCGGGGAGCCCAGCGGTGGCTGGTTGAGTCACTCCAGGGCTCTGGGGCATGGGACTGGCCCTGCCCTTGGTATGAGAGCTCACAGAGAGGATTGGAGTGGGGCTCAGGCTGGTTGGTTTGCACGTGACGGGGCACTCAAGTGAGTGGTTTACAGCCTCCAGGAATCAGGAACCTGGGAGAGGCAGTCCCTCCGGGTCAGTGAGGCCCCAGATGCTCATAATTACAGAAGATGAGGGGTATGGTTGATACTCAGAGAAGTCCTAGGCATGGGGATGACTATGGGGCCTGTTCCTGCCACATGGGTGTCCTCTGGGACCTAACACCTGACGATTCTCCTAAGGTCCAACAGCTGGACAGGGTCTCGGGGAGGACCAGGTGTCTCCTCTTCCCCCAAGTCTGCACCCCACGGACCACAGCAGACGAGTCACCCCCAGGGAATTAACATTTCTTCACTGGGACCATGTGGCTCCCCATCAGGATCCCAGGAGGCTTGTACCCACCTGCTGCCAAGCTACCATCTGGGCAGGACAGCCACCCCCACCCCACGCTGAGTCACTGCAGGGTGGTCTCCAAGGACAACCTGCCTCTCTGCTCATACCAGGCCCCAGGGAGGGCGGGGAGCCAGGACCTGGGACCCTGGGGTGAGGGAAGGACTTTCCATCCCATCCAACTCCACTCTCAAAGCAAGTTCAAAGATAAAATCATGAGAAGTTTCAAGACAGGGACCACAGAGCATTAAACTTAAGTGTGGTCCCTTGGGCTGGGGGCCCCGGGCGCTGCTCAGGTGATACTCTGTGAGGTCAGCCCTAGGCTTTGGAGAGAGTTTTGATCAAAGAAGCCCAGGGAGAGAGCTGTGCTGTTCAGTCCTAGGAGGAAGGTGGTTTCCTGCTGAGGCCCAAGGAGGGAATGTGGTGGCCATCCTGTGAGACAGGGAGGCTGGCGTGGTCCCAAGAGATGAACAAGATAAAGGATGAACCAGAGAGAATGCTGGGGAAGAGTGAAGTCAGCCAGGGACAGACAAGAGGTTAGAGAAAGAAAAACAGAAGCTGGGCGGATGAGGGGTGGGGCTGACAGAGAGTCATGTGTGTAGATAGAAGATCTCCTAGAGAGAGACCGTGGACGATGCAAGAGAAAGATGTTTGCTGGGACATCGAGGGACAGGTGTGAGGGATGCTCAGCCCCAGCCCAGGGAGCCAGAGGAGCCTAGCAGCTGGCCCCTTTTGGGCAGGTGGGCTCACGGCAGATCAAGAAGCATGTGGATGCCGTATCTGGGGCTGGGAAAGCCCTCTTCCAACTGCTGAAATAGGAGAGGGGGTGGTGGGGCAAGAGCGAGTCTGGGGAGGAGGTGCCTGATGTTGGAGAAGAGAGGAGACTGATGCTGCGGTGGCCAGGACAGAGTCAGAGAGAACACATCTGGGAAACGCAAGACTGACAGTTTCCGGATGTCCCTCCTGGGGGATCAGCAGTCCTGAGTTTAAAGTGAGAACCATCAGCACTTCATTATCTTCCTTGCAGCCAACTTCAGCTGAATGGTGCAGAGAGCAGGCAAAGGGTTGCATTTAACCAGAAGGATAGATTCTCAGCAAAGCACGCTGAAGGGGGAGCACGAGGGAGTCAGCGCATCTGTGCAGAAGCGACCCTGAGGTTTACCTGCCGAGGAGCAGCGGGCGGGAGAGAAGTGGACAGTGAGAAGGCACTGGTCACGGGGCTGGAGGTTGTAACTGGTGAAGCAGAGGAAGGAGGGGGTACAACTGGACAAGGCTCTGGAGGTGGGGCTTGAAACTGAGGTGCAGAAGGATACCCTGCTGCCGGATGAGGTGGAGCACGGGGTGAGGTCAGGGGACCCGGGCACACACGTGCTGGAAGGGTCACTTCTGTGGACCCAAAGGGGTGACTCAAGTACAGTGGACGGGTGGATGGGTGTGGGGGACGAGGAACTGAACACCTCAGGGAGTGAGGGGACACCCAGGCAGTGGGCAGCCCAGACCCCAGTCGATCTGATTATGTCGTGTTGCCTGGGACACAGGATGCCATCCTGCTCCTACCTGATCCACCAGGAGACCCCATGACGCCAAGAGCAGCAGGTGGGCACCTGAAGGGCGCCAGACCCCACATGGCAAAGACTCCAGGCTCCAGTGGGCTCAGGTCTCCAGGCCTGGAAGAATCTGAGGTCACTGCTACCCGTGTGGACTGCAGTGAAGCAGTGGGGAATAGGCGTGTCCCCAAGCCTGGTCCTCTGGAATCAGAACAAGATGGAGGCACATCCCACACACGGCAGACCAGGACCTCGAACCTGCACATGTGAGATTCAGGATCCATCATTTCACAGTGGAAGGACTGTTTGACGTGGGGGAGCGGAAGCACCCTCTTGTGCTCGAGCAAGTCCCTACTTGAGTCGGGTGAGGGGCAGCCCCTGTCTCACTGTCTACCCTAAGTCCAGATGTTGCCTCTCAGCCCCTGCAACATGGGACCCAGCTCTGGCCACCCAAATGTACCTGTGCCTGGTTTTGACGCAGAGCAGAAGCCATGTTTAGAGCAGTCATGGGCCGGAAAGGGTTAACTCAGAAAGTCCCACTTGTCCCCACTCCAAAAGCTCCCAAGGTCCTAAGGACTGGCCCTTGCCAGCTTCAGGGAGGTGACCTCTGAGCGCCGGGGAGGTCCTGCCTGATAAGAGTGTCTTTGTTTACCTGGGACCAGTCTCTCCTACTATCTGATTTACCGTCTGGCCTTTGGCCACACAGCATCAGCCTGACCTCTGGAGGGACGGGATGTTAAGGTCAACCATGTGGGCAGCCAGCTATGTCTACATGACCAAACCCAGTGAGAACCCTGGACCCCAAGTCTCAGTGACCCTCCCTGGTCGGCAACACTGTGCCTCTGACGAGCTGTCACTTGGCACAGCTGGGGGAATCTAGCGCTGCCCTGGGAGGGCAGGACTGGGAGCCCACACATGGCTTCCCTGGGACTTGGTCCTGGGCATTTCTTCCCTTTGTGGATTCCATCCTGTACCATTTGTTGTAATAAACTGTAAGCCTGAGCATAGCAGCTTTTCTGAGTCTGGGAGTCCCAGCAAATCATGAAACCTAAGGGTGGCCTTGGGGAACCCCAAACTTTCAGTGGATATCAGATGTGAGCTTGTCTTGCAGACCCCACATAAGCAGGAAATGTGCAAGGATTTCCAGGTGTGCAGCACCCAGAGTCAGCAGGGAGGCAATCGAGGGCTCTGCCTTCAAAGGCAGCCTTGGTCACTCCTCACCAGCCTGTCCTCTAGCTCAGGGAACTGGTCACGCTCTGGCCTCTGACTTCCCGGTGTGTCTTCCACACCTGTGAACTAACCAACATCCTCTGGACTAAACTCATTGTCTGCATAGATCATCTGGAGTCTATTTCTGCTGCTCCAAACCCAGAATGCTGACTGATCTAAAGGATGCTATGCTGGCTGGGACCCCAGATGGGACGGCTAAGGAAGGTCATTGTGGCCAACGGTGACTCCACCTGGAGACCAGGAAGGAGCAGGTGTGCAGCCCGTGAGCGGGACAGGTGTGCCACCTTGGTGATCAGCTGCAGGTGAGACAGCTGGTCTTGTTCTTTGAGGGGGATGGAGGGACAGATGTAAAGTCCAGGATAGGCTTTCTCAGGACTTTCCTGGTGGTCCAGTGGTTAAGGCTCCCTGCTTCCAGGGACAGGGACATGTGTTTGATCCCTGGTTGGGGAACTAGGATCCCACATGCCACATAGTATGGCCAAAAGAAGAAAAAAACAACAGCAGCAACAGAATGGGCTTCTCACTGAGACACCAGGAGCCTTCCAGCCCACGACAGAGGGATGCACTTGGATGAGGGCTCAGCACTGAGGCTTCATTCAAGGTCAGCTAAGCTATTTTATCTGATTCCTTCCCTGTCATCTGCAAGGGGTTCCCCAGGACCTCCTTGCCCTGATCCTGATTCTTTTCAACAATTATGCATAATGTGTACTCGCTTACTTACGGTCTGTTTCCTGCACAGGAGCAGCCATTATGGGTTGGGATCCCTCTGAGTTACATATTGCTAGGTCCTGAGTGCCTGGCAAGGACTTGGGGAAGGTGGGGGCGGGAGGCCGAGTTCCCGTGGCTGAGAACCCCCCCACTCCAGCCTGATACGAAGGACTTACCAGGGGTGACAGGCCCAGGGCCCAGCCAGAGCCTGGAAGGTGCACACCAGCACCCGGAGGGCTCATTGAAGGCCCTTCTGACCTGCAGGTGTGGGGTGGGGCTGGGTCTACATTGCCGACTTGCATTCATTGGTAAACGGTCCCACCCAGCATCACCACACCCTGTGAGGAGGATGCCCCAGATTTCCCTGTCAGCCAAGTCGGCTGGGTGGGGCTTTTCAGGCACTAGCCCAAGCCTAAGGTGTTGGTGCATGGCTCTCCTTGGCTGCGTGACTGTCCTGGAATAGGCACTATCAAAGCTAGTGTGATGCATGAACCGCAGGACTTGGGAGGGCTGGCACGAGGGCTTCCTCTTCTGGAAGCATGCTCCAGGCTGTCAGGGCCAATGCCTCCTATCCCTCCCTCATGCTGCTGTCAATTACCAGGGCTCCTCTCCCTCCCCTCTGCAGCCCTCAGCCCACCCATAACTCTGATGGCAGCCCCCTGCATCCCGCTCCACTATGTGGACTTCCCCCTACAGAGGTTCCTGACAGATTCCAGACGTAGCCCCCACAAGGAGTTCCAGTGCCTGCCCTTGAGCTCAAGGTCACCACACTTCCATCTCTGTGCAGCCAGCCCGCTTCCACCCAGCACGAGGGCCACCCCGTCAGGTCCTGGGAACACAACCCTTGAGAGCTCGGCAGAGGATGGCTCAGTCCTAAGCCCCCAGGGGAAAAGCTACTCCACCAGCTCCTAAGTGAGCATACGGGGTTAACCTGCTGGTCGCCACTCAGAGTGCCTGCTGGAGGCAGAGGCGGGTATTCCATCTGCCCAGGCAAGTGTTTCAGCTGCTTCCTAATACCTGCTGCACAAGACTGAGAAGGCAGCAGAGCTGCCTCGGGTTCTTTATTCAGACACTTCTGACCAATGGCAGGAGGAGAAGGGACCAGAGAGGATGTGGTCCTCTGGTGGGGGTGGGACCTGGAGGCTCCAGGGGGAGTGATGCTATTCCAGCAGGAGCCACAGGTGCTGAGCACGGCCAAGTTGACTGGGAGGTGTATGGCCCAGAGTCAAACTCCTGGCAAATCCTTCAAAGTTCAAGTTCAAGGGCATCCTGCTTCCACTCAGCTTGGAGATCTCTAGGAAGTGACAAGTGACCGCCTTGGAGCTCACCGCCCAGGAAGCTGGATCTGCCAGCAGGGCCACTTGAATGGGAGGCTTGTCCCAGGGACCCCTGGGTTGATGTAAAGAGTGCAGGATGTATGGGTCTTGGGGGTCAGACCTCCCCACCCCCACTGCCTGGACACACCCTGGAAGGGAGTACTTTCAAGGCAGGCCCTTGCAGATACAACAATGGACACCCCAAGTGCTCCCGTGGGAAGCCCCGCCGGGAGTCAAGACCCAGGCCTGATTGCCCCTCAGAGATGCCTCTGGGCCTGTGAGAAGAGGTCACACAAAGCCCAGTTAGAGAGGAGCACGGGCCTGCTGGGCAGTCCTCCCCAGATGGAACAGAGGGTCCCCAGGAGGCCTGAGAGGTCCTCACTCAAGAGACCAACGAGAGGAGGGTGAGCCCGACCAGCTCAGGATGACAGGGGGCCTTGAGGGCCGCCCGGGACCACCCAGAACAGCATCCCTCCCCTGAAGCCTCCAGGTCCCACCACCTTCCCAATCTCTCCTGTTTAAGAGAGTGTTCAGCTTCCTCCTGATGCTGCAGAAAGCCAACGAAACCCTCAGTGAAACCCCCAGAGACCGAGCACCAGGAAGTCTTTATTCAGATACTCCTGACCAGCGGCAGGAGGAGGAGGGACCAGAGGATGTGGTCCTAGGTGGGGGCTGTGGGGGCACAGCACACACACCCTTCCTGCTGGTGGATGAGCAGCAGCATGAAGGGACCAGCTGGATCAGGGTCTCGTAGGTGACTCTGGGCCCCCTGAGGACCCCAAGGGCAGACTCAGAGGCCAGGCCAGGACCCCTACAGCCTGAAGTGCATGGAGACCAGATGGATGATGGCCCTTGAGGTCAGGCCCACAGGTCACAGGGCAGGACGACCACAGCTGGCGAGGAGCTGGCGAGGTCTGGAAGGGGCCATTCCAGAACCCGCAGAGGGGCTGTGCTCCCCTGCTGGCCCCTCAGGCCCCCTCCTCGAAGCCTTCAGGTCACTGGGGAAGGTGTCCAGGGCTGAAGATAGATTCCCCCAGCTAAATGAGATGTTCTGGGGCAGGTGCGGTGCATGAAGGGAGAGAGCATGGCCAGGCCTGGAGTCACCCCAAGATGCCTGCACCACAAGCTGCTGTGACTTCTCAGGTTAGGACAGGTGTGTGCTGGGGACCGTCAGGGTGACTGGGGCCCATGCAGGTGTGTGAGTGTGTGTATGAGTGTGTGACAGCCCCCGTCCTGGACCACCTCCCCCACCCCCCAACCAGGCTGACCCCAGACCTCTGAGCAGCTCTTGCTGTCAGGGCAGCCTAGCTCCTGCACCCTCTCTATCTGGGCTGCTGGCTCATCCTTCTCAGCCACAGAGCCTTCACCAGCTCTCCCTTTTCCAGAAAATTCTAGAATATGGACATCTAACCACCAGGAAATAGCTATGGCTATTTCACGAATATAATTTCTAAAAGTGAAACCACCAGGTCAGAAGGGTCTGAGCCACTAACAGCTTGCTCCCAAGAAGAGCCAGGGTGTGTAATTTGTCTGCTGACTTCTGTACTGAGTTCCTGAGCTAAGAGCCGGAAACCCATCAGAGCAGCCCCGTTCCTCCCAGTCATCGCCCTCATGTCCCTCCATGGCCAGCACTCGCTACTTATTTGTATGTTTACAAGTGTGTTTATTCATCCTCTAGAGGCTCCAGGGAGGCCTCCTCCCCATCCTCCAGCTTCTGGCGGCTCCTGCAGTCTCTCTGCCTTTGTCTTCATGAGGCTTCTCCTCTCTTTGTCTCCATCTCTCTCTCTCCTCTTATAAAGACCCCAGTTGCGGAGTTCAGGGCCCACCCTAATCCCTTATGACCACATCTTGACTTAGGTACATCTGCAAAGACCTCATTTCTGAATGAGGCCACATTTTGAGGTCCTGGAAGACATGAATTTGGGGGGATACTCTCGTACCCAGCGCATTATGGAAAACAAAACCCCTATAAACAGCCTTGGAGGCCTGCTCCCTCAGCTCCCCCACTCCCCACCCTGTGCTCTGGCCACGCATCCGCTTGGGCTGTTGGTAACACTCTGACCTTGTGTCCATGGACCTTGGCACAGTCCGTTCCCTTTGCCCTCTACCCCCAAGTTCCCAGGGCTTGCTCCTCACTAGATTCCAATATCGCCTTCCCAGTCACCCAGGAAACAAGGAAACCAGCTGTCCTAGGGATTCTCTGCCCATCTCAAGGCACCGACCTCTGCATGACACACGACGTGGCTTCAGGAAGGCACATGTCCTTGTGACCGACTGCCCTCTGACTGGACGGCACCCCCAGGGCAGGGCTCCATCTCTGCTCACCCCAACCCTCTGAGCAGCAGCTGGCATGGGCCTGTGGGGAGGCGGGGAGGGCCCCAGGCAAAGCCGGCAGCTGGCAGGTCCCCAAGGGCAGCCACAGCAGCTGGGCTTCTGATCACCCGGCCCAGAGCCGGTTGCTCCACACGCCCCACAGCAGGACGATGGCTGACTTAATTGAATTCCAGAATCCCTGCAATAAGCCAGGAAATTTATACCTGCAATTTGTGCGGCTGAGCTGAACAGGCAGACGCCTCAGGCCTTGTTACACACCCAATGGGAGGATTTATTGTGCCCAAAGGCGGTGCAGCCCGGCTCAGCTCCAGCCAACCAGTTCGCCCTGGGTGGCCAGACTGCAGGTCCGGGGCGCCCACGCAGCCCTGCCCTGCCCCCGCCCAGCAGGCCTCGGTGGGTAAGGGCGAGTACCCAGCCAGTCTGGGCCATTCTCTCAGGCCTACTCCTTGTCCTGTATGAGAAGGTTACAGGAACATCTGTTCTGCTACTCAGTTGTCCCAAGTTCATCCAAGGGACTGAGCAAGGGACACACTTGCCAGTTGGCAGGGCAGAGCTGGCACAGGGCTTGATCTGCAGGGTAACCAGCATCCCCAGGCAGACGTGTCAGAGCTCCAAGTCAGGGTCCAAGTAGCTGTGAGGCCACACCCCGCCTTCAGAAGGTTCTCTCCCAGCTCCTGGGCCCGGAAGGACCAGACTTAGCCTCCCACCACCCAGGGAAGAGTGCCTGGCAGAGGGAACCACCTGCGTAAAAGGCCAAGGAAGCCACGTGGCCGGAGCACAGGGAGGCAGGGACAAGGAGGCCGAGAGAGCAGGGCCTCCCAGGCCATCTGCAAAAACTAGCTTTTACTCTGGGAGATGGTGTGCTGGGTGAATGGGTGAATGAGCTGCCTATTGTGTGAAAGTGAAAAGTGGCTCAGTCATGTCAGACTTTTTGTGACCCCATGGACTGTAGTCCATAGAATTCTCCAGGCCAGAATTCTGGAGTGGGTAGCCTTTCCCTTCCCCAGGAGATCTTCCCAACCCAGGGATCAAACTCAGGTCTCCCACATTGCAGGCAGATTCTTTACCAGCTGAGCCACAAGAGAAGCCCAAGAAGTGAAGTGGGCAGCCTATCCCTTCTTCATTGGACCTTCCCGACCCAGGAATAGAACCGGGGTCTCCTGCACTGCAGGCCTACTTGTCTGACCCCCAACTTTTACAGGCCCAATGATCCACATCCCTTCAAGTCTCTGCTTTCTCCTCATTGAAGCAGGTGGTAACTGCTGGGAGAAGAGGGAGAGGAGCTAACCAGTACGGGGTCTGGGCTTTTCTCTGCTCAGAGGCCCAGGGCAGGGGCAAGGATGTGCCTGGGGGGTCAGCCCAGGAACAGAGGGGGCACCAGGAGTGATGGGGGGCTTGCCTCACTGGGCATTGCTCTGGCACTCTGAGAGGCGAAACGGGAGAAAGGAGCCATTAATCTGGAATAAATACAGGTGTTTGGGGTTTTATGGGTTACAGTCTTTGTAAGGAAAACTCTGGATCTGAGTGTGAGCCTGTGTGAATGTGTGTGCACACATGCGTGTGTGACTGAGTGTGAAGGTGTGAGTATACGTGCGTGGATGTGTGAATGAGTGTGTGAACGTGTGAATGGTGGGTGTAGGGTGTGCACGCGCAGACTGACTGGGGGGAGCTAAAGCGACCACCCTTCCTGAAGTTCAGAACGAAGTCAAACGCCCCGCTTGGCTGCGGGGTGAGGCTGCCTGTGTACCGGGAGACAGCGATGAAGACCCCAGCAGCCACACCCCACGACATGGACTGTCTTCCCATCAAGGTGGTGGGGGAGCTATTTTCCCATCCCCCGGGATCAGGGCTGGCCCATGTCTCCCCCAGACTGTCAGGATCAAGGAGTGTCATTGCTCGAGCCCTGGACCCAGATCTCTGGAGGCTCCAGCTTCCGAGGGGCCCCTAGGGAGGCTTTGCAGGAAGACAGAAGACCTGGGCTGGCCAGCCGAGGACCAGAGGCTACACCACGCCCCCCTGTCCCCCCCCCCACACACATACATCCAGAGCCCTGAACAGACCTGGAGCACCACATAGGCGGGGCTTCCTTCCCAGCACAGCTGAGCAACAGAGAAGGTTCTGGGGGAGGGGGGAGGGGGAGGCCACGCTGTGAGGATGATGGACTCAGTGTGACCTTGCAGCCAACATAGCACAGCACTGGAGGGCGTCAACACTCATTTAAAGACTTGTCACGAGTTGAATTGCCTCCCCAAACGATGTGCCCAAGCCCTAACCTCCAGCACCTGCGAATGCGACCTCATCTGGAAAAAATCTTTCCAATGTGATCAAGTTAAAATGAGGTCTCAGGGCCGCACTAATCCCCAGGACCAGTGAATGTACTGGGTTACACGGCAGGGGGAGGAAGGTTGTAATCAGCTGGCCTGAAAATAAAACGATCCTGGGTGACCTGGGTGGGCCCAGCGCCATCATAGTGCCCTCCATACGTGGGAGAGGGAGGCAGAGTGGAGGCTGCAGAGTGGGTGTCGCCGGCCCTGGTGTGAAAGTCAAAAATGTCTCCAGACGTTCTTTGGCGGGCAAAGTCACCCCAGCAAAGCTCCTGTCCTGGCCTGATATGTCAGCTGGGCTTCCCTGCTGTCCACATGTCCCACACCACGTGGAGCTTGCTGCTGGGTGAGGGGCGACGGGCAGAACACAGAACAGGTGCCGGGAGGCGCCCTGGGGCCCCACTGCAGCCTGTGCACTTACTGAGCACTAACCACGTGTTCTCGGTGTGCTAAGTGCTCCACGTGGGGCCTCGGTTCTCTGTTACCGCCTGACAAGTCACCCAAACTGGGTGGCCCAACCCAAACAAATGGCACTCAGTTCTTTTGCTCACGCACCCACCAGGTGGGCAGAGCTCAATGACCACACTTGCCTGTGCTCCACGCCTGGGCACCTCGGCTGGGCAGGAGAACCCACTTGTGAGAAAGCGCCTTCACAGGACTGGGGGCCAAGAGGCCTCCCCACGTGGCCTCTCCCCATGTGAGCTGCATGGCGGCTGGTTCCAAGCGCCAACATCCAGCGTCGCACAGCACACAGCGCCACCTGCACCATGCTGTGTGGGCCAAGGCACCCACGAAGGCCTGCCCGGCTCCAGGGCAGGGAGCAGGACTGGAGGAGAGCACTCAGGGGGTGATGTTATGCCTACATCTTTAGAGACTCCCCAGCCACATGTGGATCATCTCCCTGTAACTCTCCCCACCCCTACACCGTCTGAGGCAGATGTGTGTTCCTGGTAAAGAAACAGGGATGCAGAGTGGTCAGTAACTTACCCAAGACCATGCACAGTGACAATGGCGCTGGGAAGACACCCAGACCATCCATCCCCGGGGGTGGACGTTCCCATGCTACAGATGATTGGAATCTTTTGGACTATGACCTCATCGTCCAGCACTATGACAGCCATGAGTGTCCCCTTGAGATCCCCATATACCTCCAGGATAAGCAAAGGGGTGGGCCTAGCTCAGCTCTCACTGTCCATGGACAGTGACCTGTGGTCCAGCAGTTACTGCCCCCCTCAGCATCCAGCCATGCTTGCCGTTTGCCACAGAAGAGGTTGAAAGTCTGACCAAACGTCCTGCTAAAACTCACACATGTTTCACCCGCCACATTACACCTCGCTGGTCTGACACGGGGCTGGTAGCCACCCCCCACAGCCCCCCGAGATACCAGGTTCTAATCCTTGGGACCTGAGAATATGTTACCTTACAAGGCAAAAGGGCCTTTGAAGATATTGTAGATAAAGGGTCTGGAACGGGAAGATTGTCCTGGGTGATGACAGTGGGCCCAGTGTCTTCACAAGGGTCCTTATGGGGGGTGGGGTCAGTCAGATGTGACGGTGGAAGTAGAAGTTGGGGAGACTGGCTTTGAAGTTGGAAGAGTGGAGAGAGGTGCTTCTAGAAACTGAAAAAGGCAAGAAGAGGGTTCTCCCTGGAGCCTCCAGAAGAACAACTTGCCCAGACCTGATCCCTAGAAACGGGAATTGAGGGGGGAGGGGAAGGTGTGTGGTTTTGAGCTGTGAGTTTGTGTGATTTGTTGTGCCCACGAGGAGCCTGCGGCCCAGTGACTCCCCAACTTCTCTGAGGGTCTCCAGTGTCCACTCTGAAATTCATGGCCAAAGTCATGTCCATCTCAGAGGTCCGAGGGCTCAGCCCCAACCCTTGCACCCTTTTAGAAACTGAAATCTCACTTTGTCTGGTCCCCAACCTCGTCTCCTGGCTGCGAGCACTCTCCTTTAGCTTCTGGGTGGGACATAGTGAACACCACCAAGCCGGAGGTGACTCCCGGAGGGCTTCATGGAGCAGTGGGTGGCTCCGGCCATCAAACCACATCGAGTCCAATGTTTGCTGGGAGGTGGGGGGCTGGGCTCGCATTCCATGGTCTAATGCTCATAGGCTGGGTGGGTGGGCACGAACTGGGAGGCAGAGCAGGGAGCCAGTCCTCCTCAGGGCCAGGGCCCAAAACAGCAAAGCCTGGGGGCCCCCATGAGGACGTCCTCTCCTTAGGAAAGAGGACCATCAGGTCTGTTCCTTTCACCCATGACCAGCTCTCCCAGGTCAGCTGCCTCCTGAGCCTATAGCCAGCCCACCTGACAGCCATCCCCCACTGGCCCCCCAGCAGGCCTGGCTTTGCGGGGCCATCGAGGTGCTAGTATTTGCATCTTTCTCTCCTATTTGTAGGTCACACTTGAAATTGAAATTCTAATCTGCATTTAATTACCATCATTGTCAAGGTATTATATGCTCAGAAATGAAGTCTAAGATGGAATGAGATGAAAATTGAGGTCATTCCCCCGACCTCCAGGGGCTTCCTTGATGGCTCAGACAGTAAAGAATGTGCCTGCAGTGCGGGAGACCCAGGTCCGGTCCATGGGTCAGGAAGATCCTCTGGAGAAGGGAGGGGCTACCCACTCCAGTATTCTTGCCTGGAAAATTTCATGGACAGAGGAGCCTGGCAGGCTACAGTCCACGGGGTCGTAAAGAGTGGGACATGACTGAGCAACTAACACAACACAACAACCCCAGCCTCCAGCATCCCCAACTCATCACACCCCTGAGAGGTCCTGACAGAGCAGACTCCTGATGTACAGTGAAAACATCATCCATCTAGTACTACATATATCACTCTACTTATATGAATTCATTTATTCCTGGGCTGAGGGACTTCTGTCCTCCTGAATCCCAGCTTTCTCACTTTCCACTTGGTGGTCCCCAAAGATGTATCCATCAGACAAGGGGAGGAGACACACAGAGAGGGGAGGTGATGTGACTTGTGGCTGGCCACAAGTGCAGGGCATCAAAGATGCCGGCAACTCCAAGAGCGGGAGGAATCCTGGACCAGATTCACCTGAGTCCCCAGGAGGAACCTGCCCTGCAACCTCTGAGCCTGGAATTCCAGCCTCCAGGCTGTGAGAGGATAAACTGCTGTGTTCAGCCCCTAGTTTGTGGTCATGTGTTTCAGCCGCCCTAGGTGACCAGCCCAGCTGGATGGAGGTGGGGGGAGCTGGGCGGAAAGCAGGTACAGCCAGGTCTGGGGGATGGGTTGTGGGGTCTGCCCTGGAACATTCTTACAGCTACTCCATGGGTTCAAAGATTTTCATAACAAAATGTTAGGGGAAAAAAAATGAAATGTTAGAAAAATAAAAATCTGTCTATTCCCACTTAAATCTGAATAAACATTTAAAGGTTAACAAGTCAAAGAACAGCAAAACTCTGTGCGGGGA
>NW_011494884.1:2135545-2137120 GCF_000754665.1 Bison bison bison
GAACCCTGGCCAATCAGGTGTCCCCCCCTCCCCATCCCCGGATCCACCTCACCTCTGCCTCCCTCTCCTGCCCCCAGCCCTGCCTGACCCCCACTGGGTCACCCATCCTTGTAAGGCTTCAGCAGGAGCACCTTATTGCCCTCCAAGAGTGAGGCTGGACATTCGTAGCGATGGAGGGCCGGGCAACACGCAGTAGCCACCCCGAGAGCCCTGGAGCAGTACAACTCCAAGGCAGCAGAACCTCCCCATGTCTGGACTCTGCCTGCTGTCGGTGCCCAGGACAGGGCCTGACACAGACTACAGTCAGCATCTGTCCATTCAAGTGGACAAGCGAACAACAGCATCGGCCACCACCCGACAGTCTCCTCTGTCCCGGGGACGCCGTGGTGGACACGCGGCCTCTCACAGCCATTTAGATGAGTCCCTGTCTCAGGCAGACGAAATATCTCTTTGCTCTTTTCATGTCAATACTGGTGTTATTCAACCAGAAGAAATATGACCGAACACCAGCTGGAGGCTGGCCTCCTGCCCACTGCTCAGCGGAGCCACTGGGCCTCTGCCAAGGGCGGCCCTGGCTCCTGTCCCCTCCCCTTTGCGATACAGCCTGGAAGGAGGACACAAGCCTCTGTTTGGACTTCAGCACCAAAACCTCCTGCCGAGCTATCTCAAGCCAGTCGCTTTGCCTCTCTGGCCCCCATCTTCAGCGTGAGATGGGAGCAGCGTGGCCAGCCATGGGGGCATCAAGAGAGCCGCGAGGTCTGTGGATGAAGTGCCATAGAGCGCCTGCAGTCGGTCAGACGTTTCTGTTGTTATTCTGATGACCACCTGGTGTTAGATGTTTTCTCCTGGAACAAAGGCCATGTGGGGGGTTGCTGTTGTTCAGTTTGTAAGTCGTGTCCAGCTCTTTGGGACCCCATGGACTGCAGCTTACCAGACTTCCCTGTCCTCCTCTATCTCCCAGAATTTGCTCAGACTCATGTCCATCGAATCAGTGATACCATCCAACCATCTCATCCCCTATCATCTCCTCCTCCTCCTGCGTTCAATCTTTCCCAGCATCAGGGTCTTTTCCAATGAGTCGACACTGCATCAGGTGGCCAAAGTATTGGAGCTTTAGCTTCAGCATAAGTCCTTCCAATGAATATTCAGGACTGGTTTCCTATAGGATGGACGGGTTTGATCTCCTTGCAGTCCAAGCGACTTTCAAGAGTGTTTTCTAACAACACACTTTGAAAGCATCAATTCTTTGGCACTCAGCTTTCTTTATGGCCCAGCTCTCACATCTGTGGGGGGTGAAGGAGGGGAAATACCTGTCGAGAGACAGGCCACGCCCACGGAGACAGAACCAGGTCCTACTTCCAGGCCCTGAGTAAGGAGCAAGATGCTGGGAGAGGGGCCTGCACCCTTGAGAAGAAGAGGGTGGGAGGAGGGCTGGGCAGAGGAGGAAGTCCAGGGGAGTATAGCTCAGACACAGGAGCGATGTGACCACAAGCCAGAGACACCTGGAGCCACCAGCAGCTGGAAGAGGCAAGAAGGGTCCTTCCCTGGAGCCTCCAGAATGAAGGAGTATGGCCC
>NW_011494884.1:2137235-2140770 GCF_000754665.1 Bison bison bison
CCAAACCTGCCCCTCCTACAGCGTCCTCCACTTGAGAAATGACTACTCTTTCCTGGTTGCTTAGGCCGATAGGAGAACCTTCTCACCTTCCCATGTTCTTGTCTTCCCATTCACATCCAGTTCATCGGCACGTGCTGGCATCTCGGGGCAAGTGCGTTTGACCAGGAAGAGGACTCAGCCGGACGCACCTCCTCAGCCCCACCTCTGCTACCCAGGTTTGCAGTGGCCTCAGCTGGCCTCCTGCTTGTACTCACGCATTCATTCATTTATTACAGGAATTGGCTCACGTGCTTCTGGAGGCTGGGAACCCACAACCTGCCATCTGCCACCCAGCAGCCCAGGTCAGCAGATCGAGTAAATCAGTCCGAGTTCTAAGCCCTGAAAACCAGAGCAGCTGATGGTGTGAACCCCAATCCAAGGGCAGGAGGAGTGGCAACGGATGTCCCCGGTCACCAACGAAGCAGGAAAAAGAGGCACTCTGCACTTTGGGCTCTATTCAAGCCCCACTGGGTTAGAGGGGCCCCCACACCAGAGAGGTGTGTGCAGCAGAGGCCGCCACTCAAGATGCCAATCTCGCCCGGAAATGCCCTCACTGACCTGGAGCAGTGTTGCTTGTGGGAGCTGATGGCCAGGCAAGCTGACAGGCGTGGTAGCCACGACTGGCTCTGTCCCCGCCTCTCCTGCCTCCCGAGTCTCACGTCCTCCCCTGGAAGGTGGTATCACAGCAGTGACAGGCGACAGTCCCCGCACACATGCCCCAGAGCTGCCCCTCCAGCCTCTCCCCCCACCGCTGGCCCTGGGCAGCCCGTTCACCCCCGTCAGGTAAGGCACCTTTTCAGCCAGCCCCGCCCTGCCCTTTCAATACCTTTGTTCCCTACCCTCTTCCTGCCTTATTTCTCTGTCTGTACCGGACAAGACACATAGCAGGCAGCTGCATGTAGCTGCACCCCAGGCCCAGAACACCAGCACGCAGCAGGTCCCCGAGCCGTGTCACCTGAGTGACTGAGAGCCGGAGCCTTAGCAGCCCCACACCACGTGATCACTGGATGTGTCCCCTGCCCCACCTGGCCCAGAGCATGGTGATGGGCCCCAGATAGCACTGTTGGCAGTTATAACTGTGAGTCTCTGCCTCGTGGAAGGATGTTGAGAGGCAGGCACTGCATTCTGACCCCTGCCATGGGACTCCTCAATCTGGTCCAGCCTCAGACCCTGAGAGATGCCCACAAAATCAAGCCAGCTCCACAGAGGGTGTAGAGTTAACCCCCCGCCCCAAACCCCAAACTGAGGGCTGGCCTGTGTCAGGCTCTGGGAGGGACCCCAGGTTCCGGTGTCCTATCTACTGGGAAGACTGTTTATGGGGCCAGGGCCCATCAGAGCCCCTGATGGGGTTCACGGCAGGGTCTTCTCCCTCTCCAGAGGGGTTGGAAACTGATGGCAACCATGTGGGCCCTGCAGCCCCGGTAAAGACTGGACGCCAAGGTAAGGTGCCCCTGGCTGGGAGCGCCCCATGAGTGCTGCCACACGCCAGGGCCGGGGAGTCAGCTCTGCCCACAGGCCCGCAGGAAGGACACCAGGGGCTCATGTTCGGGGGTCTCTTGGGTCTGCCCCGAGCCAGTCCTTTGGCTGATGATAATCCATGCCCCTTGCCTACAGCTAACCTGGACAGTGAGAACAGGGCCCTGAGGGGTCGGGGAGGCCTCCCAGGGGGTTGTCCAACTCGAGGGGATCTTGGGGACCTTGGACTTGCAGGTGGTGTCAGAACTGGGGGACTTGTGTGCCCTGGGCTCCCCCTAATTTTGAGGTTTGCTAACTCTCACAAAGGGCTTCCCTGGTGGCTCAGTGGTCTCCTGCCTGCCAATGCAGGAGACGCAGGTTCAATCCCTGGGTCGGGAAGATCCTCTGGAGAAGGAAATGCCAATAGTCCAGTATTCTTGCCTGGGAAATCCCATAGACAGAGGAGCCTGGTGGGCTACAGTCCATGGAGTTGCAAAAGAATCAGACATGACTTAGCAACTAAACAACAACAACTCTCATAGAATAAGCAGCACAACTGCTATCCAGACTCCTGTGGGGGAACCTTCTCTGCTTGGCCTCACTGCACTCTGGTGATGAGAAAGCACCCAGCACAGAGCAGGCGCTTCATCAATCAATACCACTTGGAATCAGTGAATTGCCTGGCAGGATGTGAGTTTGGAGGAGAAACGGGGGCACCTTCCAGATTCCAGGGGTGCTGTCCGGGCCTAAGGAGCCGGGTACTGGGCCATGACATGGGCTGACCCCCTCTTCTGGCACCTGGTCCCTTGCTGCCTCCCTGGGAAAGTGCTGGCCCTGTGGGAGCTGAAGGTGACCTTCCATCACTTCCGTGTGCGCAGTGGGTCTTTCCTAGGCTGCCGGGGCTTCCTGCTCCTGCTCTGAGGGCTCCATCCCAGGCCTGGTGTGCCTTTGATGAGCCAAGGGTCCCTCAGTGCATGGGTCTGACCTTGACCCAGGCTACAGATCACACCCAGGGGACATAGGGGACATATGCTGGGCCCATGGGGTCCTGGACCATCTGCTTGCACTCTCAGCCTCTGCTCCCAGCCTAGTGGTGACCGCGTGTTCGTGTGCTGGTCCCACTGGCACAGCGGGACCACTCCTCGGGGCTTTACCCAAGTTTTTGCTTGAAGCCTCCCCGCCCCGGCCTCCTAAGCTTCCTGGACTCTGTCTTTGCCAGCCCTCACCATCGACTGTCAGCCATCCGACTCACTGTGTCTCGTTGGGGTGGGGGCTATGGCCTGACTGCAGGCGGCCCTCAATAGCGGGGTCCAGCTGGGTGCCTGAGTCCGTGGGGCAGACATCCTCCTGGGGCACCCTGCCAACCCCCGACCCCCATGAGACCCCAGGTTCCTGACCTCCAGACTGAGAAGTGCCTGTGTGGTGGCCCTCAGTTACAGCAGCCAGGAAACCACACACCGGGCGACAGTTGTGAGAGTACATCCACCCCACGGGCTTTGCCAAAATCAGTCTTGTTTAAACAACAACCCGAATTCACCCTCCGACAGAGCCCTGGAGGGGCTGTGAAGGGGCTGGGGGGTGAATCAGACGGAAGCGGCTGTCACCAACAGCTGGTGGGTACCAGGAGCCTCCCTGGTTCCCCCCACCCCACAGCCCTGAGAGGCCCGGGGCTGTCCCCATCCAGCTGGCCCCAGTGCTTCCCTGCTGCTCCTGGCCTGTGGTCGCTGGAGGCTGTGGGGTGGAGGATTGGATTTGTCAGATGAGTATCATCACTGATTAAATTTGCTGGGCTGGCTGTTGGCACACCGCCGCCGTCTCTCCCTGGTGGGCAGAGAATCTGTTTGAGGTCGTTAAAAAGACGGTAATTGAAACATCCTGAGGACTAGATCCAGCAATGTGAGAGCACAGCCTCTAAGGACAAAGTCCCCGCCCATCACTTAGGTTCCAGACCCCCAAGCGTCGGGGGCGGGGAATTAAAGCCCAGGAATAGAAACAAGCATCCTAGCAGCTGGGGTTGGGGGGAGGGGGGAGGAAGTAGGGG
>NW_011494884.1:2140870-2155517 GCF_000754665.1 Bison bison bison
TGGAATTTCTCTGCCCCAGCCTTCACCATCCTGCTCTGGGCCTGGAAAGGACAAGTCAGAGACTCCCTGCTCTCTGACCACCACTGAGTCCAGCCAAGGGAGCGCCAGGAGGCGAGCAGGGCCAGGGGCCAGAGAAAGAGGGCCCCTGACTGTGGCCCTCCACCTACCTGGACCACAGCTCCTGCAGGCGCCCTGCCCAATGGGATCCCCTCCTTTCTCCCTCTCATGTGTCTGTCCTGCTGTCTCTGCTCCTGCATCTGTCCCCTCCCCTCGGCCCTTCAGTCTCGGATGGGACCCTCCTTCCTGTCTCCTCCGGGGACACCCATGCCCCCAAACACACCTGTGTCCCTGTGCAACACAGCAACTACACTTCTTGTTAAAAAAAAAAAAAATGTTTAGCAGTTGCCCTAGAGTTTGCAATGTACATTCACAACCAATCCAAGTCCGTTTTCAATAACATGGCAAGCAGCACCTTTTCAATAACACTGGCTGGTTTCTGCCTCCTCTCTGGGGAACACTGCCTCGTTCATGTCCCCATGACCTTGTTCATATCCCCATGAACTATAATCACCCACTATACTCTGCTGGTATCATTTTGAAGAAACTGTTACCTGTAGGACAATTAGAATAAGAAAAAGCAAAAATTTTATTCTGCCTTCATTTATTCCTTCTCCAACCCTCTTTCCTTCTGCAGACCTGAGTTCTGACCTAAATTATTCTTTGTCTGCCTGAAGGCCATCATCCAGCATTTCTTTTGAGGCCAGTTTGTGATGCCTGTCTCTTTCTACACCTTCCTCAAAAGGCCCAGGTAGAGAGTGCCTGATTGATTTTATTTCATTTAAACCTACAATTTTCAACAACTCTATGACATTGCTATTCAGTCCCTCAACCACGTCTGGCTCTTTGAGACCCCATGGACTGAAGCACAGCAGGCATCCCTGTCCTTCACTAATTCCTGGAGTTTGCTCAAACATGTCCATAGAGTAGACGATGCCACCCAACCATCTCATCCTCTCACCCACTTCTCCTCCTGCCTTCAATCTTGCCCAGCATCAAGGTCTTTTACAATGAGTCAGCTCTTTGCATCAGGTGGCCAACATATTGGAGATTTAGCATCAGTCCTTCCAATGAATGTTCAGGACTGATTTCCTTTAGGATTGAGTGGTTTGATCTCCTTCCTATCCAAGGGACTCTCAAGAGTCTTCTCCAGCACCACAATTCAAAAGCATCAATTCCTCAACGCTCAGCCTTCTGTATGTTCCAACTCTCACATCCATACATGGCTACTGGAAAAATCATAGCTCTGAATATACAGCCCTTTATTGGCAGTGATATTTCTGATTTTTAATACACTGTCTGGCTTTGTTATAGATTTTCTTCCAAGGAGCAAGCATCTGTGAATTTCATGGCTGCAGTCGCCATCCTCAGTGATTTTGGAGCCCAAGAAAATAAAGTATATCACTGTTTCCATTATTTCCCTATCTATTTGGCATGAAGTGATGAGATCAGATGCCATGATCTTAGTTTTTTGAATGTTGAGTTTTAAGACAGCTTTTTCGCTCTCCTCTCTCACCTTCATCATGTCCTACAGATAAGGAAACTGAGGCCCAGACTGCTGAGCGCACAGCGTTTGCGGTCATTCACCCACACGATGTCATGCTGACTTCAAAGCCAGGCTCTGAGCCACTGCACCCGAGCCAGGAGACCCTGCAGGATCAGGGAAGGTGAGCTGGTTCCAGCCCTGCCTGGCCCTCCGTGGAGTCCCAGGCCTCCTCCTGCCTGCTGGCAGCTGTGTCACCAATGCACGCCTGGAACGTGCCCTCAAGCCTGGCTCCCTCCCTCATCAGCATGCAGGACACGGCCTCACAGCCTCTGAGAGGCTCGTGAAGTGCCTGCTGAGCTGCCAGCTGGCCCAGCTGTTGCCATGGAAAAGCCCAGAGCATGTGGGCCTCCTGGCAGCCTGACACACCCGCTCCCCTGGGACCCCCCATCCAGGCTGCGGGCACAGCACCCAGAGTACACACGTGAAGGGGACCTGCTCCCAGCGGGCCTCAGTGAGAACAACTGGGGCCCTCCCTGGGAGGGGCTGAAGATGCCAAGCCCCACTGCATCTGTAAGAGGCAGGGGAACCCCATTGTGGGGGTGGAGCTCTTTCTGCCTGCCCACATCCATTCTCCCACTTTTCGCTAAAGTCACCTCAGCCTTCTTTGAGGAGCAGCCTCCCCCTGTGAGTACAGTCTCAGGGGACCCACCCTCACCTTGGTCAAACCCAGATCTGATCTGTCAGCAGGTATCACTCCCCCTCCCTCTGCCCATGTCAAAGATTGGTCCAGGTCTGGGCAGATAACCTTAGTCAAACCACTGATACTCCTGGATCTGTGCCAACACTCAGCAAAGGTGAATGGCTGAACATAGAGTCAGGGACACCCAAGATGTGTTGGCCTGGGTTGACCTCTTGATCAAGCCATACCTGAAACCAGTGTCCCTGGCATCTCCAATTGCCTGAGGTAGCACAGTTCCATTTTTATTCATGCCTCATTGGGTTGGGTTTCTGTCACTTTTGATGAGAGCCCTCCCTAACACTCTTTGGCTCCTAAAAAGATTCCTACAAATGGGCTATGTCCAGGCTCCACCCTAACCTACTCTGTGTGACTTTGAACATCTCCACCTAGGAGCTTTGGTCTCTGTGTCATGGGAACTGGTGCCCACAGTGGCCCCTCGCTCTGAGAATCCCCCATTTCTGTGCCATCAGGGGGAACACCAAAAGAATTTATTTGTGATGTCAGCCTTTCTCCATTTTCAGAAGTGTCAGGGCACACAGAGAACTAGGAAGGGCTGAGTGTCATCTCTTTAACGGAAGTTTAAGCCTCCTGAATTGCCGGGGCAAGGAGAGCCTTATCTGTGCATAGCCAGCCAAGAAGCTTTATCTTATGTCCACCCTTGTGTTCCAACTTGTGCCCAGCTGTTTGCCCTGGGACTCTTTCTTTGCCCAACCCTGACCCTGCAGATGGAGCCTTCTAGGCTGGCTTCTGCCTGGGCTCAGCCAGAGTGAGCCTTGGGTGGGAGCCAGGGTGTGTCCATCAGCCTGGATAGGTATTCATGGCCCTCAGCACTCCCTGTAAGGCCTGGTGTGGGTGTTCCAAGAGGGGTTTGAGGGACTGGGAAGAGGTTATCCCCACATCCAACTCTGCCTTCTTGTAGGAAAATTTCACAACTTAACCCAACTGTAGGCAAGTCCTCATGTCCCCCCAGCACACTGCATCTGTGAGAAGAGACCCCGCAGAGGTGAGCCTGAAGCCAATATATTGATCCTTCATTAAAGGCTGGTCCTGGCTCTGATCTTTCCAATGTGCTCCCCTGACTCTCCCCATGCAGGCACACCCCCCTCTTGCCTAACATCTGGGCTGGAGACCCTGGTGGCCAGAGAACTCTTCCCTGCATCCCTCACCACTGTCACCACCTCCATCTCCACTTTCAGTATTGGGGTGTTGATGATGGTGATGGTGACAGTGATGATGAGGAAGAGGAGGAGGAAGATGGTGAAATAGGTGATGAAAAGGTGAAGGTGATGATGGTGATGATGAAGGTGATGGTGGTGATCTGGGGTCAATAATACCTGGTTCAGGGCTTCCTTCATAGCTGAGTTGGTAAAGAATCTGCCTGCAATGCAGAAGACCCTGGTTCAATTCCTGGGTTGGGAAGATTCGCTGGAGAAGGGATAGGCTACCCACTCCAGTATTCTTGGGCTTCCCTGTGGCTCAGCTGATAAAGAATCTGCCTGCAATGTGAGAGATCTGGGTTCTATCCCTGATTTGGGAAGATCCCCTGGAGAAGGGAAAGGCTACCCATTCCAGTAATCTGGCCTGGAGAATTCCATGGGTTGTATAGTCCCTGGGGTTGCAAAGAGTTGGACACGACTGAGCACCTTTCAGTTTCACTCTGGCTGTTGATGAGCACTCAATAACTGCTAACTATTATTGTCAATGTCACCATCCCCCTAGTCACAGTGTTTGATCGTGGATAGGCAAATAACCCAAGTGAGTCCAATCAAAGTGAACCCTAGGATTTTACAAGGACCGTCTCACTGGGGTCACTGCCCTGGTAGAGTGTGATCAGGGAGCTTCCGTTTCAAGTGATTTTGCTCCCCATCCTGCTCCCTAGGGTGTGAGCCTGGCCAAGAACAGGGCCAACACAGGGGACAGCAGAGCTGATGGCGGGAGGTGGAATCCTGGTAGATTATCTGAAACCCGAGGTCAAGCTGTATCTGTCCTTTTCAGCTACAGGAATAAAATCCTTTCTTTCTATGTATGCCAGTTGGGTTGGGTTTAGGTCCTTCACAACAGAAAGAGCTCCAGTGAATTCTGTGAGTCTCTGCAGAGCCCCAAAGGCAATGGCAAGTGAAGGATGAGCCATGCAAGGTCTGAAGAGTGAGAGAAGGAGGGAAAAGAAGACCTGGCCATGGGCAGTGGCTTGAGCTTCCTCACAGCATGGTGGCCAAGTTCCAGAACTGGCTATCTCAGTCTGTTCCCTTTCCCACAGAACTCAGTGTACATCCACACAGGTTGTACACTGCACAACTCCAGGAGATGCCAACCTTCAGCACTCAGGCTTTCCAGTCTGTATTTGGAGTAAAATTTTTCAACCTGAATTTCTAAAGGTCAGCCAAAGTCAGGCCATGTCATCAATTCTCTAGAACTATCTGACACTAGGCTTAAAGAGTAACTTGAACAAGCAGATAAGGAAATCCAGGGCAACAAATATCTGTGGAGACAGGCAGGAACCCGATGCATGAGGCATGTGGGTAGAAGGGAATAGGGAATGGTGGGGATTGTAGCAGAGGAAGCTTGGACTCTGCCTAAAGGTGTTCAAATGCCTCGACCTTCCACCTGCCAAAAAAGTGAGCCCACAACAGAATTCAGATCAAATTTGGAATCTCTGAAATGGAGATGCTGTGCTTCAAGCAGGCATGGTGTCTTATGTCTCCCACAGAGAGCCTGGTGCAGAGTGGGTGCTCAGTAATAATGCTGACCTGGGTTAACCTGAGACTCCAGACCTCATGAGATCTATGAAGGACCAGAAAATAGGGCTTCTGCGTGTGAGTCCAGAGAGTTATAACAGCTGGTGCGTAGTGGCTCCTGTCTATACTCCAGTGCTAGTAAACACTGTTGGAGAAACATCTACTGCTTATAAATATCTGTGAGACCCTCTCACCCCAAGCCGCCTCTTGTGTTTTGGGGCCCCAAGTGTCTGTCTGCCCTGTGTGACTTCAGGGCCACCACATGATGAATTGGCATTCCCTCTCAGCTCTCTTACACGACTGGGGCAACCAACAGTGTTCCGGGCAGCAGACCCTCCACCGGCCTTGGTCCCTGAATGATCACGTGGAGCAGGAATACGATATAGTGTGGACATCCCTGGCGGTCCGGTGGTTAAGAACCCACCAGCAAATGCAGGCAACATGGGTTCAACCCCTGGTCTGGGAAGATCCCACATGCCACAGGGCAACTGAGCCTGTGTGCCACAACTACTGAGCCTATGCCTAGAGCTTGTACTCCACCTGTGCATTGCAACAAAGAGTAGCCTCTGCTCGCTGCAACTAGAGAAAGCCCACACGCAGCAACAAAGACCCATCGCAGCCAAAAATAAATAAATAATTAATTAAAAAAAAAAAAGATATGGTGGTAAGCACTGCACTTCCAGAGCTCATCTTACACTGTAACCTAGCCTGTTGTGACTAAGGTCTAGTCTTTACAAAGAGCATGAGGTAGTAGAGAGGGAAGCAGCTCTGGGAGCAGCCACCACCCCTCGGAGCGTGGACGTGCGCCTGATTCCCCATTCCAGAGGCTCCTGAACACCCCACCCTACCCCCCATGTCCTCCATACACTCCTCCTGCCCAAGTCAGTAGAAGCTGAACTTGGGTGTCTGCCACTTGCAACAATAGCCAATTAAAATCTGACAAATCCAGCGCTGTCCTGCTCATCTCTGGGTTCTCCAGGCACGTGTGCTAAGTTGCTTCAATCATGTCTGGCTCTTTGTGACCCCATGGACTGTAGCCCACCAGGCTTCTCTGTCCATGGGATTCTCCAGGCAAGAATACTAGAGAGGGTTTTGCTATTTCCTCCTCCAAGAGATCTTCCCAACCCGATGATCGTACCCACGTCTCTTACATCTCCTGCACTAGTACGTGGGTTCTTTACCACTAGTACTACCTGTGAAGCGGGTTCTCCATAACTAAAGATAAACTCTGGAGTTCCAAGGAGCTCAAGAAACGTTTGCTGGATAAACAAAGAAGCCAAGGGAAGCATGGTGTTTGAAAGCTGCTGAGAAGAGACACCTCAGGGGCCACTTCCTGCCTGAGGAGGTGGGGGGTGGCATCAGCCCTGACTGAGGGGTGCGTGGGCTCAGTAGTGGTGGCACGTGGCCTTTAGTTGCCCCAAAACATGTGGAATCTTCCCGGACCAAGGATCGAACCTGTGTCCCCTGCATTGGCAGGCAGATTCTTAAACACTGGACTACTAGGCAAGTCCCTTCATGGGCTTTTGACAGGTAACGAGGTCATTTCAGATGGGCACTTTCAGTAAGATGTGATTGTGGCAGAACCACAACTGGATTAAGCAAAAAAGAAATATACTGAGTCGTGTGTATGTGAAGTCCATGCATAGATACTGCTTCAGGTACAGCTGGATCTGAAGTTAAAAATGTCATTAGGTCATAGTCCCCTCAGTCTCCTTGCTCATCTGTCCTCCATGTGGGGTCCATTCTCTGGCAGGTGCTCCCCTTGGATGGCGAGACTCCAGCTGACACCTGCCTGCCTCTGAGACCTGAGGGAAAGAGGGAACCTCCCTTCCATGATTATCACCATGGTACTGGGTCATATGCACACTCCCGGACCAATCACTGATGACAGAAATGGGTGGTTCCAACTGCAAAACATGACTGATACACTCACATCTGGAGTCAGAGATGGAGTTAACACTCCTTAATTTCATGGACTGAGTACAGAAGAGTAGGGATTTCCCAGAGGAAAATCAGGGTGCTATTACCAAAGACATGATGGACAATGTATGATGGGCTGTGCTCACTGTCCACCAAATAGCCATCCATGTCCCTCTTCCCAGCTCACAGAGCCCCACTTTGTCCCATAAGAAGCAGAAACCCTGGGACCACAGGAAAGTCAACCCCCTAACACAACCTTATAATGAATCATATTTGGTCACAGAAAGTTAGTAAATCCACCCCCTTTTCCAGATTTTCACTTTCCCAACCTCCTTTATAACAATTAATGACTATGAAACACTATTCTGATAATGAGAACTCCAGGGATTGGTACCACTGTTTTTTTCCTCTCCTCCTGGAGTACTGGAGTGAGGGCATGATGGCTGGAGCTGCAGCAACCATATTGTATCAATAAAACATCAAGTAAGAGAAATAAAAGCCAATGCTATGATTGATATTTCTTTTCTTGACTGTTACACAAGTAACATGGAACACATAATATTTTGTAAGAATTCCCTGTGCTTTTCTGGCTGGGGACAATTAAGAATTGCAATTAAGAACTGGAAACCTGTAATAAGAACACCTACCAACTAAGAGTCTTGTGTTAGCTCAGCTAAGAAATTAAATAAGTTAACACAGGAAAAGTATTTGAAACCACATCTGATAGATAAGTTTTCCAAAAGTGATGGTTGTTAGTGTCTTCATCACCATCACTACTGCTGCACCACCGCATGTTGCTTCCTCCATGGGGAACTTCTCTTGGCCCCAGCTTCCTCTCTAGGTATGGTTTCCCCCTCCCATGTCCCCCTTCACTATCACGCTTATTGAAAGAGGTGCCTATGCTTCCTAACCCCACACCCCCAGCCAACTAGCTATGGCAGAACCGGGTAACTTGAGGTGTAATGACTTGCTAACTACCCACCTCCACTGCTGACTGCAGGCCCCAGCAGACGAGGGCTGTATCTCTCAAAGTCACCCACCTCTGCTGCACAACTGTAGTTGTCCTGACAGTCACTGCAGAACCAACAGCTGGTTCCCACAGGCTGGCAGAGCAGAAATATTTCCCTGACTGCTGGGTTCATCACAGTTCCTGCCTGCCGCACCCAGCTGTGGCTGAGTAGCTATGTGAGGTCTTTTCTGAGCTTGGGTTCAGATTCCACCCTCCTCATCCTTACCTGTATCAGTCAGCTAGTGCTGAGTAACACACAGCCCCAAGATCCCAGTTTCTTTGGACAATAAGTATTTATGGTTCATGTGTTTGGAAGTTGGCTGAACTGCTTCCTCTGAAGGCTCTGAAAAGATCGCCTCTTTGCTGTTGACCTGAATTTAGCAGCAGGAGGCTGCTGCACCCCTCTCTTCCCTAAGAGAAGCCAGCCTGAGTCCAGTCTGATCTGAGGCCCAGGAGCACATCTGAAGCTCCATAGCAGAGGAAGCCAGTCCAGATTTGGGTTTGTGATCCCTTCAAATGGAAAAGTCCAGAGGCCCCTGTGGCCCTGTCCTTCCTCCCACAGGCTGTCCCCTCACCTGTGGTGCACACCGCTCAAGGCCAGGTTGGGGACACAGGGACTGCTCAGACAGGACCTCACTGCTTTGCAAACGTCCCTTTCTTGCACAGGCCTCCCACTCCTCCTCGAAGGCTGGACCTGTTGGAAGACCTCTAAGGAGAGTCAGGAAGCCAGGACTCCTGGGTGCCTCAGACAAAGGACACTCAGGGGCCCACTGAATGCCATCACTGAGTTAGGCTCACAGCTGCTCTCCCGGAGCTGATGAGCCCATGAAGGAGAGAAGACCAAGAAGGCACCTGTACCTGGAGAGGCCTCAGGCCCAGAGAGATGCACTGTCTGTGTGATTGAGCACCGAAGCTGGGCCTTCCCCGATGGGCAGATGAGTTGGCAGAGACAGCTCTACCAGGTGTTGTCTGTGTGTCTCTAGGGTGGTCAGAAGGCCTGGTGGCATCCATACAGATGCAGAGTCTGGACACACCTGAGCTCCAGAGGGACCGCCCACAAAGCCAACCCTGCCTCAGGACTCTAGCGGGTGGCAGGAGATGCAGGAAGCCCCCGGGGCTGCAGAAGGAGCTGTCTGAGCCTTTCCGATCCATGCATGAGGGATAGGGGCCCTGGAGGAGAAATTAGCACTCTTGCTGTCACTTCTGCCTGCCAGAGCACACGAATTCTCACGTGGGCCATCCTGACCGGCCACACAATGAGGGGAATTCTGAGAAATGTTCCCATTCTCTGAGTCAACCCAACACGGAGCCGCCAACTGGACTTTGGGGAGAAGAGACATCTGAGTTAGGGCTGATGAAGAGAGGGGAAGTGGACAGAGCAGGCAGGTGGGGGTCAGCCCCCGGAGCAGCAGGGGGCTCAAAGCTCCAGCACAGAGAAGATCCTGAGGTGCAAGAATTAGGGGAGGGGCACACTTGGGATGCTGCTGCTGCTACTTCTAAGTCGCTTCAGTCGTGTCCGACTCTGTGCGACCCCAGAGACGGCAGCCCACCAGGCTCCTCCATCCCTGGGATTCTCCAGGCAAGAACACTGGAGTGGGTTGCCATTTCCTTCTCCAATGCATGAAAGTGAAAAGTGAAAGTGAAGTCGCTCAGTCATGTCCGACTTCTAGCGACCCCATGGACTGCAGCCCACCAGGCTCCTCTGCCCATGGGATTTTCCAGGCAAGAGTACTGGAGTGGGTTGCCATTGCCTTCTCCGACACTTGGGATGAGTATATCCCAAATTTCAATTCCTTGGATACCCAGCTTAAGACAGATTCTAGGGAATCTCCTGGCAGTCCAAAGGTTAGGACTCTACACTTCCACTGCAGGGGGCACAGGTTCGATCCCTGGTCAGGGGGAATCAAGATAACACAAGCTGAGCAGCATGGCTCCCCCTTCCCCAAAAAAAGATTCTAATTTCGGCACAAGACATTGAATTGGTATGTGGGCCCTCTATTGTGACAAATGGGAATATAGTCCCCAGTCTTTACCTCCTCTCTGAAGCAAGACTCCACACCCACCCTCTGCCACATGACTACAATGCCACCCTCCCGCCTTCCCCACAATGGACTGGAAGGCATCAACTTCCTTCCCCATGGGTGACAGTCTTGGCCAAGTGACTTGCTTTGGACAGGATGCAAGCAGACACAATAGGCTTAAAGCACAGACTTCCATCCATTGTGCCTTGAAATATGGTTTGGCCCTGTGAGTTTTGCAAAGAAAATGCCTCAAGTAGCTCCCCTCTTGCAGCCTGGGTCCCAGAGAGAGACCCTTGGAACAGACCTGAACCTGACCCACAGTCTGAAGCAGAGCCCTTCCAGGAACCTGCAGCCTTATCAGCAAAACAGAAATAGTTCATGTTCTAAGTCACAGACATTCTAGGGCTGTTTGTCACACAGCATTGTTGCAGAAACTAGGACACCTGCCTCTTTGGTTAGGAGAGAGAAAAGCTTGCAGTGAGCTGTCTGCCCCTCCCAGACCGCATCCACTGAAATAGGCTAAGTGTCCAAAGAACATTGAAGTGCTGCTGCCAGAAGGAGGTTGCATGGATACTGGAAAGGCTGAAACCAACATTTCTCACCATGGTGGAGCAAACAGCTGTTCACAGACGGTGCACTAGGGGCTGGTCTGTGAGCCAGAACTCATTTTCTGGCTGTCACCCGACAAACTGAAAGTGTGTTTGAACCCCGAAGGAGCAGCTGACTCTGATGATTTATAGGGCCTGAATGGATCTGTGAGGGCAAATTCAATTTTGAATACAATTCCATGTCAATTAACATTGCTCAGAGCCTGACAGAAGAGCAGTGACTCTAAAGCAAAGCCAAATAGCAAAGACTGATGGGGTTGAGCTCCAGGCCACCCTGGAAGCAGATAATTTTCATCAGTGCCTCTCAGAAATCTTCTGGGGAGGACGCTCGTGTGGTGACCAGGTGAGGACTTGACTCTGGGGGTGGGATCTGGTGAAGGCTGGGATTGAAATCACACAGCACTCGGCCAGCAGGCTGGGGGTGGGGCAAAGCTTCTTTTGGCAGTGTCTAGCCTGTAATCCCAGGGATGGGGGAACCTGGTGGGCTGCCGTCTATGGGATCGCACAGAGTTGGAAACGACTGAAGTGACTTAGCAGCAGCAGCAGCAGCCTGTGGGAAGGACCCATTTCCCCTATTGTACTGGAGGAAGGATGAGTCCTCAGGGATGGGATGAGGTGGAAGGAAAGACCTGGGCTGGCTGTAGCTGAGCCCCAAGGGCCCCAAGGGGGCTAGTGGGAAGGCAGAGAGGAAGGAGGAAACCTAGTTCATCAGGATCCAGGTCCAGAAGGCAAATACCTCTCTAGAGAGGCGGAGCAAGGGGCGAAGGCGCCCATTCTCTGGGACACTGGTAAACACGAAAACAAGAGGGGCTCACAACCTGTGGTCTGCAGACTCGCAGCCCCAGCTTGTTGGAAATGCAAATCTCAAACCCCAAGTAGGACCAGGAACAGAAGGGTCTCTGATATGTTGACAAAACCCGTGGCCCCTGAGTGATTCTAGGTGAATGTTCAGACCACCCACCACAGGAAGCATGTCATCAGCACCCCACCCCACCCCACTCCAGGTTTATGGAATGGACAGCTGAGGCAGAGAAGTTAGACCATCTGCTCACAGTCGGAAGAGAGGAGCTGAGGTTAGAGCTTAGGTTCTTGAACTGCTCTGGCCAGCATGGTAGCCACCAGTCACAGGGGTTATTTCATTTCAGATTGAAGTTAATAAATAAAATGCACAGTTGAGTTTTCTAGTTGCATGAGCCACATCTCAAGCTGGTGGTTTCTGGGCTGGACGGCATAGATCTAGAAAATACTACTAGTGTGGTCTTGAAGCTATCCCTTAGCCACTGTTGGTGTTTGCACTCCAAAAACCCCCCATCCCCCTCCAGGAAGAAGAGAACAAATGTGTGTGCAAGAACATATGGAAAGTGAGCAGAACAGCAGCCCTGCCACCCCTTATACCAGCAGGGAGTGGAGGTGTCAGCGCTTAGCTCTGCAAGCTCCTGCAAACCCTGAGGAGCAGGTTTGGAGCCCTGGGAGAGGTACCCCATGGAATAGCCTGCCAGGCTCCTCTGTCCATGGAATTCTCCTGGCAAGAATACTGGAGTGGGTCGCCACGCCCTTCTCCAGGGGATCTTCCCAACTCAGGGATTGAACCCAGGTCCTCCACATTGCAGGCAGGTTCTTCACCATTTGAGCCCCTATGATGTGCATAGGTGGGGGCAGGGGGGATGAGCACAAGGCAGGCAAGCAGGCTGCGGCCTCCTCCCACCCCACTCTGCCTCTCCCCTGAAGGGAGGTTTCCTGTGCCCAGGATCCTGTACCCAGGAGATGGCGGCTGGTCCCTAAGACACTGGCCAGCCACCTGGAAATGAATCGAAGGAGGGAAAATCCTTGGGAGGCTTCTCCCCAGGAAAGCTAAGAAACCCAGAGAGGAGTCCCCACAGGGAGCCTACAGTGATCCCATCCTTCACCCTGAACACATCCAAGTGTCTTCAAGGGGAGATGAACAGACAGTCATTCCTACACTTGAAAACCTCAACGCCAAATCCTGGGCCTTCCCAAGCATTGTGCTAGAGGTAGGAAAGGGGTGACAAGAAAGGAAGCCCCCTGCAGTCCCCAAGATCAGCTCAGCAGCGCAGGCTGCAGGTCTCTGAGGACTCCGGGCCTCCGGAGCAAGTATGGGGCCTGGAAGCCCCACTGGGGATGGGCAGGCAGGCCCAAGGGCCTGTTTCCCAAACGAAATCCTTAAGTATTACCCCTGGGACCACCCCCACCTCCTGCCCCTGCAAATACAAATTTCAGGCCTTCCATCCTCAGAGGAGAATTAGGGTAGGAGGAATGCCCAGGAAGCTTTCCGTCTTTCTAACAAGGCTCTTAAAATCCAAAGGGGATGCTGGGGAAGTCAGAGTGATAATAAAGTCTGGAATGGGAAAGGGAGAGGGGGATCCTGCTCCAAGGAGACTAGGAGAGGGTGGAAGGAGGGCCCAGAGCAGAGAGAGCTGGACAGGATGGGCCTGGGTGAACTGGAGGCTGGCAGCTTTGGGGGCTTGGGCTCCCCACCCCCTGTATCAGGATGTTTGGAGTACTGCCTTCCCCACTGTCCCCAGGGACAACCCTGTCAACAGCCTGTGACTACCCAGACCACACACCTCCCTGCCCTGCTCACACTGGGGCCCCGCGCTGGCTGGCTTCTCATCTGGCAGGTCTCAGCTCAAATTACCACTCCTCTGAGAGGCTTCCGGGACCACCCCATGCCCACTTCCTATGACAACTCCCTCTTCAGTCATCTGCAGGTTACTCTTCAACATTATGCTACTCGGCTCTGTGTTCAGGTTCTCACTCACTTCTAAAAGGGCCTTTTGTCTCATCCACTAGAGCAACACAAACAGTGTCGGTTGCAGGGCATTTAGTAAATAGGTGTTAAATGAATTAATGATATTAAGATTTGAGGAAGACAGCGGTCCCTCCCCACCCGCAGTGGGTCCTTAACCGCAGTCTCCCATGGGTGAAAGAGGAAGTTCCTCCTTATATTTTTCAACTCTCCAGCTGCCCCCTCTCATCCGTTCCTGCCACCATGCTGCCCTGGAAGGGGAGCAGCCCCCGCAGCCCAAATTGCTGTCTCTATGCAAACGAGGCATCCCTGGGGGGCTTCCCACCCAGAGGGGTGAGGTGGGGAACTTGACCCAGGAAAAGGTAGAGGGAATGCACTTCGTGTAGAACTTCTCCCTCCCCATAATAGAGCCCAGAGGTCAGGTGCCTGGGCAGGGGGCGGTGGAGAGCACGGGAAGCCATGGAAGGACAAGACCAGCCTGCAGGAAGACCCCTTAACGAGAGGCAGGAGACACGTGAAGAAGTCCTAGACTGGGGCGCAGGATATGAGGGAGTGAATAATCCTCATCTTTAACATGCCCCCTCTCTGGGCTGAGATAGTCTGTCCTCCTTTTCGAACCGAATAAATCCCTTACCTGCCCCTGGATCTGAAAGGACGTCGAGGACTACCCACCCCTGGGCCTCCCATCGCGGGTGGGAACCTGGACTCGCCAACTCTGTTCACGCTCCCCCAGCTGCGGGGGCGGGGGAGGGCGCTGACGGTGAGCGTGCCCCTCCGCGCATATGTCTCGCTTGGCTGGAGAGGCCCCCCCCTTTTCCGCTTAAGAGCTCCCATTGATAGATTCTATCGGAACGAGGCCGCGGCTGGGGAGGCGCAGTGGTGAACCCCCCGCCCCTCCCAAAACAGGCAAACAGAAAGTCACGGTAGCACTTCAGCTCCCTACACCTCCCACGTGCTGGGACGCCTGCCCAGGTGCGTGCGGAGGGGCGGGAAGGGGCGCGGCCCCGCAGCTCCCTCCCCCAAGGGGCGAGGTAAGGGCGGGGCGGGCCTGTGGGGCGGAGCGGGGCTTGGGTGGGGCGGGACCGGAGGCGGGGCGGTGGGGCCAGGCTGTAGGGGCAAAGCGCGGCCTGGGCGGGGCCAGGAGGGGGCGGGGCGGGGCGGGGCTCGCGTCGGCTCCGCTGAAGCGCCCACTTCCTCTGGCGCCGGCTGCCTGGCGGAAGTACGTCAGTTGTTATCCGCTCGGGGCGCCGCTGCCACCGCCGCCTCACGAGCCCCGGCGCCTCAGCCCCGGTCAGCGCCCCGCCC
>NW_011494884.1:2156034-2165093 GCF_000754665.1 Bison bison bison
GGGCCCGGCAAGGAGAACACGGGCCTGCCCCGACGCGCCCCCGCCCCGCGCCGACCGACCGCGCGCCCTCCGCGCCGCCGCCGCCGCGAGTCCAGCTCGCAGGAGGAAGAGGTCATCGACGGCTTCGCCATTGCCAGCTTCAGCACGCTGGAGGCCTTGGAGGTAGGTGGGGCCCCGCGAGCCATGTTGCCGCGGACGTCGCGAAAAAAGAAGCCCCTGGAGCATGGGCACACCACCCCTTTAGGGCTCCCAGGGCTGCGTGGGCCCCACGCGCCTAGAGGGTTGTTCCGAGAGGACCCGGCCCCCCCGCGGGGGGTGCGGGCCTGTTGGTCTTTCAAGGAGCTGGGGAGAAAAATCTCTAAATTATATTGTCCAAACTAGGGGCTGCCTGGCTACTCAGTCTTTTTCAATTGTGTTTATGTTGCCAAAATATCACTTGATTCAGTTCAGGATGTGCTAGGGAGGTGAGCACTGCTGAACTTGCATGGAGGCCGTGATAAAATGGATACTTGAGGGTTCTTCCTGTTCTCCTCCTCCCTCTCCTCGAGGTTTCTGTTCACATGGGGAAAGGGAGGGTCATATTTTAGCCCCCTCTCTCTGCCACCGCTGTGTGCTGCGTGGTTATTAGGATGGCAGAAAATATTGCTTGTCTGGTTGAGTTGTCGTGGACAATATTTGTTGAGCAAATAACGTCCCTTCTCGCTTGAAACCAAGTGAGTGGAGAAGGAAATGAATGCTGTCAGAGCTGGCAAGTGGACTGGTTGGGAGCTCTTGTCTCCTAGAACTGGCCTGGATAGGAATGGCGCCTGGCCTGGGAGTCCTGTGAACCCCAGTCAGCTAGCCAGCCCCTTCACCCTCCAGGGGCCCTAGACAGCACGTATTTTGGGGGACCAGCGTCTGTGGGGTTTGGGGTCCCAAGAAATGCTTAGTTAACAGCTCCCCTTTTCTGAGGAGTTGGGGGCCAGTGGCCTAGGACTCCCCAGTTTCAGAAGCTAAGCTTTGGGGGAGGGGAAGTCCCCACACTGCAGGTCTCTGCAGTAGTCCCCTTTCCAGGGGTGCCCCGCCTCTGTAGAGAGCCTCAGGGTCGGGTGCTGGCAGCCAGGGACAGGTGGCCCAGGAACAGGTTTGCCACTTTTTGTCTGGACGCGTGGATGCACCTGTGTCAGACCCTGTGCTAACACCCTCCCAGGTCCTCTGTTGTGCTCATCTGGGAAGCCTGGGATGGCTCCTGGGCCTAGGGGTCTTCAGCTAACACTCTCTGTCGGGGTGTGGTGGCGCAGGCCTAGGCTCTTATCCTGGGGAGAGGAGGCCCCAGGGCTGAGTTTTCAAGCCAGGTCCTGCCCTGCGGCCTCTGAGAGTGGATACACCAACCACCTTCCAGATGCGTAACCGCCCTGTCAGGTGGGTAAAGACAAAAACGCTTACTTTGGCCTCCAGGGCCCTGCACCCCATCAGCTGGCCTCTGCCACCTGACATCCTCTTACACCAGCGTATCAGCCCCTTGCAGGTTCTGCCTCAGGGCCTCTGAACTTGCTGTTCCCTCTTTTGGGCTGTTCGGCGCCTTCATGTCTCAGCGCAAATGGCACTCAGAGAGGCTGTCCCTGGGCATGGCCTGAAGCAGCATCCCTTCCCCCCAGCTGTGCATCTCCCCTTGTTATTTCACACACTCTCTTTGCCGCCAGTTCCCACTCTTTCTGAAGCTGTCTGCTGTTTTGACGCTCCAGAACTTGTAGTTGGAAGAGAGCAGGCACAGAGTCTGTGTGTTTCCACTGAGGATTATAGTGCCCCCATGTTCCTGGAGTGAACCAGTGAGAGGAGAAACGGAGGTTCAGGGAGGCTGCGCCTCGGGTCACTCAGCGCCCCACACACTGCCTGCAGTGGCTCTGGCTGTACCCTCCTGCCTCAGGGGATACGCATTGTGAGGGGGCTTCTGCAGGCTCAGACCAGCCCCAGCCAGATCGTGGTGAGAACGAGCTGCTTTCTGCTTGGCATTCACGCAGCCGCCTCACGCAGGGCCGCTCTACACAGCTTTCTCTGCCCTTCTGAGCCAGGGAAGGGTCTGCCTGTCTTGGAAAGTACGGGGCTTCTGGACAAGTCAAAACTTCTGGATCAGCCTGCTTGTTTGGCCTCATTTCTTGCTAAAGTGTAGTGGTTTTCCCCCAGAGTTCAGATAATTCATAATGAGGCTGAGTGACAGCACGCAGCGAACGAGTGCTCCCTCTACCAGGTGCTGTTCTGAACCTGTTTGTCCCCACTGCACAAATGGGGACACTGAGGCCCGTCGCTTGCCGTGTCAGGACCTCAGCGTGCCCAGACTCAGAGTTCTGCCAAGCCCTCGTGAGTCTGTCTTATAGCCTCCATGTGGATGCAAGCTACCACCCTTGGAGCATAACCTAATGTCAGCTGTGGGGGCCTGTGCAGAGTGCCAGTGTCCCTCAGGGCCTCCTTACCTTTGTCCTGAGGATGCAGGCCCCCACTCCCAGTCCTCCTTGGGCTCCCTATCCCTCTATGTCCTGGGAAGGCCCCCTCCACCCTGAGTCCTGGGCGGGTCTCAGGCCCCCTCACCCTCTACCTGGTGTCCCTGTGTCTGCTCCAGAGGAAGGGTGACACAGGTGCCTGCCTCTGGGGCAGCTGAGAAGACCACTGGCCACCTCTGTTAAGTGCTGTGGACCCAGCAGGCCCTTCATAATGTGGTGGGGGTGTTGTCGACTGAGGAGGGGCCCGAAGTCTGTCTGGCTCAGGACGTGTACACAGTCCTGGGGGTAGGGTTATCTCCACTGGAATCCAGTGTCTGAGCTGAGGATGTGCAGAGGTCACGATCTGGGTGCGGGGTCGCACACCTAAGCCCTCGTCCCCTGTTGGCTTTCCAGTTTTCCATTTATCCAGGTGGGGACGATGAGCAGGTTGCCATGGGATAGGGGCCCTGTGGTTGGGGCGGCACAGGGCATCTTTTCCCCAGAGCTTTCCCTCAAGGCAGCCAGCCCTTGCCCTCCGTGTTCCTTCGTGTTTCTCCGGATCTGGAGAGAGCGTTTGGCAATAGAACCACTCTTCTGGTTTGGCATCCTTTGTTTGATTCTTTGTTCATTTGCTTTTCAAACAGCAGAACACTTTTACCTGGATCGAGTCAATTTTTATGGAAAGGTATATTTTGAGAAAAGTTAGCACCAGACTCAGTCTTCTTCAGTAACTACTGTCCCCAGCTCCTGGTCTTTTCAGAGCATGTTATGCAGCTATAAACACACTTGTAGTCTTGCGCCTCTCCATTTTGCAGAAGGAAAAGGTTATCTGCCGCATCTGTACATGTCTGGGACATGTGTGTCCGGGAATAGAGATGGAAAGGAAAACACCCAAAATTATAGCTGTGCTCACAGGCGACTTCCTTTCTCTAATTCTCTGTTTCTTACGTTTCGATCAACATGTGTAGCTTTTATAATCCACAAAACGTACACCTGAAGCCGTACATGACCTGCTCCACTTAGAGTCATGCTTGAGAAACCCTGCTCCCGCCTCCGACACATCAGCAGGTGGACAGTGGTGTGTGGGCAGCTGGTTTTGGCCCGGCTCCGCTGCTCCCAGATTTTGGGGCCGTCCAGGGGCTCGCTGTATGTTTCCCCAAAAAATAATGGAACCCTTCCCAGCTTGGGATGTGAGCCTTATGCCCGCTGAGGGGTGGGTTTAGGCCTGGATGTGGCCCTGTGGGGGTGGGAGAGTCAGTGCAGGGTGCCAAGACACCCCCTTTCCTGGGCCACATTGGGGAGGGTCAGTAATGGTGATCCCTCTGCGAGTCAGGTTCAGTCCCCGCTTGGGGCAGAGAGCTGGTGGTCTGTGCTAGCTCAGTGCTCAAGGCCAGGCGTGTGAGTTGGGATATAGCCCCCGCAGCCCATGGACAGAAGCCCATGCTGTCGGTTAACCTGGGGGGCCACGTGCTCAACCCAGTCCTCAGACAGGGACAGTCAGGGCTGAGAACACACAGATGATTGGGTGCTGTGAGGAGAGCCAGCAGCTAGAGAAGCCTTCAGCATGGAAAACGTCCAAGTCTCCAGGCCAGAGCACCTCCTCCAGGCTGCCTTTTGCTCTTCAGATGGGGAAACTGAGGCCTGTGGTGAGTGGGTGGGGCCTTGCCTGCAGTCATAGGCTGGAGTTTGGAACCTGCCTAGGATGTGTTAGGGTGCTCCCGCTGCCCCTGCTCCACAAGGGCCCACAGCTTGTTGTGAGGTGTGCAGCTTCCAAGGGGGACCCTGGCAGCCAGTGAAAGCAAAGCCACCACATGGACCCTCGGCCCACCTGAGTGTCCACCAGCCCAGGGCAGCACCGGTTTTGCTAATCGTGGGGTGGGAGGGGCTCTGGGCCCAGCCTCAGTCAGGCCTGGCGTCTCTGTACCATCACTGTCTCCTGTTGTGGGGGAGACAAGCTTTGTGGGAGCAGTTTTGACAATAGCAGCTGCTGAGCGCCTGTCTTGAGGACTTCCCTGTCCTCACACACCCACTTTGTAGAGAAGCAGATGAGGCCCGGGGAGGCCAGATCTTTACCCAAGATCTGCCCGCCGCCATCCCAGGCCACAGAAACTGCAGATCTTCCCCTGAACTTGGCTGCATTTTTCGGACACTCTTTGGGAAGAAGCTGAGCTTGAGCAGAGGGTGGTTCTGCCCAACATGTGAAGGGTCAGCCTTTTCGTGGGCTGCAGGAGCAATGCTGTGGCTGGGGCCGGCTGCCTGACCTCTGGGGAAGGGCCGACCCCCTGAGCACCGTGGGGATCTGCGCCGGACTGCAGAGCCTGAGGCTGCACTGGGCTCCGAGGGCTCAGCCGCATCCCCCAGTATCACCCTATGTCCATCTCGGGAAGTAGGGTCACAGGGAACACTCCGTGACACACAGCAGTGGCGGCAGCCGAAGTCCTGATGGATGGGGGCCTTGTCTATGCTGGCCAGCGTGTTACCCTCGCCTGCTCGCGAGCACAGGTGAGGGTCTTGAGCCCCTTGTTGGGCTGGGCCGTTTCCTGGGCTCCCTTACGCTGGCTCACTCCCTTGTTCCCCCGTGACTGGGGCTTGTGTGCATGGCATTTGTGGCCTCAGCACCTCAGGCTTCCCTGTCTGTCTCACCTACACTGTGCCCAGTCCCTGTGAAGGCCATGTGGAGCTGATGACAGAGAGAGTGGTGGGTACCTGGAGGCTGTGCTCTGCCTGGGGGAAGCATGGCAGAGAAGGGGTTCCACAGCCTGGAGCCTTCCCTTCCTGCTAGTCAAGTTTGCCTGGGATGAGTGGCAGCCTGGGCTGTGGGGCTCCTCCATGGCAGCTGCAGCGGCTTTCTCTCCGCCCTTGCTCTGGTTTCAGGGCCGTGTGTGCACGTATGTACTGTCGGGAGGGTGGGGGGTCCGCAGCCCAGGTATGTGTATACAGCAAATTCTGTTCAGGTGGGCAGTTCGCTGCCTTCTGGAGGAAAGGTGCTGGAGTCTGGAAACTACACCCCCTCCATGGGTGTGGGGGTCACCGAGCTGGGGGCAGCCAGAATGACAGTGGTGGCATACACTGAGACACCTTGAGCCACGTGGTTCTCGTGCTCTGTGAGGAGCCCTGGGAGTTGGAGACCCTGTGCAGATGGGGAGACTGAAGCATTCACCTGGCCTCTCGTCTGGGGCAGAAGTCCAGCTGGACGGGGGCCAGGCCCAGGTGCCTGCTGTGGTCACACTTCCTGGGCCATGCTCCCTGCCCACACCCCTCTGCCAGGAGTCCCTTTCTGCACATCTTCGGTGACTGGGGATCTGCCTCCCTGAGGAGACATCCCCAGGTTCAGTCTTCATGAGGCCTCTGGGGAGCCAGGCCACTGCCCGTACAGAGGTTTCCAACACTGTGAGTTGTGTCACTGAACCATGGCCTCCCTCACTGGACTGTGCTTGGGATGGTCTCTCGCTGCTCTCAGTCACTGGGACCCAGGCAGTGGTGGCCCCGAGGCAGGCTGCGTGAGGCTCACGTGGGTCTCCCAGGCCTCTGGAAGTGACTGCTGGCCACCAGGGAGGGCTCTGAACCGTCCTGCCCTCCTGAGTCATTGAGCACTGGCTGCATCTTGTGCCCCATGCCAGCTGTGGGCTTGGCTCCAGGCAGAGGAGGCGGACAGGTACCTAGACTCGCAAGAGACTGGAAGGAGGTGATGGGCTGTGATGACAGCATCTGCCATGAAGGCAAGGCAGGTGCTGGGGCAGGTGGGGCTTTCGGGTTAAGAGGCCGTGGAAGGTCTGTGAGGCCAGGATGACTGGTCACCGAGGTCACCTGAGACGCTTTCTCCTTCCGGGAGCTGGAATCTGAAACCTGAGTGGAATCGAGTGCTTTGGGGAATTAGGGCAAATGTGGTATTTGGTTCCACTTCAGTGTGGAGAATCTTCTAGGACCCTGATTTGCCACAGTAGTTCTGGAAAGAAATCTCACTGAGTTTCCCCTTTTGTTCAGCTCACCAGGACTCCATGTGTGTGTGGGAGGAGAGCTGGTTTGGATCCTGGTGTGCACGTGGGGCTGGGGGGTGGGAGGCCGCTGTGCTGTGCGTGTGCGTATGTGGGGAGGGACCTTGACCTGGGAAAGTGTCTCCAGTGGCCCCGGCTCTGCTTCTCCCTTGGAACACATGTTTAGGGTGGTCACCGCCCTCTGGACTCTGCACGGAGCTGCGCATGTTGACCTGGCAGCTTGTGCTGGGGAAAGCAGAGCAGGCATCTGTGCCCGGCACCTGTGTGACCCTGTCAGGGGACCCCCACTTATGTGCCATTGCCAGGGAAGTACTAGGGGGCCAGAGCCCGGCCCAGTCAGTGGTGATACCGAAAATCACAGCGACAGGAACGACGACAGTCAGGGCCTTGGCTCACCTTGTCCTCCCAGCAGCCCCTGCAGCAGGTGCGTGCTGCTCCCATTGTCCTCAGTTTTCCCCTCTGAAAACTCAGGAGTTAAGTCACTTCTTAAATCTGCATGGCTGGCAAGTAGCAGAGCAAGATGAGAACCAGGCACAGGACCTAGGTCTGTGCTGTACTGGGGAGGGGCAGGGGACGGGGGGTGGAGGCCATGTAACCAGAGAACGGCAGGGCCCCCACCTGTCCAGCCTGGGCTTCACCCCTCTGGCCCGGGGCTGCATGTCTGACCACCCTGCTTTTCCTGTCGTTTGGAGGGAGGGCCCTCACAGTTTCACACTGAGTCAAGAGTTGGCCCTGTGGGGATCAGGTGGGACCTCCAGACCAGCCACCACAGGAGCTCCAGCAATGTGTGGCCATCAGCCATGTCCTGATCCTCTCTCCCTGCCCTGTCCCACTGGTTGCTCCAAATCTGACATCTTTTGCCACCTTTGGTGCCTGGCAGTTGCCCCTCTCCCTGCAGACACTCTCCAGCCTTGGGGGAGGGCAGGGGTGTTCATGGTCCTGGCCTCAGGTCTCCCGCCTCTCATAAGAGCCAGTCCCCACAGGGACCCATAGGGTCTGCCACAATCCCATCACTTATCTGACCTCACATACCATAGCTATCCCCTCTGGCCCCCAGGCTCGGCGCTGTGTGCTAATCCTCAGACCCTGGCAGGCCCCTGGCCAATGCTTTTCCCACATACTGCTCAGCCTGCCCTCACCTCAGTCTTGGCTCCACCTGCAGCCCCAGTGAGGATTTGTCAGACAGGAATGCTCATAGATTCATCTGGATAAAGCCAAGGGACCTTGACTCCTGGGATCACATCTCTGCCTGACCCAGATTCCCCAGGGATCCCCTGTCTGATGTCCATGGAATGAACCCATGTTCCCCTCGAAGCCTGGCCCTGCCTACCACCTCACCTCGGGCCCTGCACCCCAGGAGCTCCTGCGCGGGGCCCTGCCCAGCTCGCGTCATCACCCAGGACCTAGCTCAGGATGCTTCTTCCGAGGCCCTCCCATCAGTTGGGGCAGCCCTGTGCCTGCTCTGGGTCTCACTTTCCTCATCTAGGGGTGATAAGGTGGAAGTACCTACTAGTGGTCCTGTACCTCCCTATCTCTTCTCTGAGCTTGTTTTTCTTCATCCCCCACCCACACAGAACACGAGCATGAGATGGTTCAGCAGCAGCCGCCCTGGCTGCTCCCCTGCTGGGCCGGGCTGCAGCTGTGCAGATTCCAGGGCCAGAGGGGGAGCTCCCAGGACCACGAGCTTGAGAGAAACTGTGGCAGTCCTGGTTGAGCACTGGGTGCACTGTCTGGCTGTGGAGGAGTGGGCGCTGAGCCTCTCGGGTGGGGCTCATGGCCTGAGGGGCCCTGAACAGAGACCAACCTCATGTCATTGTCAGAACAGTGGTTTGTGACCATTAAATCCCAGTGTAGTGCAAGTCAAGGGTTGGCCTGGGTCATGGGGGGTACCCACGCATGGACATGGTGTTGGGTGGTGACTTAAGCAGATCCACTGGGTGCAGACCTGAGCAGGTGGCTATCTTTGTCCACCGTCACACCTCCTTGTCCACCAGGCGCTTCCAGTTTCCCCAGACCTCTGTCTGCGTCGTCAATCGTCTGTCTGGCTTGTCTTTAGCCACAGGGTGGGTGGGTCTGCGTGTTCTGTTTCCAGGTGACTCTTCTCTGTCCTGATGGCAGAGGCTCAGTCAGTGGATATGGGAAGAGATGGGTACCTTCACAGGGCCTGGGAGGGGGCGTCCCTCTGGGAGGGGCTCCCTGCCCGTGTGCCAGGAGCTGGGGCCCGGGAGGCACTGGCCGAGGCTGCGGTCATCCTGCTGGAGCCGGGCTCCTAACTCCGTGCCCTTGCCTATCTTCCCTCCGGTCATGCCCACCTCACCAGGTGCTCAGTGCCCTGTGTGCACTGTGGGCGGGTGCTTAGGGTAGGCACTGAGGAGGAGCACAGTGGGACCAGGATGCAATGAGGCAGGTTCTGGAAGCTTCCAGAGCAGCAGAGGTGTCAGTGAGGACTTCAGGAAACAGCCCTCAAGGGCAAGGGGACCCTCAGGGAAGCCTTGCCTAGAGAGTCAGCATACTGGGTTTGGGGCTGGAGCAGTGTGGGTGTGACATAGGCCGGGGACGGGTCAGAGAGGCAGTTCTGACCAGGTGGCGCGGCTGGAGGAGAGGCTGG
>NW_011494884.1:2165226-2165572 GCF_000754665.1 Bison bison bison
CGGCTGGACCTGGCCCCACAGAGCAGCCAGGCCAGCTCCCAGTTCAGCGTCTGAGCCCAGACAGGTCCCAGGCTGGGGGCTGAAGTGCCTGTGGCCTTCCTGCACCTGGAGCAGGGCCCAGGGCAGGGCTTAGGGCAGGCGGAGGACCTTCTCAGTCCCCCATCTGGCCCCCAGCCCCCTGTGTGGGCGGGGAGGGCCTCTAGCAAAGCCTGTCTAGATGGAGGTAGATCCTCTTGTGGTGGTTCACAGGGCTTTGCTTCCCTGTCTCTCTAGGACTTCCCTGACTTTGGCACTTAAGTCCCATGTCCCCAGAACCCTCTTAGTCCCAGGCAGACATGGAGAGTTG
>NW_011494884.1:2165672-2172972 GCF_000754665.1 Bison bison bison
GGGGGTTGGGAGCATCGGATGCTGGTGGTCAGTGCAGAAGCTACCTGCTTTCTGGCTGGGGAGAGGGGAAGGGGTTACCTCCTGGGGAAAGACCCTAGCAGTAAGCCACGGGCTACCCCGGTCACTGGGAGGAAGCACCTGCACGTGGAGTCTCTGCCCCAGCGTGTGAACCACAGCCTAGAGGAGCAGGGTGGAGGGGCTGCGGTTTTACTGAGGTAAGCGGGTGCGGGAGTGTTGAGCCAAACTTGCAGGTGAGGGGCAGCGAGCCATGTGCATGCCAGGGCAAAGGAAGCAGCTGGGCCAAAGCCCTGGGGCAGACAAGCTCTGATGGGAGATGACAGCCTGCCAGGTGAGCCGGGGGTGAGGCTCTGAAGGTAGAATGGGTGGGGCCCACACTCAGACTGCAGGCAGGTGGGATTTGACCTGAACTCCTGGAACCACAGAGAGCAGATGCCTGAACAGGAGTCGGAGAGTGCTGCTGGGGCCCTCGAGTCCAGGAGGTTCTGGGAGACAGGCAACCTCAGCCACCCTACAGCCCCCTGGCCCTGTCCCAGGGTGACATGGCCATCCCTCAAGGCCTCCCTCCAGGAAGTGAAGGGGCAGGTGGGGTGGGAGGCAGTGGTGAGGTCTTGTGTGGGCCGTCCACTGGGGCCATCTGCGTTCTCACCCTGCTGAGGGGGCCGTGAGAGTTGCCCAAGTTTGGTGAGGAGGGGTGAGCTCTGTGGGGTTGGGGTCCAGGTATTGGGGAACAGACCCCAACATGGTTCACAGAATGTGGAAGGGGGCTCCTGCCCAGTTGGAGAGAGGTGGCCACGCCTTTGCCTGCAGAATCTGTGGCCTGGAAGGGCCTGACCCACGTGGGAGCAAGCAGCCTTGGCCCCCAGCGAGGGGAACAATTCTGAGTCTGTGTTTGCCAGTTTTAATTACTTTTATTTCTTCATGGTTGGTTTACTGAAGCACAGTTTAAAATTTTATTGGTGGTGCATAGTATTAATGTTTAGGGGAGTTAAAAGTATTCACATGAAATTGCCACAGGAAAACCTAATCTGTGATTTCATAGCAGCTTGCCCCCCACCCCAGTGGTCCGGGGAGGGTCCGAGGGCCTGGTCACTCGGGGGCTTCACTGCTGGTCCGTTGCCTCAGGCGGCCAGGGATTGTGCACCTCCGTGCCCCGCAGCGCCTGCTCTGAGGGCCCCCTGCGTTTGGGCGAGGGTGCCAGGGCCTGCATGGCCGCATCTGCCCGTGTGTGCTCGAGGATGCAGCCCGGAGGCTCCGTGCTGACGGAGGGCTACCTGGACACCCCTCTTGGGTCACCTCACTTGTCACCTCTGGTGATGGCAAGGGCTGGCCACTGCCCAGGCTGGCTAGAGGTTCCTGGGTCGCTGGTGGACATGACTGCAGACCCTGGAGCACTGGAGTTTGTCCTGGCTCACCCTGCATCGTCACAGCCTTGGCAGTGCCTCATTGCCCTGTTTGTACTCGGGAGCACTTGTAGTAGCATCATTGTGGGCCTGCAGTGTGGCTCCAGAAGCAGCTGTGGGTAAAACCCCTGTGCCTGGGCACAGCTGCTGCTCCAACCTCCAGATGAGGAAATTGAGGCCGGCAGGGCAGTGACCCTGCATGTGCCCAGGCATGGCTGAGCCTTTTAAAGGGGCCCAGACAACCCCCCACCACCACCACCAGACTGGCCTCACAGGCGAGGGCAGCCCCAGCCTTGGATACCAGGGGCAGGGCTGGCTCGTGCTCACCAGCTGCACGCACAGAACAGAAGCCTGGGGAGCTCTGGGAGCGTTCTCAGGGCAGTGACTCGCTGTGGGAGCAGCGTCTGGACCCCGGTGAGCCCTGCTCCAGAGAAATCCTGCTGAGATGGCACGTTTCCTTCCAGGAGAGGAAACTGGTGGGGCCGTTGGCTTAGAGTTCATCCTCTCGAACCTTCAGGCGGGAAATGCTGTGGGCCTCTCTTAGAGCCAGGACGTGTGTGGCACGAGGCCGCCCGCCTGTGGAAGCCAGGGAGCCTCTGCACAGGGCCCACGCCGGGCGCATGGCAGCTTGGCCAGGGCAGGTGGCTTTCCTGCTCCCCCACTCCTTCCAGACGCAGAAGGTCCTGTCCTGGGGACCCACGTGCCACCATGGGCTGTGGCTGGGATGGAACTGGACTGAGTCCAGTCCTGGGGAGAGAGGCACGGGTGTTTCAAGTTTTCTGACAGTCTAGTTGTTTTTTAAAGAAAAATAACAGAAAAAGTCACAAGTTAGAACAATTCGTGATTGACATGTGTCTTTTTTACCACGTGAATGATGCAGTGGCCCTATATGTCTGGAGAGATGACCTAGAGTTTTCCTGAGGCCCTGCCAGAACCTGCAGAGGGGCTGGGGCTAGTGGCAGAGGGAGGGAGGGGTCCCAGCCCGGGGGAGTGGGGTCCTGGAAGAGGTTCTATCTGCAGCGCCCACCACATAAGTCACTCCCACGCTTGCTTCCCTTCCCTGTCTGTCCAGCCCATTTTGTCTCCTTGGTTCACAAATGATTGTTAGAAAGACAGATCCCTGCCCCCGCCATGTGACCCCTTAGGGCAGGTTGCCCCTACAGGTTTCATGGTTAGTGGTGGACTGTCCACACATTGTCTCCCTTTGCTCAGACTTCCATCACAGACAGCCCTCTTCTCTTTCTGGGGCTCAGACGTGACAGCTCAGAGGTTATCCCCTGGACCGGAAACAGCCTTTGTGACTTTGGCCATGTAGGTCAAAAGTGGCCTTGGATGGCCCTAAGAAGGCCCTGAGGTGGGTACTTGCTCCTTCCTCCCTGTGAGAGCTCAGCCCACAGTGACGCGTGAGGTGCGCACCTCAGGATCAGGACACACAGGGGCAGGAGGCTTACTCTTTCCAGGATGAAATGGTCCACGGGAAGGTGGGGAGAGAAAGCTTGCCACTTCGTGTGGCAACAAGAAAGTCACAGTGCCTGTGTTGGGTAGGAGCGGGGCTCCAAAGGATGGGAGATTGGGCCCAGGGGCCTGGTCAGTGCAGCTGCAGTGTCCTGCGCGGAGACTCTGCCCCAGACTCCTGTCCAGGCTGCGGGGTCTGAGTGTGTGCACGCCTATGTGTGGGGGGGTTGGGGGGGAGATGCCTCAAAGCCCCGTCTCCTTATATCTGTGGGCCCACTTATATCTGTGGGCCCATTAGGTGGTGTCTGCCCATGCCTTCTGCGTTGGCGAGTGCCGCGTCAGCCTGGTCACAGGTGCTCGGTCAGATGGGAGGGTATGTGAACAAGCCTGCATTTCCGTCTGTAGACTGAGTGTGGCAGGCGGCTCCGTGCATGTGGGCCAGCCCAGTCCCGTCTGCCGAAGACCTACGTGGGACAAAAACCTCTCCCTCCCCTGAGGAAGCCTTCTGAGTGGGGTTACGGCCTTTTCCACCTTCGGATGGGAGGCTGGGGGGAGGCGGGGACCCATTGGTGGTCAATGAGGTTCTGAGGGGACAGACCTGCAGCCTGGCGCCGACAGGTGGGGGTTCCGGGGGCCTCGCTGTTTTCCAGGGCCTGGGTGGGAACAGTTGAGTGACCAGGAATCTCTCTGGACTTCTCTGGGCCTTGGCCTCTGTCTGTAAAGGGGTTGGCATTCATGTGTCATGGGCACACCAGGAGTCCATATGTATTGAGTACCCTGCGTGTGGGAAGCAAGCTGCTGTGTTCACCAGTGCTTTCTGTCAGTGGAGGCACAGCCTCAGTGTTGTTCCCCAGGGAAGCCCGTGGCCATATGCAGGGCCAGCTGCTAACTGCTGTCAGACGTCAGAGCCTCCTTTGGCCTCCCTCACATCCCCAGGAGACAGGCATGCACCTCTGAAGTGGCTCCTTCCCTTCCACTTGCTTGTCTGCATTAGCCTTCCCTCTTTTTGGGAGTCGTGACAACTTGCCTGATGGGCCCACTCCCTCCTGATCTGATCCCAGGTGCCTGGAGCCGAGCTGGCATACAGTCGGCGCTCACTGCCACTGTAATGAGTTGGCCTGATTCCTATGGGAGGGGCAGGCGCGGAGAGTCCTGGGATCAGCAGGGACTCTTGTCGGCAGGGCATGAGGTGGGGAGCAGCCCCTTCTGACTGAGACAAGCTGGTGCCCTGGGGGGTTCCAGAGGTGGCTGCAAAAGTGCAGGTGATCTGTGGGTGTCTCTGGGGTCCGATAGCCCAGAGTGTGAGCGTGGGAAAGGGCTGTTCTGCACCCAGCAAGTCTGGGTCCCCCTTGCTGCTCAGGCAGAATCTGCCTGTGGAACTTTGGTCAGATCCACAACTGTGGGCCTGGCAGGTCATCAGTGGGGACCTGAGTTCCAGGCTGGCAGGACTGCTGTGTGGCATGGTGTCTGACCTCACGGATGTCCCAGGACAGGTGCCCCACCTGTGGCCCCCACAGCTCAGCTGACCTTTAGGAGCCCCCATCCCCACTGGGACACCGTCCCTGTCTCTTCCTGGTACTCCTGAGTTGACATTGAGGATAGGGCAGGGGCGTGCAGAAAGGTGAGCGTGCGAGCGCTTGGTGAGGGGGCAGGCGTCACAGGGTGCGACATGCTTCCTCTTGAGAGGCTATGGATGGCATTTCACTCCCCACATCCTGCTTAAGCTCCAGGTCTGCATGCCTGTGTGTTTGGGCCTGGGAGAGGGGAGGGATCTGTCACCACTGCCGTGTGCAGCCGCGGAGCGGGGTGGTCAGTCAGCCTGCAGTTGGATGTGGTTGCTCCCAGGCCAGGCCACAGGCCACACCGGACAGGGCAGTCAGGGTGCCTGGAGGGACAACTCCCAGTCTGGTTGGCCTCATCGGCGCCCCTGGTGAATTCTGGAAAGTGTGGGCCCTGCTCACTGGGTGGGAAGAGGGACGTGGGGAGTCTTCTTGAGGTGGCTGCGGACCTTGAGTTGGAGGACCCCACCCGCAAGCACAGCACCTCCTGTTTCCTGTCTTCTGTCCAGGGGACCAGAGCAGACTGGGATTTTGTTCTTCCTGCCATCCGCTTAAGTGCCTGGGGACACTTCTTGCAGGGCCGTGGGATAAAGTCACCGTTGCGCTCATTCAGGCTTTCCTCCTCGTCTCTTCCCTGGACAGATGCTCTTGGAGTCTGCTGAGTCCCTTGTTGGCGTTTCCTTACCTCTCTCTTACGCAGCCCCGCGGTGCTGGAGCTGCCTCCAGCTTCCCTGTGGATGCCAGCGAGAGGCACCTCACCTGCTCAGTACATATCAATGCCAGGTCCTCCTGGGTTCTGGGCACATGGGCAGGGCTGTGTGTGTTGGGGACTGGGGGAGCGGGGCATCCAGACCTCTGCATAGTTGGAGCTGTGCAGGCAGTGCAGAGGCTTGATGGGATGGGAGACCACATTGTCGTTGTCAGCATTAGGGTAACACATGCTTGTTAAACACCCACTGTGCATCAGGCTCAGCTCTGGGTGCTAGGTACAGCTGTGAGCAGGGCTGGCCCACATCTCTGCTCTAGGGCTGGATCTGGGGTCGCTGAAGCCCTGCACACCTGGCTGAGATGGAGACTGCTTTCCCAGGACGGTTCCCATCCGGTCAGGATGCCAAGCTGCAGGGGATTTGGGCTGATAGACCCACAGGTGGCTCAGGACCAGAGGAGGAGGCAGCTGGAGTTGCACCATCTCTGCCTTTGGCCAGCTACTGTGCTAATGGCCCTCAGCCCAGGGCTCACCCTGGTTTCAGACTGGGAATCTGAGGGCGACTCCCAGGACGGGCCATGTCTCACAGAGGCCAGCACAGCCACCAGTCTCAGTGCCTGCTTCCTGTGAGCTTGGTTGAGACGTCACACTGGGCCAAGGATCAGGGCACCCTGTTACTGGCTGGGCTCCTTGGGAAACACCCCAGTCATACTCCCCAAACCCCTAGTCCTGACAGGCCCGCCCATACTCATCTGACCCATGTATGCACTACCCGTCCCTTCATCTCCCTTCACTCCCCTCACGCGGCCCTCCCAGGATGGGAGGCTTCTTTGCAAGCTTAGAGTGGTAGGCTGACAGCCCGCTGTGGAGGGCGGCATGGGCTGCGGCCCCTCAGGTGGGCACTGGCACGTGCACAGGGCCCCACCTTTGGCACAGCATAGTCTCTCATGGTGCCACAGGTGGGATAGCTAACACTCCATGTGTCACCACCGATTAACTGGCTTTGTTCCTCCTCATCCCGCAGAAGGACATGGCCCTGAAGCCACACGAGCGGAAGGAGAAGTGGGAACGTCGCCTTGTCAAGAAGCCCCGGGAGGCAGAAAACTGCCCATCTGCAGAGCCAAGTGAGAACGGGCGGCCCCTGGAGGCAGGCAGCTCTGAGCAGGACCTGGAGACCCCCTGTGACCGAGGGAAGAAGAAGGTCCCTCTGCAGCCCACCAAGCAGGTGAGCCCCGGGCCCCTCCCACTCAGAGCCATGGGCTCTGTGCCTTCTGCCCCTGGGCAGCCTTGGGGCCACACCAGCACCTGGACACCACCCATCGGCAGCTGGGCCTCCCTGGCAACGTGCTCCATCGTTGTCGGGGGTGAGGTATGGGGCACACGTGGACTGGGGCCAGGGGCACCCGTCCGCTGGAAGTCTGAGGGTCCTGAATAGAGGCAAGAGGCACCTCGGGTGGGTCACAGCCAGAGAGAGGCCATGCCAGGCCAGGAACTGGGGGCGGGGGTGTCTCGGCTCAGGCGGGACGGGAGGGTGCACCGCTGATAGGCTGGCCCCGTTTCCTCATTGCGTCTGTCAGGCTCCGCCGACTACGGGGTGTCCAGCGTGTCTGTAATGCGTGGGGTCCAGGCTCATTGCTCCGTGCTCTCCATGTGCTAAACTTAGGCGAAGCGCAGTGTCTGCAAGATGGGGGGAGTCACATCACTTGTTTGGTGGCCCAGGCGCAAGGAGCAGCCCCGCTGAGAGCAGGCCCTCAGTGGGGGGTGATCCTTGCTGTCACCCAGAGCCCAGCTGGCATGGGGCAGGGAGACTGGGGCCAGGGGCTTATCTCCCAGAGCACAGGGTTCTGTCCTAGGTGTCGGCTCAGCACTGCAGCTGCTTTCCTCTCAGGGACTCACTGGTTTGCGCCTTCTGTTCAGAGAGGGGGTTCTTGGTGTTTCACACTCCACTTTCACCTCCCTTGGGGATTGGAATGCTGGTGAGGGGCAGCATGTCTCAGGGACCCGGGCTGGATGGGGGGTCTACAGACACACCTGCCCAGGTGGACACGTGCTCTTTCTTCCATGCAGGTGTGCTCCCCAGAAGGGGGGCCGCTCCCAGCCAACCACTGGGACCAGAACGGCCCGGCCCAGCGCCAGCAGCAGCTCCAGCCCAGCCAGCC
>NW_011494884.1:2173072-2174180 GCF_000754665.1 Bison bison bison
CGTCGGGCTCCCCCGGCCCCCGGGCAGCCCTGCCAGCCCCAGCGGCCACTCCCGGGTCAGCGCAGCTGGCCCCAGCGGTCACTTCTGGGCCCAAGACAGCCCTGCCAGCCCCGGCGGTCACTTCTGGGCCCAGGTCAGCCCTGCCGGCCCCAGCAGCTGCTTCCAGCCCCAGATCAGCCCTGCCGGCCCCAGCGGTCACTCCCAGCTCAGCCCCACCAGCCGCGTTGGGCACTAGCCCCCAGGCAGCGCTTCCGGCGCCTGCGCTCCCTCCTGGCCCCGTGGCAGCGCTGCCGGCCCCTACGGTCCATCCTGGCCCCGTGTTACCTCTGTCGACCCCTACGGTCCATCCTGGCCCCGTGGCACCGCTGCCGGCCTCTGCGGTCCATCCTGGTCCCATGCCACGTCTGCCGGTCCCTGCTGGCCCTCTGGCACCGCTGCTGGCCCGTGAGGTCATGGGTGGGCCCGTGTTTCCGTGGCCAGCCCAGCAGGGCATCCTCAGGACAGCGGTGCCGGCCCCTTCGGTCACTGCTAGCCCAGTGCCAGCGGTGTCAGCCCCCTCAGTCGCTCCTCATGCTGCGTCCACGTCGCCGGCCCACCAGCTCACCCTCAGGCCAGTGCTGCTGCCCCCGGCGGGCATTCCTAGCCCCATGCCAGCCCCGAAGATCCCTCCTGGGCCAGCCCAGCCGCCCCCGGCGGTCACTGCTTGGTCTCAATCAGCCCCAGCAGTTAGTTGAAGCCCCAGAGCAGCCTGGCCCCCCCAAACCTTCACTGCTGGGCCCTGGACAACCATGCCAACAAAAGCGGCCACTCATGGACCCAGAACAGCCTCACCCACCCAAGCGGCCACTCTTGGGCCCAGAACAGCCCTGCCGACGAAAGCGGCCACTCTTGGGCCCAGAACAGCCCTGCCAGCCCCTGCGGTCACTTTTGGGCCCAAGCCAGCCCTGCAAGCCCCAGCCGTTACTCCCCTTACCTGAGCGCCCTTCACTCCTGGGTCGGCCAACTCCACCCCGGCGGCCTCTCCTGGGGCCCCCGAGCCAGCCACGGCAGTCCCTGCTGAACCTGGCGCGGGCCCATCAGCCCCAGCTCTCCCTCCTGGCCCCAGGCC
>NW_011494884.1:2174280-2189820 GCF_000754665.1 Bison bison bison
CAGCCCCTGAGGTCACGACGGACTCGATCCTCCACCCCTGCGGTGGCCCGCCAGGCCCCGTCCGTGAGCCCTGGAGCCTGACGCCCGTTCTCCCAGACCACCCCAGGTGTGGCTCTGCTGAGCCAGGCCAAGGGCCCCCTCACCCTGCAGCCTGAGACGTGTTGTCAGACTGGTCAGAGGCCTTCTCCAAACAGGCCAGGCTGTTTGCGGTTGGAAGCTGAGGCTCAGCAGAGGCGGGAGCCCCCTCCAGGGCCACCACCAATCTGAGGCCCCCCTGCGTCAGGAAGAGAGGAGATGACCTCAGCACCTTCCCACCTTCCATAGGCTCACCCCCACTGTGCCCACTGCGTTGTGACATGCACGCCCCCAGGAGAGGGAACACAGCTACCCCCAAGGGCTCAGGCTTGGGGTTGGGGGGCGGTCCTTCAGCATCTCTCTGTGCCTCTAAAGTGCCCACGTGTCCTTCAGTGTTGAAGTTCCATGCCCGGGTGTACTGTTCAGAGAGAGAGTTTGTGTGTACATGTACACAGCGTGTGGTCTGCAAGTATGCGCGTGTCCATGGAAAGAGAGAGAGTGTGTGTCTGTGTGTGAGATTTTGGGAGGTGTGCCAGCTGTAGGCCTTGCTCTCCTTGAGCCCCTCTCCATCTGGCCAGTGTGCATTCCCTACGCCCCTCACCAGGCAGAATGTGGGCACAACCAGAGCCTGGCCTGGGCCCTTACTTGCCTGCCCTCTGGCAGAGGGTCACGTTTGTCCAGCTCCAGGGTCCTGTGACTGTGGAGAGAGGACCTGAAGGATGCTCAGGGCCGTCCATGGTTGAGTGGGTCTGCTGGTGCCAAGGAGAGTCCCCTCGGGAGTCTGTTTCCACCCTGATGGCTGGGCAGTGAGGCGGAGGGCAGTCTCCCACCCGCTTCCCCAGCTTTGGACCAAGAAAGCTTGCAGGGCCCAAGGCCATTCCCAGAATGTCTGCTCCCAGCCTCCCACTTTTCCCCTACAGCTTTCTGGCTCCCCGGCCCCCCAGGACGTCCCCCGTCAAGACAGACCTCACACTACAAGGCTTTCTCTGCTGCACCCCCACCCTGCTACCAGACCCACATCTGCACTCAAGGGTCATCCACCCCTTGCCCCTGGAGTCCCAGCACAGGTGGGAGAGCAGCATCGGCCACCAGGGCTCTGCTTTGTGCGCCCGTCTTACCCGGCTGTGATGGTCACTTCTAGTACTGACCGGTTCACGGAGGCCACAGACACACACACCGCACCCCCACCCCACCCCACCCCACCCCACCCCACCCCACCCTGGTTTCCAGGCCCAAGCCTTCCTCCCTGCTTGGTCGTGAAGACCCTGACACTCCGGGGTCCTGACACCCAGAGCAGGGCCTGCAGATACCTGGTCTCCCTCCCAGAAACATGGGGCTTATTTTTCTGATTAAAGAAAATAAAAAGTGCTGTGCCATTATTTTTATAATAGCATCAGTGTTTGTAATTTAACAGGTTGTGTCGTATGGAAAGTGATTTATTCTAACAAGTGGTTTTCTGCACATCTGGACTTGCCTCTCGTTTATTCCATTTCAGCTGAGTTGCAGGAGAGCAGCCAGGGGAGAGGGTGCCCAGGCAGGGGGGCGTCTGGCCCGGACATGGCTCACTGTGCCACATGGTGTGGGCCTGGGGGCATCAGCTCACCGTAATGACCCTCCACGCCCTCCTGGCAGCCTACTTAATGGACCGCTCCTCCTGTCCTGTTTCTTGGAGCCCCAGCTGTGGAAGGGGTCTTTTTCTCGATGCCACTGAAGGCGCTTCTCAAATCTTGTCATTGACTCCCACGTAGTGCCACTATCCCGGTGTTGTGCACAGAGGGTGGCAAGGCCACCCTCTCCCTCCCACTGCCCTGAACTCTCAACCCAGATGCAGTCTGAGCATCTCTGCCTCCAGGCCCTGTGCGTGCTCTTGTCTGGGCATGTCTCAGGCGGGGCAGGCCAGGACTGGACAGTTGGTCACCACCTTTCTAGGCCTTTGTGCTCTGGGAATGTTGGCTGCAGTACATGGGTGCCACTTAGTTGGGGAAACACAGCTCTTGGGGGCAGCATCTCTGATGGCAGGAGAGGGGTGGGGAAGAGGGCTGAGCCCACCCCGCTGTGGGTGAACTCCATGGTGAGTTGGGGTGGGGCTGTTCCTTGTGTGATCACTGCCGAAGAAAGGACTTAGGTTCCATCTGGACTTAGCAGGGCTCTTTAACCCCAACATGACTCTCTGTGGCCACAGCTGGCCTCAGGTCAAAGTGCCAGGACCCTGAGGGGTGTGCACTGGCCATAGAGGGGACTGGATCACATGCGTCGTGTCCTGGGGGACCCATGTGCATGAAAAAATAGAGGTGGTCCAGTGTGACCAGATCAGTGTTTCTGAGAACAATGGGAAACCTGGGTTTTTCTGTGGATTCAGTGGGTTTTTTCAAACACTGGTGGCTAATTCTAATTTGATGACTCACCTTGCTGGCCAGAGGACACAGCTGTGTGGGCTTTGCATGGCCTGGTGGCAGAGGTTTGGGCCCTGGCAACTGTCCTGGCCCTGAAGCCAGGGGTGTGTGATGTGGCCCACCTCGTTGTGGGGAGAATGGGGCAGCCTGGCCCGATGGGCAGAGTTGGAGTCTTTGGAGGGGGGTATGCCTTGGGGGTCTAGGGTAGGCCCTGTGCTGCCCCAGGGAGCCCTTGGATGGAGACTGGAGCCTGGGTACAGTGCTCTACTGGGGCCTTTCTGGACCCTGCGGCCCACCTCCTCTTCTGCAGACTGGGCCATGGGGAGGGGACATGTGCCTTCTGTACGGGAGCCCCTGATGCGATGCCTGGTCACTATTAATCCTTGGCTGTGTGTTGGCTGTTGTGGTTTTACTGTCAGGTTGAATAAGGGGTGACCAGGTGGTCTGTCCAAAAGCAACACAGAGATGAAACCTACCTACTAAACAGGACCCCTTGGGATCCACCCAGTGGGTGGGGAGGGCCATGAGCATGGGTGACCCCGCTGAGTCCGCAGGTTCCCAGCCGTTTAAGGGGATCGCACGCCACCTTCAGCGTCTACCTGGGACACCTGTCCAGGCTGGTGGTTTCCGGGGGGAGATTGCTTGTCGGCTGCCATGCACAGGGCTTCCCTGCGTGTGTGTGCACAGCTGTCTTGAGCACAGAGGTGCTCCCCAGGTGAGCGCCTAGTCACTCCCCATGAGTTCTGCTCCTTCACTGGGGGGACACCCTGGGGAGGATGGGCCCCTGGACCAGCCACTCACTGCACGACGACTTTGTCAGCACCTAAGGCACCAGGCACACGATGCATCTTGACCAAGGCAGATCACCCCTGCCCCAGGGAGCCTCTGATGGGGCAGACATGGAATGTGACACAGTCCCTTAATGTATTAGAAGAGCCAGGCCTACATCTGTGTGTAGAGACACTTGGCTGGGCAGGGAAGCTGGTGGCCCTCCTTCACCAGCCAGAGGCTGCACTGACCACAGAATATCCTTAGCAATTCACCAGGTCGGGAGCTGGGGTGTCTGAGGAAGGTGATGTCCGTGTCCAGCCACCTGCTCCTGCCTGGGGGGCTGGACATGAAGCCTATCCTGGGGGTGGGACTAGAGGGCTTGAGACTGAGAGGGGCACCACCCAAACTCCTGGAGGGGTCCCAGGGGCCTTGTTAAAAGGCAGGTTCTAACCCTGCAGAAGCTTAGACTAGCTCTCTTTGCTGGGGCTATGATGGGAGCCACATTAAAAACATAAAGAGTCAAAATTAGCCCTAACATTTTAACTCTGTATACCATCAGCACCGTGTATCCACGGATATAGAGGGCTGACTGGGGCTGCATCATTTTATATAAAGGACTTGAGCATCCATGGAGTTCTGGTATCTGTAGGGGGCTCCTGGGGGGCTTCCCCAATGGCTCAGCGGTAAACAATGTGCCTGGAATCAACCTCCCATGGACACCGAGGGACAACTATATTCTAAATAGTATCATTTCAATATGTAGTCAGTGTGAAAATTAACAGTGGGATATTCTACTGTATTTTTGCACCACGTATCTTTCTCATGCAGCCCTTCTCAGTTGGCCTCAGACTGGTCCAGTGTGCTTCAGAGGCAGAAAGGTGTCTTTCCCAAGTTCACTGTCTCCTCACACTTGCCACTCTTGTTGGCTTTCTCATTCTTGCACTCAGCCAGCCCTTGGTTTGAACCCCTACCACTTGGGCAGCAAAGCCAAGCACCTGTCAGCCTAAAACCTCCCCTGTGAGCATCAGGTCCGTGTATCCAGGGCCAATACCCTCCACCTCAGAAGCCACAGCCCCCTCACTGAGCGAGAACGAGCCAACACAGCTCCAAACCTTCCTCTACCTCAGTGGGGAGCTTGGCTTCTGCCCCGGGGATCGGGCCAGGACCAGGGAGCCATCTTCCACTGCTCACTTCCCCACCCAGGCCAGCCCTTTGCTTCCACCTCCTAACTCTCCTTCTGAAAGGATTTCACTAGAAAATTAAAGTGGAAATAAGAATTCATCATACAGAATGCATCTCATAGGGTACAGCCAAAGCAGTGTTCAGAGTGAGACATCTAGCTTCGGTGCTCATGTTGGAAAAGAAGACGAGTTCAAGATGAGGGACCTGAAGAACTTACAAGAGCGGGGTGTCATATAGAAGAAAGGGAGGAATCCGAATGAGCGTAATTAACGAGCAAGAAAGCAAGCAATAGGAAAAGTGAACAAAATCGAAAACTGTTTCCTGGAAAGCATCAACAAAATTGAGAACTCCCCTGTACTTAGACTGATCAAGCGAAAAGGAACACAGATTACCAGTGTTAGGAACTAAAATGGAAATACCACTGCAGGTGCTACAGACATTGAAAGAATGGGGCATAAACAATTTTATCCCAGTAATTGAACAACTTAGCTGAAATGGACAAAGTTTTTGAAAAATACAACGTACCAAAACTGACTTAAGATGAAATTTCCCATCGTTTGCTCACTGAGTCGTGTCCGACTCTTTGTGACCACATGAACTGTAGCCCACCAGGCTCCTCTGTCCTACACTGTCTCCCAGAGTTTGCTCAAATTCATGTCCGTTTGATGCTGTCTAACCATCTCATCCTCTGCCATCCCCCTCCTCCTACCTTCAATCTTTCCCAGCATCAGGGTCTTTTCCCATGAGTCGGCTCTTCACATTAGGTGGTCAAAGTATTGGAGCTTCAGCATCAGTCCTTCCAACGAATATTCAGGGTTGATTTCCTTTAGGATTGACTGATTTGATCTCCTTGCTCTTCAAGGGACTCTCAAGAGTCTTTTCCAGCACCACAGTTCGAAAGCATCAGTTCTTCAGTGCTCAGCCTTCTTTGTGTTAACTCTCACACCCATACATGACTACTGGAAAACTGTAGTTTTGATTATATGGACCTTTGTTGACAAAGTGATGTCTCTGCTTTTTAATCCAGTCTAGGTTTGTCATAGCTTTGCTTCCAAGGAGCAAGCGTCTTTAAATTTCATGGCTGCAGTCACCATCCACAGTGATTTTGCAGCCCAAGAAAATAAAATCTCTGCTTCCACTTTTTTCCATTCTATTTGCCATGAAGTGATGGGACCGGATGCCATGATCTTGGTTTTTTGAACATTGAGTTTCAAGCCACTCTCCTCTTTCATCAAGAGGCCCGTTAGTTCCTCTTCACTTTCTTCCATTAGACTGGTATCATCTGCATATCTGAGGTTGTTGATATTTCTCCCAGCGATCTTCCTTCCAGCTTGTGATTCGTCAAGCCTGGCATTTCCCATGATGTACTCTGCATAGAAGTTAAATAAGCAGAGAGACAACATACAGCCTTATCATACTCTTTACCACTGAGCCACCAGGGAAGCCCTAAGATGAAATAGATGATCTGAATAGTCATGTGTCTGTTAAACTGACTTTGTAAACTGGATGTCCGTGTCTACCCCTCACTGCTAGCCTGCCACCTCTTACCAGCAAAGAAAAGCTGACCTTTCACAGCCGGCCCAGGCACTGTCTCCAGTGACCACACCTGTGAGGCAGGATATTGCTAGTACCATTTTTCAGAGGAGGATACTGAAGCCAAAGAAAAAAAGCATCTGAGTAACTTGTCCGAGATAGGCAGGGAAAGTGATGGAGCCAGGGTTCAAACCAGGTGGCTCAGCTCCAGAATCTGTGCCCCTGACCCTGACCTTTGCCTGGAAGACAGCCAGCACCAGTTTTCCTGCCCATCTGCAGGTGGTGAGGTTCCTCTAAAGGGCCCATTTGAGCACGCCCTCCCCTTGCTGAAAGCACCCTGGAAGTTCCCCTCCACCCTCAGGAAGTCTTGGTTCCTGGACGTGCCCCATAAGGGCCTTTGTGGTCTGAGTTCTCCCTCCTCCCCAACCTGCCTGCCTTCCACCCCTCCCCTGCTCCCATGCCCCCTCTCTTGGGCACACCCCTCTGCGGTGTGGGGATTGCCCATTTCTTATCTGCACCCCCGAGCAGGCCTGATAACCCCAAGCCTGGCAGAGGGCTGGGCCCCAGACGCTTAGTCAACACAGGGAGTGAGACAGAGCGGGGCAGAGTTCTGGATGCGATCCACATGGCCTCTCGTGCTCCTCACCATCACATTGGTCTGCCGGGTCCATATTTGCCAGTGTAGGGGTTTTCTAATCACAGGTTTTCATACTGGCTTGGTAGAGTCCTTCCAGAATATTCCCTTGCTCTCTGGAAGATGAACCTCGTGGTGGGTGAACCCCTCGGTGCCTCAGTTTTCTCATCTGTACAGTGGGACAGGGGCACTCCCTCAGAGTTTTGTGTGGGTCAGTTAAAGTTCAAACCGCGCTGGGTCCTAGCTAGCCGCTACAGTGCCTGGCTCCCATTAACACAGACGGTTTCTCCCACTTCCCTCTCTTCTGAGGCCTGGGCTGCAGCTTGGGGGTGGCCGAGGTGGGCTTCCCTGGGACGCTCTGCATCCTCACCCCACCTCATTGTGAGGTCATCTTTGGCTCTGTGGTGGCCCCAGGCAAGTGCTCCTCCTTTCTGGGCCTATTTCCTCATCTGTAAAGTGGAGCTGTCAATACTGCACGCGTCTCGGGTCGTAGAGATGAAAAGCTGAGTTGACGTGCACAGTTCCTGCTAGATGGGCATGTATGCCGTTGTTACCGCAGTTACTGCTTTATCATTATCCCTTATAGAATGGTTTCTCCTGCTTCCTGGGCACGGCCTGGACAGGTGAGTCTCGTCTCCGGCCTCCTTGGCGGGCTCACCTGGTCCCCTTGGGGGCAGCCATCCTGGCAGGACCCATGGGCAGAGTGCTTGGCCATTCCCTGGCTTTGGCGCAGCCAGACCCCCACTCCAGATGTGGCTCTCACAGAAGCCTAACATGGGGGACTTGCGGGGGGCCCTTTTGGGAGAAGGGTAGAGGGGAGTGGATGCCGAGGGCATGGTCCGTTTGGTGTGTACTTCTTTGGGCTTTGTTGGTCCCTGTCTGGGCTCAGTGACTCAGACACCTGCTGGAATTCCAGATGTGACACCAGTGGCGGGGGGATTGGGGTGACAACAGACCTGCCTGGAAACGAAAATGGGGCTGCTTTAGACCAGCGGATCGGGGAGGCCTCGCCTAGGAGGTGACCCACCTTGAGGCCTGAGGACAGCTGGCAAGGAGTGAGCTGACAGAACCCCGGGGCGGGGTTGGCGTGGGGCCTGGGCGAGCGTGGCCACCACTCACTTGCAGAGGGGCCACTGGGGGTTTTAGGCTGCGCAGTGACTTGAGCTGAGGTATGTTTTTCAAAGCTCGCACTGGAGGGGGCCTGGGCACCTGCAGGGAGGTGCTTGTGGCTTGAATCAGCTGGACAGGTGGGGACAGCAGTGGCGCAAGCTGAGTGGCTCAGCTAGAGAGTAGAGGTCAGATGGAGCCCAGAGTCCACTGGCCTGACTGAGGGGCAGGACCTGGTGCACTGCCCCTGCTCCTCAGCCACAGGGACCACACTCGGGCATAGGCAGGGTGTCATGTCACTCACAAGGCACTTGCTCACGTACAGCTCGTGTCCCCAGAGCCTGCTGGCCGTGTGTCTCCTTGGGTTGTGGCCTCAGCTCAGCCAGCAGCCTCTGTACAGTGTGTTGTGCGTCTCCATGCTTCACTCACCCAGCTGGCCACGCGGCCGAATCCCAGGGGAAGGATGTGGAGCAGTGGGAGGGGAGGGCCAGCCTCCTAGGGCAGCAGCTTGCTTCCTCACCCTGTGCTGGCTGTGGGACCCTTCCTCATTGTGCCAGCCCCTGCCAGGTAGTGGGAACAAAGGACAGCCCCTACCTACTGGGCACTTACCGTCCAGTGACCCTGCTTCACTCAGGGACACCTGGGGCCGTGGGAGCCTGAGGGGCCTCACCTGGCCTGATTGTCACAGGAATGGAGTGAGCATCGGAAAGGATTCCTGGGAGAAGTGGGGCCTAGAGCCACGGTCGCCTTACAGTGGACCCCATCCTTCTGGAACCTCCACCTGGAGTCACAGCCCTGAGAACTCCCTCTCACCCTCTGGTCACGAGGTGGCTGCAGTACCACACTTCACCAGCAGGTGCTGCTGTCGGTCGGGGGAAGCTGGTCTGCAGTGCTGTGCTTGGGGTACCATCCTCCACACTGACCTGGAGCGGTGCACTGAGAGCAAGCAAAGGAGAGGCCGTGCAGGTGGCCTCGTTGGGTGGGGAGGGGGCCCTGGCCTTCCTTGCACACCCCAGCATCTCACCTGACCACCAGCCCCCTCATGAGTGTCTTTGTATGGTCTGCGTAAAGGTTCCCCTCCCTGGGCCAGCCGTGCTCTGTGGCCTTCTTCCGAAACCCAGGTTCTGCGCAGAGCTGGAGGCAGAGCACAGGCTTGGGGCTCAGGGTGGGGCTCTGTTGAACAGAGTAAAGTACGGGCTGTCCTCACGGCTGTCATGTGCTGGGGAGGGAGGTGGCGGGTGCGAGGTCGTGTGGGGGTGCAGGTTCAGTGGGGTCATGAGGTCCCACTGAGCATCAGGGAATGTTGGTGGACAGAGCAAGGGGCTTCCTGGTCAGAGCCTCATTTATAGCCCTGGGGCGTTGAGGTACCAGGGTGACAGAGAGGCCAGGGGCTGGGGCACCCAAAGGGGAAGGGGGCCCCTATCCCCAGGACAGGCGGGGCCTCGGGCCCTGCTTCAGTCGGGGCTTCGGGTAGACAGGACAGTCTCTCACTTTGGAGCCTGTAGAACACACTGGACACCAGGGATCAGCTGGAATGAGCAGGGACCAGAGTGGGGGCGAGAAGAGTAACACGGTTCTCATGGATGAACACAGCTCATCCTCCCAGTCCAGCTGGCAGGGGCCCAGTCAGGGCCATGTGACCTATGGCTGCCCATTCACTTTTGGGGTGCACTCAGGAGTCACCTGGGGGGCCTAGGAAGGTCTCTGAGACCCTGACCCACAATGTTTGACCGCTGAGGAGGCCCAGTGGTTTTAAAGCACCCCAGTGGGGGCATTATTTGTGCAGGAGTCCCTGAAATAAGATTGGGGTGAAGAGGGAGGGGTCTCTGCCACAGGCCTGGGTTGCCATATGGCCCCAGGGCTGGGTCGCCAGGCGTGTGCACGTGCGTGCGTGTGTGTGTGTGTGTGTGTGTGAGTGGACATGGAATAGGGTGCCTTGGCCGTCGGGAGCCTGTGCTCGGTCTCTGTAGGGGCGTCGTGAGAGGAGTCTCCTGACTCCCTTCTCACCGGGACAGCAGGCTGGCTGGCTGGCTGGGGGCTGAGGGGCGGGTACTGATGCTTAGTGGGTGCCTGACCCTCGCCTCACCCTACCAGGCCATGTCCTCCCGCTGGTTTGAAGGAGACCGTGGGTGGCCTCAGCCACAGCCCCCTTCTCAGGGTTCCCCAGGGTCTGCAGCCAGGCCATCCCCGCCTCTTCCGCTCCCAGGCCTGTAGGTGTGGAGGCTAAGTGGGCCTCTCCTCATGCTGGAGGCCAGTACAGACTAGCCGTGGGTCAGAGGGCACCTCCCACCCCTGGGCTGGGCTGGTGGTGTTGGGGCGGAGGTGGGAGAGGCATGGGGCAGAGCCCAGCGCTCCTGAGAATGTGTGTGTGTGCTCGTGTGCATTCCTGAGAGCTCCATGGGATGACACTTGTCTGGGGGTGAAGCCATCTGGTGGGGCATGGTCTCCTGCAGGGCCGCCACATATGGCTGTTCAGGTTGCGCACTGCACAACTCTAGGGCCACCACTCCCACTCTCGCCATGGATGGATGGCATGTGCATCTGCAGGTGTGCAGCAGTTGAGCATGCTGCACAGGGCGCCTCTGCTCCATCTGCGTGGCAGAGCTCTAAGGGTGGGGGAGCCTCTGCATCCTGCTTCAGGCGTGGGTCTCGGTAACCCACGTGGGTCTCGTGGTGAACGCACACATCATCGGGCAGATATCAGGAGCAGGCAGGCGCTGTGTTGGGATGTGGGCAGAAGAGGCCTTGTTGAGTGCCTCGGGGCAGGGACTCCTGGTGCTCTTTTGTTTCTGTGTCCTGGTAGGAGCTGGTCTGTGAAGGATCAGGAGTCCCAGTGAGTCTTCTCGCTGCTGGAGTGAGGGATTCTGGGGCCCCCGAGTCAGCCCTGCGGTGTCTCGGGAGTTTCCTGTCCACCATAGGGGGAAGGCACCTGGTGGCATAGCCTGGGGACACTGCCAGGTCCCACCTCTTGGACCCTTTCCCAGCTACGCCTCCTGGACTGACTGACACTGTGCACACCCTGTGGGTCTGAGCGTCAGGTGGAACCACATGCTGCCTGTTTGTGGCCCAGGGCACTTGGCAGCCCGCCTGGGAGGTGACACTTCCTCCCGGAATTGCTGCAGAACCTGGTTAGGGAGTTGCCTTGCCCAGGAAGGGTAGCAGGAAAGGGTTCCCTGTCACTGCCAGAAAGCCTAGGGCCCCAGGTGCTCCTGGGGTGCCTCAGTCTGAGGGTGGTGTCCCTCACCTTGCTGCTCCAATGGCAGTGCCCCAGCCATGCTGATCTAAGGGGAGGTCCTCTCCCTGCCCTTCTGAGGGCTGTATCCTGACCCTGCCTGGTGGAGAGCAGGGCCCTATTTCCATATTTCCACCAGTCTCAAGGGGAGTCCTGCCCCCGCCAGTCTGAGGAAATGTTTTTGTGGTATGCCACCTTGCACGAGCCAACTGTTACGTGTTCAGGAATTTTGCACAACTTGCAGAAACTGCCAGTGCTTATTAGGGCTCTCCTCTTCCCCAGGGAGCCTCGTTGCTCCGGCAGTGCCATCCCCCGACCCTTCCCAATAGCCTCATGACCTGCCTCATCACCTTTCAGAAGTGTCACCTTCTCAGTGAGACCCCTCCCTGGCGACCCCTTCTTTGCTCTTCTCTGCTGTTGTCCTTCCAGAGCACCTGTGGCCGTCTGCCGACCACACGCTCCATGTGCTGGCCTCTTTGTAGGCTTCAGGAGGGTGGGGACTTGGGTCTGTTTATGTTCATTGCCCAGAATAGGGCCGGTTCATAGGCAGGCATTCAGTAAGCCTTGGATGGGTAGGTGGATGATGGGTGGTGAATGGATGGGAAGATGGATAGGTGGATGGATGGATGAATGGATGGATGGTGGGCAGATGGGTGGTTAAGTGAACAAGTAGATGGGTAGAAGGGTGGATGGATGGATAAAGGATGAATGGGTGGATAAAGGATGGATGGATGGATAAAGGATGGTTGGGTGGGCATAGGGATAGACCACAAGGCCCAGGGGTGGGCCCAGGCACGGGCTCCCAGCTGCCCTCCTGGGACAATCAGGGCCCAGATCAGAATCTGATCTCTCCAGCTAAAAATGGAGGCATGGCATCCCTGGCCTTCTGGCATAGCTGGCCAGCAGCATTTCTGAGCCACTAGGAGGCAGTTGGGGCTACAGGACAGCCAGAGTCCAGCTTGGGGCTGGCTAAGGAAGAGAAGGTGACCAGCCATCCCAGTGCATCCAGGGTTGGGATGGTTCCCAGGGCACAGTACTGAGTTTTATGGGATTTTCTGGGAAACGGGGCTTTCAGAGCTGAAACCCACTGCCTGAGGAGGATGACAGACCCCAGCCTGTCCTCCCCCTGTGGGGCATCACCGAAGAGTCAAGATAAGGAATCCTCTCTGGGGTCCAGCTGAGAGAGGAGACCACTTGTGTGACTGAATGAAGTGGAATGTGGTATCCTCCCTTCTCACCTTTCAGCTGTGTGGGGTTATTCTTCAGCCCCCGCTTCCCCTCCCCCTTTGCCGGGTGTCCTTGTACAGTGAGCAGTCTGCACAACTGCGCCAGGCCTGTTCTGTCCTTGTAGTGTCTCTGGGTCCAGCCTTCTTCATGGGCAGGGACCCTGCTCCAAGCCCAACCTGAAATACTGTCCCCCAACAGTGAGGGGGGGTTCATGGGGGTGATTACTGAAGGTCAAAACCAAGAGTCTCAACTAGAGCCTTACCAGGATCCCCCAGAGGACCTGATGACACAGCGAGTCTGTAGTGGGGCCTGGAAGTGCTCATTTGTATTCCTGCCAAGCTCCCAGGTGCTGATGCTGCATGTCCAGGGACCCCACTTTGAAAACCACTGGATGAGGGCATTTGTTTTCTTGCAGAGGCTCCTTGCCAGCAAGGCAGTAAGGAAGTTCCCCCGGACCCCATATTCACTCCTTTTGGGGAGACCTGTCATGGAGTCCAGAGGCAAGAAAGACCTGTCTCCAACTGGTGACAACAGTGACACCTGGTGGCTTATTGGTGCTAGAGAGGGTTCAGGCTCACAAACAGAACTTCTTACCCCCATAGAGCCTGTGAAGGGCCCTGTCAACACCCCCACTTCACAGATGAGGAAACTGAGGCTCAAGGACAGTCAGAGAGCCAGCACTGGCCCGGGGTCTGTGCATTCACCACTCAACTATGCAGGATGGAGCTAGTGAGGCCAGAGACCTGTGGGCTCACAATGGGGGAGTTTCGCCTGGGCTGAGACTGGGGCCCCTCCCTGGGCCTGCCGTAGGATGGGAGGGTATTCCTGAGGGCTGGGCTTCCCCCTCGCTGTTCATGCTTCCCCAGAAGGGGGCCCTCCCCTGGGTCCTTGCACCCAGGCCTGGGCTGTGGATGAATGGCAGTTATGTTTTGTGATGACACTCTGCTAGCCACACTGTGCAGGGGCCTGTGGCTTTGGGAGCTTGGACCCCATCTAGGGCTTAGGTTGGCCCTGGAGAGCAGGGGCTCTGAGGGGCAGCCTCAAGAGAGGGAGCCTACCATTGGGTCCACAGGAAGAAGGGCTCAGGCCTTGAGGGGGTTTCCTGGGGACTTGAGAATATTCCAGAGCACAGCTGGTGCACCAGACTTTCCACCCTAGCTGAGGTCTCCAGGGCTGAAGGATGCTTACGACAAAATGCCTGGATGCAAAGGACTGGGCCTCCCTGCCCCTGGTTGTGGCGCAGGTTCTGAGCACGCCTGAGCTCTGAGAGCATATGCGCTGGGCGGGGAGGCCTGGGGGGTGGACAGGAGGCCACACGCTGCCCCGCAGGCATGTCGGCAGCGCCTGGAGCAGGGGTCATTGGGTGTTAGGCAGTGTGCTGGCTGGGAGCCGTGGCCTCTGTCTGTTGCTAGGAAACCTCTGATATACAGTCCAAACAGTTGAAGGTTTGGGCTGTCAGTGCACGTTCAGACAAAACCGTGGGAATGTTCCGGAACCAAGAAGCTGGAGCCACCTGGAGGTGGCGGGTCAGCCGAGCTCTGTGGGTCCTGCCAGAGTGTCCAGGAGGGCAGCTGGAAGTTGACAAGACCTGGATGGATGCTGGCACGATTGGGATGGTGACTTCCTGGGCCCAGAGGTCAAGGGTCAGGGGCTGTGATGGATGTTCCTACCCTGCAGCTTGGTGAGGTTTGAAACTATTTCCAAGTAAAAAGAACGCAGGCAGGTTTCTGGGTCCACTTTCCACACTGTCACTTAACCTCCCTAGTGGTTTATCAACTCCCTCCTTGATTTCCTCCTCTGTAAAGTGGGCACAGAGCGGCCAACCAGGGCTTTTGTGTGAGGAGCAAGGAGCTGAGGGCCTGCCGGGTCTACAGAGAGTCCGGCAGATACTTTGACCCAGCAGCAGCTGTTCCAGTGGGTACTACTTGCTTCGTTCTGCATATGACAGAACTGAGGCACAGAGAGGTTGAGTAATGACCCTAGGACACGCAGAGGGGAGTGGCTGGTCCACACCCAACTCTGCAGACCTTACAGCCCTGATGTGGGTTGTGCTGAGGACTGAAGGGGGCCCAGGAGTGGTGCACCTGCAGGGAGTGGAGGTGAATTGCCACAGGCAGGCCTGTCTTGACACCTGATCATGGGCCCCTGGTGGAGTGGGAAAGGCCGGGGCCTCCCACTGGCCCGCTCCCCATCCAGGAGTCTTTAGTTGCCAGCTGGCCAGAGGAAAGGACAGAGCTGACAGTAGTTTAGGCCGTTGAGTGCTCATCCTTTGCTCTCTGGGCTCTTCTTTCCTGTTCTGGGTAGGAATGGAAAGTACTTACTGGGTTGTCAGTGGTTGGCTGTGCCCTGCCGCCCCCCTCCCCGGGTTTCAGCCCAGAGGGACTGGGTGGGGTTAGGGAGGAGCCTGAGCCTGGCTGTGCCCCAGCCCCACCCTGCAGGGTGTGTGTGCTGAGTCGGTCTCTCATCTCTCCCTGTCCCCAGATGAAGGTCGCAGTGTCCAGAGGGGGCGACCACAACAGTGACGGTGACAGCTTCCGAGAAGCCACCAGCTCCCGGAGGAGCAGTTCTCGGGACCAACTCAGTGATGTGAGTACCCCAGCTGCTCGCGGGAACACTTTCGAGTCCCTGGGGTGACTGCCCGGCCAGCCTCCAACCTTCAGCGGACACTGCAAGCCGTTTGCTTAGGGGCCCAGAGTCTCAATCCAGGGTTTTGTGCTCACAATTAGCATTTGCTTTCTTTAAAACATAACTGTCTACTAATTGGGGCTTCCCCATCAGGAGGGATTTAAATGAGAACCAACCATTAGGCACGGGCAGGGGTGAGTGGAGGCGACCATGCTGGGGTGCAGTCCCTATGTCCAGCTGGGGGTAGGCTCGGGGCCGGTGCCCAGCTGGCGGTGGGCAGGGCTATGGATGCCAAACAGCTCCCACAGATGTGTCTAAAGAAGGGTGGAGGCAGGGGGTACGTTTCTGGCCCGATGAGCTGCAAACACTCCTGCCTGCCCAGGCGGACCTGCCTGTCTGCTCTAGCTGGCAGCAGCACGGGGCATCCAGCAGTCCAGGTCTCTGCCACTGGGGGCCACGCGGAGGGGAGGGTGCCCCTCTGAGGCACAAGCTGGCCTGGGTCTGGGGACTCCTTTCGGTGTGTCCTGTCTAAAAGGTCCTTGAGCTCAGGTCCCAGGGGGCAGGGGAGAGGGGGTCTTAGGACCCAGTTTGGGGATGACGCAGGCAACACACAAGGGCACCCACTGGGATGTGGCCAGCAATGGGGGTGCAGGATATTCCTCCAGGGCTGCTGGGTCTCCCTAGACCTTGGAGAAGGGGGATGGGGCAGGTGTTGCAAGGGCAGGGAGTGGGGGTTGAGGGGCCCTGGGTTGAGGGGGCGA
>NW_011494884.1:2190015-2190209 GCF_000754665.1 Bison bison bison
CCCCCCCAGTGGGAGGCAGCGCTCCTGGAAGAGGCCTTTGTCTTCTTGACCCCCAGCTGCAGGAGTGGCGGCCTAGCGGAGATGGGTTTTCTGCAGGGCTAAATGGAACGAGTTGTCTCTCATTATCATTTAAATGGGGGCTGGGGGAGGGCCGGCGCAGGAGGCCAGGAGGGGGGCCTAATTGCCCGGCTCCG